>NC_057821.1:23610714-23911607 GCF_910594005.1 Cervus elaphus
TGTGACTGAATGCCAAATTGAAGCCTCTGAACCAGATTCAGCTGGTCAGCATGTTTTGTTTGCCCCCCTGCATGTTTCGACATATGAAATTTGCAGCTGATTATTTTCAAAATGTGGAGATTTCACTTTAAGAAAAATCCAGGTTGGGAGCTTCTTTAAATGTTAGAAAATCAAGCAGCATTGACTGGAGTGACTTAGCATGGAATAGCAGAGGTATATATATGTCTGAGTGTGTGTGTGCTCAGTCGCTCGGTCGTGTCCGACTTTTTTGCGACCCCATGGACTGTAGCCCTCCAGGCTTCTCTGTCCATGGGATTCTCCAGGCAAGAATACTGGAGTGGGTTGCCATGCCCTCCTCCGTGGGATTTTCCCCACCCAGGGATCGAACCCATGTCTTCAGCATCTCCTGCAACAGTAGACAGATTCTTTATCTCTGCGCCACTCGGGAAGCCCCCCATTTATTTCTGTAGCCACATCTTTATCTAATGTGAAGAACAGAAGAGAGGCTGATAGCCTTTAACAACTTCAGGCTACCTATCCGGCCCCTGTGGACACTTGAGTTTGAGACTTTTGACTTAACCCATTGTGAGGGTCTGGACTTAAGTTGTAAAGGCAGCAAGATGATTTGGCTCCAACTAAGCCCCTTCTCATCCCCAAGAATTAAAGTTAATTCCCTATTTGAACAAGCTTGAGGGAACCTTCAATACATCAATATCTACTGGTGATGGAGCAGATGCTGACAAGGAAGACCCTATAGGAAAGAATCATTAGATAGATTTCTTTTTTTTTTTCTAATTTTCTCTGACAGATGCTAGAAGTCAAATAATAAGATAATGGAAAAGAAGACCTGCCAGGAAGTGGAAAGATGGAAGAGGTTTCTCAGCTTTCCTTGGGTCTTGGAATCCGTGCAGATTGCTGATCTTAACAGTTTCTTTAATTAGCTTCTATATTTTGTGGGAAAAAAAAAAACACAAGTTTCAGAATGCTCTTACTTCTCTGATAATAATAGCAAACCTTTGTGTTGGCTTAAATGTGTACCAGACTCTTCTTGTATACGGTGCGTGCAGTCTTTTTTGAATACTTGTTTATTTGGCTACCCTGGGTCTTAGTTGCAGTACTCGGGATCTTCTCCGCAGTGCACAGACTAGCCGTGGTGAGAGAGTTCAGTAGTTGCAGTGTGAGGGCTTAGTTGTTCCAAGGCAAATGGGAACTTAATTATCATTATCTCATTTTATAGATAAGGAAACTGAAGCAGAAAGCATTTGTTTGCCCATAGTCACACAAGTAAGTTGGGAAGTCAGGATTCTGTCCCAGAGACTATTCTTTTAATTACTCTTCTGTAATTCTTCTTCACTTCTTCTTCTTTTAAATTCACTCTTCTTCTGTACAAAAGGCTCTAATTAACTGTTTATGAAAAATTCTGGAGAGATTCTGTTAAGGTTCAGAGGCCACCACTACCAATGCTTTTCATGAACTTGCATACTGCCGACTAAGGTGAAATAGAACACGTTTCTGTTGAGAACTGAAACCATGACCTAAACGTGTGAGAGTTGGTTTTCAGTGACCCTGGACTAGGAAGAGGACAGACTGATGGCTGAGACCTTGGAGTATGCCTAGGATTACATGTCCTAAGTCTGGCCTGGGGCCCTTCGTGTGCTTCTTGAGGCCCGGTCTTGCAGAGCGTAGTCCTCTGGCCATACGTCTGCAGGTTACACTAGGTCTCTCAGTCGGAATCTGCTTTCAGGAACGATGAACAGTTGACTATAGATGCTTTCTAGAACTAGAGCCATGACCCGGCTCGCAGTTTGGACATACATGTGCCCGTTCAGAAGTTTAACAATCTTTTCCCCAACAAGTACTCAGAGCTGGCTCACCAGGTCCCACTGGCTTTGCAGGAAGAAGATGTTCAGCAGAAAGTGTATGTACCCTGCTTCCTTAGGAATCTCTCTTACTGCGCAGCGCGGTGCTCACAGAGCAGAAAGGCAGGATATTAAAAGGCTGCCCAGGGCCTAGGAAACTCGACCTGCTTGGCTCGAAACCTGCTCCCTTTGAAACTCAACTCTCTGGATTCCCAAGGTCTGTTTTTACTTTCTGCCTTGTTAGCACTTTGCTGGTTTCCTTCGGTGTCTTGGGTCGACTTCACGGTCACCAGGTGTCCCCTATCCTCCCATCAACTGACACTTAATGAGCAGATGGTGCCGATGGCCTGGCAGTAATGTGATGCCTGAGCGGGTGGCCGAGGCTGGGAAAAGACAGCAGCTTCAGGGAAAAGGCCAGATTGGTGCGGTGTTTGTACCACCTGGAATATGTAAGTGTTGACAGAGGTTAGGGGCAAACATTTTTTAAATGCAAAATAAGATCAATTTTGTTTAAGAGGAAGAAATGGATATGAGAATCCAGGGCTTTCGTGTTGTGTTGGAGGAACAGAGCATGACTTAGAAATGTTCTGAGATTTCAAGATCCTGGTAGTCAGGATGATTCACCTTTGAGGTTTGGTTGGGTAAGAATAAATTTCTTGTCATTTGTTTTGGATACCACAATGCATTCCAGGTCAAGTACTCTGTTAGGGCTTGTGGGGCAGTCATCACCATCCATGTGCTCAAAATGATGTATGTTTCAACCTGAAGGAAGCCCTAAGAGCATCAGATCCATAGCTTTTGCATGTTTTTAGGAATCACCTGGAATGTATTTCAAATGCAGTTTATAATTCCAGTAGGTCTGGGGTGAGGCTTGAGAGTCTTAGGCTCTAAGAAACTTCGAGGTGATACTAATGCTTCTGGTCCATGAACCACACTTGGAATAGGGAGGGTCTAACTAACTCTGTCTTAATATAGTTGAGTAAATGAAGCTCCACATATTCAACAATGTGTTCAGGATCACAAAGCCGGTGAGTGACAAAGCCAGGCTTGCAGATCTAGGCTGAACTTCAGTCCACAACGATGCATGGCTTGAGCAGTGAGGAGGGATTCAGTGTTTCGGTTCTTCCTCTCATAAAAATGAATTGATAATAACTGTCCTTACCATCTGTCATCAGGGTTACTGAGGTAAAATCATTTAGGCTATTCAAACAAAAGATTAACTTTATCAATTATCCTTTGTAGTCTGAATCCAAACCACTGAAATCGTGACAATCTTCCTGTGACCAGATGCTCAATCTATCTGCAAATTTTCATTGAAGTATGACTTGCTTGAAAAGTATAAAATTGGAAGTGACAGACGAATCTATTTTTATAAATCTTACCCTGTCTATTTTGAGTCTCTGCATTTTAAAAGAAGGATTGAGGGCAGCTGTTGAACTTCACTGAAATATCTAATGATGCTACTTTATTTACTTGTAATTTATGAGATATAGTCATTTTCTCCTGGTATTACTAATATGCACTGTGATGTGGGGCACCTCAAGAACATAAAATGGAGATATTTTAGCCTGGTGTTTGTTGGATATAAGGCTGAAAATGTGGCTGCAGTTGGGGAAATTCATGATTTCCTAGAAACAGAATCCCAGCTTAAACTAACATACTATGTGACCTTAAATAAAACACTGCTGTCTAGACTTGATATTTTTTTCATCTGTTACACAGAGATGAAATGGTTTAATTTCTTGATCACTCAACTTGTATATCTTATAGTTAAAAATAATGCCTTGTACTTAAAAATAAACATCACGACAAGAAATTTGACTTACTGGAACTGTCTAAACCATATATGGGACTTTATTTCAGGTTCTGTAGGATCATTATTCATAGCTATTCCCATGAGTAAGGTAATGTCATTAAATATTCCATAAGTAAGGTTCAGAGCATTCCTATTTAAATATAATTAGTATAATAAACAAATGATGAGAAACTAAGAGCCCCAAGTCCTACCAACTCACTTATGATGTCAGTAGACATAAAACTTCCAATGGAATTCAAGAAGAAAAAGAAGGTGTACAGCGAAAATGAAAGTTCCAATATTGACCATACAGAGCCTATTAACAGAACCAAAGGGACACTCATAAAAAATCTGTCCCATCTTCCTGTTTTTGGTCACAGTCAAGAATCTAATATTCTTCCTTTAAAGCTAAATGGCTCTAATTGCATATGTTGGCTTTTCCTTTGTATTTGTATTTAAACCCAGCTAATTGATGGATTCAAAACATCTCTCCTCTCCTGGTCATTCATTTTATCCTTTAGCCAATGTAAGCCTCTCTTATAGGAACACATTTCATCTCCTCCTCAACCACCCCAAAGTTTCCTGACTTGACCATCAAATAGGAATGTAAAACTTAGGTAAATTGCAATTTTTGAGCCAGAAAATCTAGTTTCCTTCAGGACTTTCACATTAGTAATAGGTGACAGGATTGGAAGTAGACTAATAAAGAGCGTGCTGAATGTGAATGCTGACTGAAAGCTGATAAAATGTGAAAATGGCATATTATTTCATTCTTACAGTAACTCATGTTGAAGGCACTAATTCTTCCTCCCGTTCTAGGGATGAGGTAACATCTGATACACAATTACCTGAGATCAACTTGGTCCAAATTTGCTAATCTTCCTATTGTATCACACTGTCTGTGACTCCAAGCCCCTCCATTTCTTTCAGCATGATTCTTGGCTATTCTTCCTTTCCTTCTTGTCCTCTTTATTATCTTCCTGAGAGTAAGAAGAGACTTTCTGATTCACTTTACCTTGCCGTCTTTCTTGGCAGATCTCAGCCTCAAGGTTGAAATGAAGTTAAGTTTCTTCCTAGATTTAGTATCATCGATACTGGAATCCATAAGACAGTTGCATTTATTTGAAGATATTTGGGGCTCTGAGATGTCTCTAAATAAAGATGGTCAGAGCTGATCCTGGAGAGAGGGGGATAAATATTTAACTGCATTATTTTCTTTTCAGTATCAAATCCTGCTCAAAATTCTTTGCTGTATTTGGATATATTAAAAAAAATCACTCTTTTTGTGTCCACCTGAAGAACTCAACTCTTTTTTCTATTTTTCTTAGTTCTGTTATGGATGCAGAATTGCAAACTACATCATCTAGTGACGTTTCTTCAGCTCTTATTTATATTTATTCTATTCGTCCCTCATACAAGCTAGCAAAGTGCCCAGAATATAATCAGTTCAGTTCAGTCGCTCAGTTGTGCCTGACTATTTGCGACCCCATGGACTGCAGCACTCCAGGCCTCTCTGTCCATCACCAACTCCTGGAGTTTACTCAAACTCATGCCCATTGAGTAGGTGATACCATCCAACCATCTCATCCTCTGTTGTTCCCGTCTCCTCCTGCCTTCAATCTTTCCCAGCATCAGGGTCTTTTCCAATGAGTCAGTTCTTCACATCAGGTGGCCAAAATATTGGAGTTTCAGCTTCAACATCAGTCCTTCCAATGAATATTCAGGGCTGATTTCCTTTAGGATGGACTGGTTGGATCTCCTTGCAGTCCATGGGACTCTCAAGAGTCTTCTCCAGTACCACAGTTAAAAAGCATCAGTTCTCCAGTGCTCAACCTTCTTTATAGTCCAACGCTCACATCCGTACATGACTACTGGAAAAACCATAGCCTTGACTAGGTGGACCTTTGTTGGCAAAGTAATATCTCTGCTTTTTAATATGCTGTCTAGGTTGTTCATAATTTTTCTTCCAAGGAGCAAGCATCTTTTAATTTCATGGCTCAAGAATATAAAGGTGAGCAATTAGTGTTTTTTAAAGAAAGGATTATTATAGAGTACAAGAGGATTGAACTATTAAACTAGAGTTTACATGTGTAGCAATATTATTTTTTAATTCTGTGGCAAGTTTATTTAACATGCACACATACATACATACCAAGGACATTTGGCCATGTATGAAGACGTTTTTTTTGTTTTCGCAATAGAAGAAAAGTTGCTATTAGTATCTAATGAGTAGAGGCCAGAGATGCTTCTGCTGCTGCTGCTGCTGCTAAGTCACTTCAGTCATGTCCAACTCTGTGCGACCCCATAGACGGCAGCCCACCTGGCTCCCCCGTCCCTGAGATTCTCCAGGCAAGAACACTGGAGTGTGCCATTTCCTTCTCCAACGCATGAAAGTGGAAAGTGAAAAGTGAAAATGAAGTCGTCCAGTTGTGTCCCACTCTTAGAGACCCCATGGGCTGCAGCCTACCAGGCTCCTCTGTCCATGGGATTTTCCACTGGAGTGGGTTGCCATATCCCCAAACCAGCCACCCTACACATATACACAGCAAAGAATTATCCAGTGCAAAAAAATTGAGTGGCAATATTTGGGAAGTCCAATATAAAGGTATTGAAGTAAAGTGACCCTAGAAAGTCTTTAGTTATCTTAACTTCAATCTAGAAATTGTGTGTCCTGTCCTCTGTACTCAAACACTGAGCCCAAAGTAACTGACTAACGCTCTTCAGGCAGCACGGGCATCATTCCATCACCCTCTCTGCCACTAGCCACTTCAGAATCAGAATGGAGGCAGATACGACAGATTGTTTAAAGAACATGGGATAATGTACCCACCAGACCTGCCACATCTTCCGTTGCAGTGTAGTGCATTCAAGAGCCTGTGCACTATGACAGAGCAGGGTTGGAGCCCCAGTGCTAAAGCTTTGTTAGCTGAGCAGACTTGACCATATCACTGAAAGGTTCTGAGCCACAGAGACAATAAATGGGGATGATAATTCCAAGGCATCAAGACTTCTACAAGGGTAAAAAAATAAGGTTATAAAGTGCCTGGCACATAGTACATATTAGAAACAAAAATAAGTCAACTAATACGATTTTATTCTTCCTGATTTTAAAACATTCACACTCTTTTAGACAATCTGGTACCTGTATTCACATCACAGTAAGGACTGGCTCTCTAAAAATGTATATAGATTCAACCCAAGTCACTGTAGTTGATTTTATTATTCTACAAAGTACTCACCATCCTCTTCAAGGGAGGATTGTACATTCACCTCACTGGTGTCATGGAACATCAAATGGTAGATAGGTGGGAGGGATAAACTTTTCCTCCCAAAATTCTGCCATGTTGGATTGTCTTTGTCACAAGACATGCAATGTCCCAGAGACAGACTGTCCTTTAACTTAAGGTTGTAATGAAGTCAATATGAAGTCACAATCAATCTACAAGACATGTACTGTGAGTGAGAAATAAATCCTTGTAAGCGTCTGAGGCTTAGAGGTTGTTTTTGCATGTGTCCGTACTTAGTCGCTCAGTTGGGACTCCTTGAGACCCTGTGGACTGTAGCCCACCAGGCTCCTCTGTCCTTAGGATTGTCCGGGCAAGAATATTGGAGTGAGTTGCCATTTCCTCCTCCAGGGGATCTTCTCAACCCAGGGATCAAACCTGCATCTCCTGTGTCTCCTGCATTGCAGGCGGTCTCTTTATTAGCCAGAAACAAAAACTCCAGGACTTCCCTAGCAGTCCAGTGGTTAAGACCCTGAGCTTCCATTGCAGTGACCATGGATTGGATCCCTTGTCGGGGAACTAAGATCTGACATGTTGCACAGAGTGGCCAGAAAAGGCCAAAAAAAAGAAAAACTCCCTTGTAGCCCAGGATATCCAGTACCAAGTAAATGAAGGTTTACTGGCGGAATGCTGGTTTAGTTGCTAAGTCGTGTCCGACTCTTTGTGACCCCATGGCCTGTAGCCCACCGGGCTCTTCTGTCCATGGGATTTCCCCAAGCAAGAATACTGGAGTGGGTTGCCATTTCCTTCTCCAGCGGATCTTCCTGACCCAGGGATTAAACCTGGGTCTCCTGCACTGCAGACTGATTATCGACTGAGCCACCAGGGAAGCCTAAATGCTAAATGCTAAGAAGGACAGGGTGTAAAGCTTTTTTGAAACCTAGCATGAATTTTAAACTCCTTTAATTGGAATAGCATGAATGCATTGGAAACAAAAGTTTGACTTTTTTGTTTATTTATTTGTTTACTTATTTGAAGTATAGTCAATTTACAATATTATATTCCTTTCAGTTATATTATACAGTAAGTCAATACTTTCATAGCTTATACTCCATTTAAAGTTATTATAAAATGTTGGCTATCTTCTTGTGCTATACAATACAGCCCTGTAGCTTATTTATTTTATGCATATTAACTTGTACCTCTTAGTAGCCTACTCCTATCTTGCCCCTCCCACGTCCCTCTTCCCATGGAAATCACTAGTTTATCCTCTATATCTGGAAGTGTTTCTGTTTTGTTATAGTCACTTGTTTATTTTTCACATTCCACATTTAAGTGATCACATACAGCATTTGTCTTTCCCTGTCTGACTTATTTCACTAAGCATAATGCCCTCTGGGTCCAACCATGTTGTTGCAAATGGCAAAATTTCATTCTTTTTTATGGCTGAGTAATATTCTGAAAACTTGACTACTAAAGCCAGAATCTAAATCTGGTCTGCAGTCTTGTCCTTCATTTTTTTTCCTCAAAAATTTGGTCTTTCACCTTCTCCAAACTTAGCCTGGCCCTTAGCAAATCCTGGTCAACCATAAATGAAACTCACTTTAATGGAATAATTCCAAAAGTTGCCAGTGACCAAAGTCAAAATATTATGCATAACCACAGGTGCATGAGTCTGCTTTCAAATATCTTAGTACATCATTCTCCAAGTAACCTGATTATTAGACTTCCCTCCATATTTCACCTATTTCTAGAAGAGCTCTAATTGCCTAACAGCTTCTCGGTGACGCATGATTGCCTCTCAGGAAATGTCACTATGTCTTCTATATATTCCCAACATGATGAGAAAAGAAAAAAAAGTTTTATAGATGCCCTTTTTCCCTACTCTATTGCAAAAAAAAAAAAAATCATTTTCCTCTCTGCCAAATGATTATGCAGCCACGTTGTTTGAAAGCTTGCATAATTTACATTAGCATGCTTAAGATCTCAGGTGACTATGCCTTTGAGGCCAGCATGCTAACCCCAGTGGGCTGATTTGATATTCTTCCCAATATCTGACCCTTTTTTCCTTGTTAATTACAGGCAGACTTCCCTGGTCTGGCCCTGGATCTGCACCTGTTTCCCATCTTTGAGCAGCTGCTAATTAGGTTGAAAATGGTGGGGCTGGGCAGTGCAGGCCACACATGCCTCATCAGGCTATTGATCAGGCTGGCATACCACACATGCAGTAACAGCGGCACAGCCCAACTCCAAAATAAAAGTCATTCCCGGAGTTGCATGTTTGAATCCAAGCACACTACAGGCTCTACACCAAATATTCAAACATGTGAAAAGAAGAGACCCTGTAGATTTCAAATAAAATCTTTCATCAAAATGCCAAGAATAATCCTAAGTACTATTTACTTCTCATTTGAGTCTTTCAGTTTGGAGGAGGGGGGAGAAAAACTTCTTTAGGGTA
This sequence comes from Cervus elaphus, assembly GCF_910594005.1. Classification (NCBI taxonomy): domain Eukaryota; kingdom Metazoa; phylum Chordata; class Mammalia; order Artiodactyla; family Cervidae; genus Cervus; species Cervus elaphus. Next base: position 23,620,051 of record NC_057821.1, read on the forward strand.
AACAGATATGTATATTCTTATGGAAGTTATTTTAGAGGTAGATTATGTGGATATGAATTATTTGTAAACTATCCAAGCAAAATCCTTATCCTGAATTCCCATTTGGGCTTGTGCATAACCCAGTTATAAAAAGTTTCACACTTCATCATGATTTATAGTTTGGGTAGCTATGAATATCTAGAATACTGGTTATGAAAGGTGACATTACCAACTGCCCATTGATAGATTTAGAAATAGGTAGGATTGTTTTGGGCTTGTAAAAATGATTAAGGGGTGTCACTGGCAGTTAGCAAGTAGGCGAAATATGTTCACGCAGTGCTAATTTGTCCTACATCGATTGCAAATCACAAATAGTGGCCTAGGCTAAAAATCATTTTATAAATATCTGTATCCATTTCACATATAAATATAAATATAAAATAGAATATATTTGCAACTTTATTGTACTGAAATTTAATATGTTAAGATTTACAAGAATGAAAATCCTTGCAAAATTAGTCTTTATTTTGCTTGAAATTTTTAGAGTCACTCAGTGTTTTGAAAAGCTACATCACTATTCTGATATTTCAATTACCAATAAATGAACCAGTATCTGTCTCCATTTATAGCTTCTGCATTCAAGATTCTGTGCACAGCTCAGGCATCTGACTACTTCACTATATCATCTAGCATAGTTGAGCCTGTCTTTACATATGAAAAAAATATATTAATATTTTTATATAATTTTCCTGGATATTACAATTATACCATTATATTTATTTTTCTCAGTTACATGCAGAGTTAAGTTATATTAGCTATGATTTTCATTCAAGGATAGGCAAGAGAAGATTACGAAACATTTACCATGAAAGAGAGAGGGTTAGGTCTTCAAATGAGAGTCATTGTCCTTGGAGATACTCCTGGGTACAGTTTTCATTTGTACATTCTTTTGGCATTGACTTTGTACCTTTGACACCTGGGATATGATAGTCAATGATTTGCTTCTTAAAACTTCATTTCTGACTTCCCCTCCTAATATTGTCACACATTCTACTGTTGTCTGATATGAGCACATTGCCTAGCGTAGCTACCCCCACAGCGCCACCCAATAGTCTAAATACAAAGAAGCCTCTGATATCCAGGAAATGAATCACAGCACCTGTCTAAAATGGGATAGACCTGATTTTCACTTTATGTAAACACTGCAGAGACCAATAAGATGAAATACTCATCTAAGATGGTGATGTAACTGTCTGTTACTGTTGACCCCTCCTAATTTCTCCTGTCGTAAAACTCTACATGATTCATTCTTCACTTTGTTCTTTCAAGCAAGAAAGAAATCTTAAAGAAAATCATGGCCTTCACCTTTTACTATCTACTTCCTATATCTTAACAGTAGAGAAATTGTAGAATTAGGCCCAAGAAATTTTCTAAAGCTGAGTACATGGTTTTCAAGATTCCTGGGCTTTGGTTACATAATCAAAGACATATATTGACCCTCTTGCCATCTTATAAGCTGAATATAGCTTACTTTTATTAAATTTCCTTTATAAACATTCCCATTACTACCTTGATTGTAGTATTTTTATTGACCATCTCTTTATTGTCAAATAAAATGAATTAGTTTAAAATAACCAAGATATATGAAGGCATAAAAGACTCAGACAATAGAATAAGGCAACAAAAGCATTTGAGTTTTTATATATATGAGGGAGAAAGAAAAAAAGTAAATAGCTTCCTAAATGGAGAGAGGTAAAACACAAATACCAAGCCGGAAAAACAGCAGCGTATATATGTCAGTCCCACACACTAACTATCCCTCTCTCTACTCATCCACCTGGTAACCATAAGTTCATTCTCTAAGTCTGTGAAGTCTCTAGAAATTTAAAAAAAAAAAATGTTTTCCTCATATAGTCAGGTAACTGAGTGTTACCCAGTACCTAATACATAGTAAATGCTTCATGAGTCCTCTAACAAAATGAATGAATACACTCATTGCTCTTTGTAAGGTGATAAGCTCTGTTAAAACAGGGCTCTTTTGCTTAGTTTCCCTCACAACTCTAATACCAGGCACAGAGCTTGCCATACAGTGAGCTGAAAGGACAATTTTGAAAGCATGGGAAAATACAGGTATCAGGGTCATTTGCCATTACTGCTTCCCATATTTTTGTGGGTTCAGGATCACTCACACCCCATCAAGAAGGTGAAACGAAATTAATACTAGTATTAATACTAGCAGCGTCCACACACACATAAACATAGAGCTGGTACATGAAATGATGAACTTAAACAGGATCACCAGAGGAGAGTAACAAAGCCTGAGCGTGCACACACTTCACTATTGCAAACGCAACTTATACATACTTTGCAAAAGAGAAAAAGAGAGATCACAACTTAACAAGTGTAGGGACTCCTCCAGTCATTCCAAAGGAAATATATCCCATATTTCCATCCTCTGATAGATATTTTGCCTTTAAAAAAAGATGCTCAGAACTTCCCTGGTTGTCCAGTGGTTAAGAATCCGCTTTGCAAAGTAGGAGATGCGGGTTCATTCTCAGAGAACTAAGATCCCACATGCCATGAGACAACAGAGCCCTCACCACAACTGGAAAGTCCATGGGACATAAGGAAATAGCAGCGAAGATCTTGTGTGACACAACCAAGACCCAACACAGCCAAACGAATAATGTTTTCTAAAAAGAGTGTCTGACATTAAAAAGAAAGATGCTCTTTTTTTAAGTTATTTACTTTTTAGACACACAGCTGTTAAGAGCAAGCAACTACTCTATATTGGCCTCAGTAGTAATTGGAGATTCCCTATTGAAGAAAAAGACAATATATACTATGTTGCTCTCTGTGGGGCACCTTCTTGGGAGATTTTCATGGGTAATTTAAGATGCAGTTTTTGTCTGAATACCCCATTGCTTAGAGTGAGAAGTATGGTGCTTCAAGCACAAATCTGTGAAATGTGTTAAGAAAGAAAAGCCATTAGAAATTAAGGAAAAATACAGAGTATTATGAGGAGAAGCAGCATAAAAGTAAAAAAGCAAAGATTTCTAGGGGAAAAAAATGATTATATTTCAAAGAGAGCAAAGAGATCTAGTGAGTACACTGGGTATATTTAATATTAAGATCACTAATACTATTCAAAGCAAGACTCTGATTATTCTTATTAATGGTGAAATACATAAAACTACAGAGTTGTGTTTTTTTTCATTTTTCTTCATTGAAGGGAACATGAGACTAATACATACACGAAAAAAAAAGAGTGTTTCCATAAATATCCAACCTGACAAGTTAATGAAAATAGAAAACTTTATGTCTGAAAAAAAAAGAACATATTCTGAATTTCTCTAGCTGGGAGTCAGATTAACCCAAAGAGACATAAGACAGACTCAGAGAAATGTGAGAAAAATTGGACATGGAACAAATTAAGAACTGGGAAATGTAATTATAACAGGAAACAGCAACTCCCACTATACATAACCTGATACTGAGAAAAGGTTTGTAGAATTCATGGTGGAAGGAAACCTAGAACTTAGAGGGTCAAAAGTAAAAATGTTTTTTAAAAAATTTTACACATTTACACCTGGAGCCTAAAAACTGAATTAGAATGGCAAAAACGTTAGTACATGGTCAGATCAGGTAATAGCATCCTTGTAAGGAATTTTCCCAGCCATTAGAAATCACTCTTGGGAACTTCCCTGGTAGTCCAGTGAGTGGTTGAGACTCCGCACTTTCACCGCAGGGCCTGGGTTTGATCACTGATCAGGGAAATAAGATTCATGTGCTGCCTGGCACAGGCAAAAAAAAAAAAAAGTCACTTTTGGATAGACTAAACTCACAGGAGCAAAGGAAACAAGAAAAAAAGGTGAAGGAGAAAGTTGAACTCAGCTTCGCTTTCTTGTCCTTAGTCTTGAGAAAATTGGGGCTTAAATTGAAAGTGTCCCAAAGGCTGATTTAACTTCCCTGACCAGCCCTCACCCTGGGATTGCCTCAGGTCCTGCCAACTTGGGCAAGCATTCCAGGGTCAACTGTCCATGCAAACTCAAATGTTCTTGAGGAACCCTCCTGTGTATTCAAGTGGGCAGCATTGCTTTCATCTCTCTTCAACTTGTCTTTTCCTTACAGTTGTTTGTTCCTTAATGGCTATGACTCAATTTGTGCTCCTGGCAAAAGAGGAATTCCCGGAGAGGGGAATTCAGGCAAGATTGTGGTGTCCCAGTACTTCCCTGGGGCGGTAACAGGGACTCTGTCATTTCCCTGGTGACGCTCTGCCAGACTCTAGCTTTATACGTGGTCAAATTGTCCCTGTATGTTTATTGAAATCAGACTTCCAATGAATAGCACAATTTTTATTGTTTTAAGAGCCACTGGGGATATTGGGGTGAGTTTGGTTGGTTGGCTGCTAGGTTAGTAGGGAACCATGATGGAAAGGGAAGAAAAGAAAAAGAGGATTAGGAAGAGAATTTATGTGAGAGAATCTGCTTTAGAAATCCCAATCCTTAAAATGCAGACTAACCCCTTTGCACATTTCTGCAATATTAATACAATGTCCAGAAAAAGCAAATCTATAGAAGCAGAAAAATTAATGGTCACTTAGTGCTGGAGAGGTTGGGGGATAGAAGAGAGTTAGATGAAAGGTATAGGGTCTCTGCTGAGGTGAGGATAATATTCTAAAATTGTGATGATAGTTGCACATATCTGTGAATACTGTTTACTACAAGCCATTGATTTGTACACTGTAAATGGGTGAATTATATGATATACAAATGATAAAGATCTACCAGGAATTTTTAACCATGAAGAAGGTATGTATGGGTAAGCGTTCATGAGTTACAGAGAGAGGAAGGAGAGGAAATATTCCAATTCATTAACTGAATACTTTTCCACTTACAACCCTGTAAGAGTATTTTATGAATCTAATAGTCTTGTTCAGCTGGGCAAATGGCACTTCCTACACCATGGAAAACTAGTTGTGGTTGTTGGTGTTTAGTTACTAAGTTGTCCCTGACTCTTTTGCAACCCCGTGGACTGCAGCCCGCCAGGCTCCTCTGTCCATGGGACTTCCCAGGTAAGAAATACTGGAGTGGGTTGCCATTTCCTTCTCCAGGGTATCTTCCTCACCCCAGGAATCAAGCCCACATCTCCTGCATTTACAGGTGGATTTTTTTACCACTGTGCCACCTGGGAAGCCTGAAAAGTGATTAGTAGTTTCTTAAAAGGTTAAACATAAATTTACCATATAACAATTCCACTCATAGGTATCTAGCCAAGAGAAATTAAAACATTTTCCACATAAACATTTGTATTCAAATGGTCGTAGCTACATCGCTTATAACAGCCAAAACCTGAAACCAACCCAAATGCCCAGAAACTGGTGAATGGATAAATATAATATGGTATATTCATTTAATGTAATATGATTCCACAATGAAAAGGAATAAAGAACTGATGCATCCTGAAATATGGATGAACCTTGAAAACACAACCCTAGAAGAAAAAAGCCAGTCACAAAAATACCACAAGTTGAATAATGCATTACCATAAAATATCCAGAAAAGGCAAATCAGTAAGGACAGGAAATAGATTAGTGGTTTCCTTGGGTGGCTCAGTGGGTAAAGAATGCAGGAAACACAGGTTCCATTCCTGGGTTGAGAAGATCCCCTGGAGGATGGCAAGACAACCCACTCCAGTATTCTTGCCCGGAGAATCCTATGGAAGTGGAGCCTGGCTGATTACAGTCCATAGGGTCACAGAGTCAATGACTGAATCAACTGTGCACGCACATAGGACTAGTAGTGGAAGTCGGGAGTGACAGCAAACAGGCATGATGGCTTTTTGTGTGTTTTTTTGAGGGGGGAAGAAGAGGGAGGAATGGAAATGTTCTAAAATTAGGCTGTGGTGATGATTTGTTTTATACATTTGTTTTAAAAAAATCACTGACTTGTACACTCAAGACAAGTGTTGTATGATATGTAAATAACACTCCAATAAAGCTGTTAAAAATCAATGTATCACATTAAGAAAATGAAAGAGAAAAATCAATATATTCCAAAACGGTAAGCAATAGAATTCAGTATTTAATGAATAATTTTTAAATTACCTTTTCAAGATCTGTCTCCCTAAGAGCCAGATTCCGAGGCAACTGTAAAATGGAATTGCAGTGCGGATAGAGTAAGTTATGCTATGGTAACAGGAAACCCTCAAGTTTCCGTGACTTCATACAACAGAAGTTCATTTCGCTCCCATATTAAATGGCCAACAGGTGTCATTAGCAAGGACGGGGCATACTCAGGAGGACTATGTTCATCTCGGTGATCAAAAGCCAAGTCTGATAGGAGATTTCTTTTAATAAACACACAATTCCAACATTTTCAGAGAAGGAAAGAGAAACGCAGGCCATGGTGTCCTGGCTGTTACAGCTTCTTCCTGGAGGTGAAGCACATCACTTCTGCTCATGTCTCACTGACCGAAATAAGGCACAGGGCCACAGTAAATCTCAAAACATACTGGGAAAATACAAAACTACCATATGTTCATAATGAAGAGCAAGAAAATGTCTGTAAAGAGTCTTCATAACTGCTATGATGTGATAATCATGAATCCTCCCGTAACATTGGCTATATCTGAGCAGAGTGTAAACTAGCCCAGAACCCGCCAATAAAGAACATGGCAGGTCAAGAAAAGTAGGTACAACGGGTTTGGGGGCCAAAGGATCAGTATTTATATTTAACAAGTTGATACTTCAAAGGAAAATCTGGAAAACATGGTAAAGCCCTAGATATTAAAGATTTAAAGCAACACTTTAAGATAGATGTAAGTCTTAAGACATAAAAGTTATGCTTCAGTAGTTGTTAAGACTTTAATGGAAAAAAATTCTACAATATTAATGGGCATGATATTGCTAGTGAATTTGTGTGCTTTTGCCCAGGCTGAGGCCTGGTCAGATTAAAAAAATAGAGAGAGAGAGAGTTGTAAAAATAACAGTGGAGTCTAGAACTTTGTTGAAACAGTAAAATCATTCAACAAACGTATTTTATTACACGATTGTTGCTATATCTCTCAAAAAGTTCATATGATTTTACACCTTTGTTTCCTTCTTTTTTTTTTGGCCACACCACACAGCTTATGGGATCTTAGTTCCCTGACTGGGAATTGAACCTGGGCCCTTGGCAGTGAACGCATGGAGTCCTAACCACTGGACCACCAAGAAATTCCCAATACCTTTATTTTCTTAACTATTTGGTAAAGGTGATCTGCCTATGCCAAGCAGCACTTATTTTTTTTAAAAAAAGGTATATATTGGATTAATCTAGCATTCAGGGAAATAAATATAAATTTAAAGGACAAAGAAGTGTAATACCAAGACAAAAAATAGAACAATACTTTTCCCTATAACAATAACATGGGAGTTTGCATATACAGGTGAACCTCCTAAAGTAATAGGCAAAAAAAAAAAAAAAAAAGAATATAGAGTACATCAAACGACATCAAATTGTCGGTTTTTTGGAAGTTGATTGCCAAAACTTTATTCTGTTTATTCATGTCAAGCAATATATTTGGCAGAGAGTGTGATTATTTTAGAAATATAGTCACCTTTTTGTGACTGGTTAGTGGTTTCATAATTTTTAATTTTATTTCTCACAAACTTTTCCCAAATAACACTATGTATATTATTGTGGTATCTTACCTTAAAGTTCTTTAAAGTCACCAAAGACACCCTAAAAATCCTAAAAGCTTCTCTCAGTCATTTTAATTAGAGTATATTTAAAGAAATAAAAAAAAGGACAAGTGCAATTTTAAAGTCATTTGGCAAACTGATTCTGTCAAGAAAGCTTAGTTTCATTCTGTTTGCTTCAACAGCTTTTTTTTTTTTCGTAACTCCACTCTTCTTGTTCTTGTAATACATTTGGGAGGCCTGTCAAGGCCTATCCACTCTCTAAATAGCTTTGCAGATTAAATTTTTAACTCTCTTCTCTTCATGCAGATGTATATTTCTGACAAAGAATTGCCCTGAGATGTCAGCTTCCATTTTTCTCACTAGAGGGAAGGCATATAGGTGCCAGTATGGATTCTCAAATCTCAACCTCATCATAAAATGCAGGCACACATATAGATGCTTCTCTCCAGGACCATGCATCTGTGTTTCCATTGTTTGTTCCTTTTAGGTTCCGCCTCTTACTTTATAACCTCCTTGCCTTTCAATGGATCTTGAAGATAAGTGTGTAGGAGACTAAAACAAGAACACAAAGAATTTTCATTTGTGTAAGTTGTAATCTTAATAATGAGGACATGCCAAGGTGCAATGAATGTGCAAAAGAATAGCAGATAGTCAAAATTGGTCTATATGGGGCTGGTTTTCTTTTGCAAATGATGCCTGAGATGACTTTTTTTTAATATTTATTTGTCAGCACTGCATTTTAGTTGCAGCATGCAGGCTCTTTAGTTGCAGTGTGTGAACTCTTAGTTGTGGCATGTGAGATCTAGTTCCCTGATCAGGGATTGAACCTGGGCACCCTGCATTGGGAGCTCTGAGTTTTAGCCACTGGCCCACCAAGGAAGTCCCCTGAGATGAACTTAAAAGAGAGAGAGAAAGGATGAGAAGGTCATTCCACGCAAAGAAAACAACGGACGTATAACCATGAATTTGTAGAAACAGCATGGTCTATAGAAACACCATCAAAAATACAGGTAATGTTGAATAGGCATTTTCCAAGGGGTAATAACCAAATGACAAATAAGCACATTAAAAGGAAGTAAACTTCTTGTCATCAGGGAAACAGCAAACCACTCCAGTTTTCTTGCCTGGGAAGTCCCATGGACAAGGGAGTCCGGCGGGCTATGTGTCCATGAGGTGGCAAAGAGCTGAACATGACTTAGTGACTAAACAACAGCAAACAAAAGCGTAACTACAGGCTTTCCTAATGGCTTAGTGGATCCGCCTGCCGATACAGGAGACACAGGTTCAGTCCCTGGTCCGGGAAGATCTCACATGACGCGGAGCAACTGGACCCATGCGCCGCAACTACTGAAGCCTGCATGCCCTAGAGCCCACGGCCGCCCCCACAGTGGGAAGCCGAGCACTGTGAGGAGAGAGGAGCGCCCTCTCGCTGCAACTAGGGAAAAGCCTGCACCGCCAGGAAAACCCGTGCAGCCAAAAATACATTAATTAATCAAATTATTTTTTTTTTAAATGACTACATATGCATTTGACTGGATAACAAAATAAAGATTAAGCGACTTACCAACATTTTTAAATATGTTACTGTTTCCTGAATATGGAGAAATTAGAGCTTTCATGAATTGCTAGTGAGAGCATAAATTGGCACAATCGCTTTGGAAAACTTTTTGGCAGTATATACTAAACTCAAACAGTCACCTAGTCTCTGAAAGCATTTTCATTCATAGGGACATGCCTAAAAGAACTGAATGCATATATACAAAAGATATTACATAATATTCATGGCCCAAATCTGGAAACAATGTCCATCAACAAGAGAACAGATAAATATATTGTGGAATATTCATACAATGGGATCTTGTACAATGATTAAAAAAAAAAAAACACAAGCTAACACTACATACAACAATAAAAATAAATCTTTCACATTTAAAGTTGAATGAAAAAAGCCAGAACAAGTGTACAAAGTATGATTCCATCTAAATGAAGTTCAAAAACAAGCAAAATGCATTTAGGAGGATAGAGGTGAGAATAGTCATGACTTCTGAAGTATTGTTTGGAAATTGGCAAAAAGCAGTTTTCTGGGGTCTAGAAATGATTTGATACTGAGTTGTGCACTTTATGATTGTTATGCCTCAATGAAGAAAAATATTTTAAATAAATTTTAAATGAACAAATGAACAAAAAGAAGGTATCAAATGACAATAAGAAAAAAACATGATTATAACAAGGAATCAAAGGTAATTACCTTAATATGTTAAAGGTTTTCCAAATCAATGTAAAAAAAAGTCACGACTCAAAATTTTAAAGTAGCAAAGGGTATGAAAGAACAGTATTAAGAAGATACTGAAATGAGTAATATATATAATTTAAAATTTGTCCAAGTTGTGCAGTGAAACACCATTTAGCAGTCAGAGCCAAGACTCTGTGAGAGGCATATGGGAAATTATACAACACAACTTTCTTGAAGTTGTAACACATGAGAATCATGAATACAACATGCAAGCAACTTCCCCTTCTCAGGAAATGTTCAGATTGACCAAAAGAAAAGCCTGACTTAATGTGAAGACCAGAATATCTTATAAGCTTGACTTACTATGCGAGCCAAAATACCTGTGGGGCAAACTGAACTGACATTTGAGGTTCACACTGCGCATGGCAGTCTGATTGATTGTATTCACCCAAAGGAGGTGGAACAGAGGGAAAAGCCAAAGAACCTGTGATGGTTTGAACACTGTTCTACAAGTGCTGGCATTAGTGACTCACCTCTAACAAATCGGATGCAGTGCTTGACTTCTGAATTTAGGTGATTCAACTCTCCCTCCCTACGTCCCTTGTTCCCTTCCTCTCGCATCCTTTCCCTCCCTCTCTTCTCTCCCATTTTCCTCCCTTTCCTTCCCCTCCCCTTCCTTTCCCTCTCCCCCTTATCTCCCCTTGTTTCACTGGATCTGCGCCTCACATTCCTGAGCCACCATGTAAGAAGTGCAACTATCCTGAACCCCCATGCTAGACAGACAGAATGTAGAGTCCACCCTGAAGGAAATGCTCCAGGAGTCCCCGCTGTTCCAGCCCCCAGCTGCTCACATTTCCAGCCCAGATAGTAGAAATATGAGCAAAGAACATTTCAGTATGAATCTCACACTTACCGGAGCCCCTGCAACCTCCTGAAAGACCTTGAGCCAAAAAATGCCTCATTAAGCCATTCTTGACTTCTTGACCCACCATAGCCATTATAAATCATAGTTGTCTTAAGCGTCTAGTTTGGGGGTGATTTGTAATGCAGCAGTAATAATAGGAACAGATCCCCAGAGAAGAAGACAGCAAGTTGAGGGGTCTGGAAGTTTTGAGGGAGCCATTTACAGAAGCAAGAGACTGGCTATGTGCTCACACCCTCTGGGCCATCCCCACACCCTGGGGGTGCCTGAACACTCCGGGAGTAAAGAAGGAGGTCATACAAAGGAACCTATGGTGTTCCAGTAGGGCAAATCAAGAGTCATAGACGTAGATTTCTGTTATTCGGAGAGAAAATATGCTCCAAGTGGACAGTAACCCAGGCAGTGGTGACAGGAGTTCTTGGTTAGAAATGTGGGAAGGAGAAACCCAGGATAGAAACTGCAGCTGGGAGTCAGCAGCTCTGTGCTTCTGCTAGAACCTTTGACCTACCCCTGAGGTCACATTTGCTAAGGACACAACTTGCTAAGGACAGAAATGTAGGCAAGTTACTTACCTTTTCTGTGCCTCAGTTTCCTCATATGGAAAAATGAAGGTACTACAAGTACCTAACATAAATTAGAGGACTATGAGGATTACATGATATTTACATGTGAAGGACTTTGAAAAGTGACTGGTTGGGGGTTAAGGAGCCAGGAAGTTTAAGTTCTTACTATTGCTGTTACCAGGACTTTGGGAGATAAAATTAGGCTAAACCCGAGGAAAGTAAGAAAGTTTCTGCCAACCACGTGAGTATTAATATTTAAAAATGAAAAGTGAAAGTCACTCAGCCCTGTCTGACTTTTTGCATCCATGGAATTCTCCAGGCCAGAATACAGGAGTGGGTAGCCTTTCGCTTCTCCAGGGGATCTTCCCAACCTAGGGATCAAACCCAGGTCTCCCACATTGCAGGCAGATTCTTTACCAACTGAGCTATCAGGGAAACCTCCAAGTATTGTAATAAATTTGACCCTTTTGTAATACATAGCCATGAAACCTAGGATATCCCAGGTTTGATAAAAGCATTCCTGGTCAGAGGAATGCATATTTGAAAACCAAAAAACATTATTTCCTCTCAAAGTGACAAAGATTTGTTAAAATATAATCCCAAATTCACCTTCTGAATGGAATAGCATATTAAAAAGAAAACCTTTAAGAAGTAACCCTCTAAGTAAGTTTTATAATTATGAGTTTCCTCTGAAAATCAGAAGAAAAGTACCTCAAAGGTATTGAAGGATATATTCACATAGTTTTCAAAATATTACTTCAAAATAAGTAATACACTCAAACAGTTCAAAATTCAGAAGTTTTAAAAGGGCATTTAGTAAAAATTCTTCTCATGCCTGTATGCAAACCATCTAGATTCCTCAGTTAACTGTTTTCTCTTTTTATATACCCTGTCAGAAATATCTGTGTATAAACAAATTATATGTGCATACATGCTCTGTTGCTTAGATCGTGTCCAACTCTTTGCAACCCTGTGGACTGTAGCCCACCAGGCTCCTCTCTCCATGGGATTCTCCATACTGGAGTGGATTTCCATACCCCCCTCCGGGGAATCTTCCCCACCCAGGGATTGAAACTGCATCTCCTGCAACTCCTGCATTGCAGGCGGATTCTTTACCACTAAGCCACCAGACAAACCCAAACAAATTATATAAGCTTCTTTATTTTATATTTTTTACACAAATGGTACCTACTCTACACATGGAGAGGGCACACTTTCTTTACAATGTATCGGGACTTAAAGCTCTTCCATTGTGCTAATACACCATAATCTATTTAACCAGTTTCCTCCCATTTACAGTCATGTATGTTATTTCCATTCTTTTGCTGTTCCCTTTGAATTTATAATGTGTAATTGTTTACAAAGTACTTACAGAAAAGAAAAGAATTCAGGTAATACAGGGTGGTATAAAGAGAAAAATTAATTCTCCCAAAGTCACAGCACCCAGAGTTAACATACAACAATTTCTCAGTAAATTACCTTTCAGATACCTTTCTGCACACATACAATAGGATATATAATAGGATAAACTTTACTACATCCTAGCAAAGAGTGAAGAAAGCATACAAATTAAAACAAAACGAATTTGGGCTAGGGTCTAGAATACACTGTTGCAAAATGTCACCCCCCGTAGAAGGACAGTTGTTTTTGTTCAGCCACTAAGTCGTGTCTGATTCTTTGCAACCACGAGAACTGCAGCACACCAGGCTTCCCTGTCCTTCACTATCTCCTGGAGCTTGCTCAAACTCATTTCCATCGAGTCAGTGATGCCATCCAACCATCTCATCCTCTGTCACCCCCTTCTCCTCCTGCCTTTAATCTTTTCCAGCATCAGGGTCTTTTCCAATGAGTCAGTTATTTGCATCAGGTGGCCAGTTTATGTATCAGTCCTTCCAATGAATATTCAGGACTGATTCCTTTAGGATTGACTGGTTTGATCTCCTTGCAGTCCAAGGGACTCTCAAGAGTCTTCTCCAACACCACAGTTCAAAAGCATCAATTCTTCGGCACTCAGTTTTCTTTATGGTTCAACTCTCACATCCATACATGGCAAGATGTGGTTCACTGGAAAAGGGAATGGCAAACTACTTCAGTATTCTTGCCTTGAGAATCCCATGAACAGTATGAAAAGTCACGTTAACAGGGGTATATAAATTTTTCATGTAACCTACATTAGGGAGATTGGGGGAAATTTACCTTGAAACTTTGCTTAACTGATATTCTGGGCTGAACCCATATTTTTCTCTTTCTCATAGTGTCCCACTTCTTGATTTACTCCTGAATTTTGTAAGAATACATCCAAGTATTCCAAATAAGTAGCTACCTAAAACAGGGTATGTGGGAAGTAAATTTTCTGACTCTTTCAAGTCATGAAATATCTATATTCTTTCCTCATACTTGTAAATGATTTGATACAGCATTTGTGTGACATTGGGCTTTCCTGGTGACTCAGATGGCAAAGAGTCCCAGCAGTGTGGGTAGACCCAAGTTCAATCCCTGGGTCGGGAAGATCCCCTGGAGGAGGAAGTGGCAACCCTCTCCAGTATCCTTGCCTGGAAAATCCCATGGATGGAGGAGCCTGGCAGGCTACAGTCCATGGGATCGCAAAGAGTTGGACACGACTGAGTGACTTCACTTTTCTTTTGTGTGATATTAGACTTTAAGGTTCTGACCCTTTCAAGTCATAAAATATCTATATTCTTCCCTCATAGTTGTAAATTATTTGATACATCATTTGTGTGATATTGGGCTTCCCTGGTAGCTCAGACAGTAAAGCGTCTGCCTACAATGTGGGAGACCCAGGTTCGATCCCTGGGTCAGGAAGATTGTCCTGGAGAAGGAAATAGCAACCCACTCCAGTATTCATGCCTGGAAAATCCCATGGACCGAGGAGCCTGGGGGCTACAGTCCATGGGGTCGCAAAGAGTCAGACATGACTGAGCGACTTCACTTCAGACTTTAAAGTTAAAGATATTTTTTCCTTAGAACTTGGAAGGTTTCATTTGATTAACTTTTGGCTTCACAGCTTATTTCAGAGAATCTGTACTTGGTGACTCAGATGGTAAGGAATCTGCCTGCGATGTGAGACACCTGGGTTCGACCCTGGGTCGGGAAGATCCCTTGGAAAAGGAAATGGCTACCTACTCCAGTACTCTTGCCTGGAGAATTCCATGGACAGAGGAGCCTGGTGGGTTATAGTCCATGGGGTCACAAAGAGTCTGACACGACTGAGTGACTAACACTTTCTCTCTTTCATGTGAGTGAAGTCGTTCAGTCGTGTCCAACTCTCTGCGACCCCATGGACTGTAGGCCACCAGGCTCCTCTGTCCATGGGATTTTCCAGGCAAAGGTACTGAAATGGGTTGCCATTTCCTTCTCCAGAGGATCTTCCCGACCCAGGGATCAAACCTGGGTCTCCCAAATTGCAGGCAAACGCTTTACCGTCTGAGCCACTGTGTGATTTATGTTGCTTTATAGATAACATATTTCAATTTTATTTTGGGTGTGTGTATGTGTAACTCTTTACTAGCTGCAAGTGGCTACCTCATTGGACATCCCAGATCTACAGTCTCATTACCTTCAGGTCTGGGAAAATTTCTTCTGTCACTTCTTTGATAATTTCTTTCCTTCTATTTCTCTATTCTCTCTGTTGAGAATTCTTATTTTTCAGATTTTGAACTTTAAAGAATAAATGTCTCTTTTAGTTCTCCTATTTACTGTCTCACTGTCTTGTTCTACTTACTAATAATTTTTTTTCTACCTTATATTACCACTTTTCTGCTGAATTTCTTTTTACTGAAATACAGTTTCTTTACCATAATATATTAGTTTCAGATTTACAACATAGTGATTCAGTATTTTTATGGATTATACTTCATTAAAAGTTATTACAGGATAATGGCTATGATTCCTTTTGTTATTCAGTATATCCATGTTGCTCATGTATTTTATGCAGAGTAATTTAAAGCTCTTAATCCCATACCCCTATCTTGCTCCTCCTTTCAAGAATGGTTCTTTGAAATTTTTTCTTTGTCAGAACTTTTGGTCTTTTTATTAATAAAATGTTTATTCAACACTTTTACAAATGTCTTTTATTAGAACTTCAGTATGTCTGGCTGCTCTAATATCATAGTTCCCCACCATCAGGTCCCCTTCCCTCTTTCATACTGAAGAATTCCTTCATTTGTTCCTTGATTATAATTACAAGATACTCAGCATCTGATTAGGTTTGTGTTCCTGAATTATTGACTTCTGCATTTGGTTTTATGATCATGAGAATGCCAACCAACTACCTAGGAGAGCATAAATATAGAGAAAGTGAAGTTCTTTTCTTTAAGGTCATGTGCTTTCTCCACAGAAGAAACCTCCAGTCTTCCGCCTGTAATGTTTGAAGACTGGAGGGAGTAGGCATATGACTTTATTATAATATATTTTGGATGAAGGGGGGCTGTGAGTCAGCTATCCATATATAAATTTTCAACAAGTCCTCCTGTTTTGATCCACATTTCTCACCTTGCACTCTGGTTTCTCCTAGATCTAAGCCTCCGTAAGATTCTAAGAGACAAATGGTCTCCCCTGTCCCCATTCTCCTTTATGAATATCAAAGCTGTGCCTTTCTTTGCCCTACTACATGAATTACCATGCTTCCATCTGCTTTTCATCTTCCAGAGTTGTTGAAATCTCTTAATGCCTGAAGCACACTCTCTTGTTCTTCAACTTTTATCTACTATTATCTGTTTTTATCTACTATTCTCTAGTTCTATGAATTAGTATGTGTTTGTTCATTTTATGGAATTTCAGAGGGATTTCTAAAGGAGAGGAGATAAACATGTTCTATGTATCATCTTCAAACAGAAATCTCTGGCTTTCCTTTACAGATTTGCATTTTAGAACTAATTATTACTAATTTTCTGGATCGCTATTGGTCAACAGTCACCTAACTCAGATTCCACAGGCACATTCTTAAAAACCATGGTTTGGAATTACCATGCTTTTAGGTGCTAAGAATATTCATTTTTTAACAAACACTCCCACATTTATTCTAATGAAGTGATTCTTGAATGCAACAAGGAAAATCACCCTAGATAAACTAAGGTTTGACAAAAGATTATTTAGAAATGCCTATATCACTACTTGTAATTTGTGTTGTGGATTTATCAAGAAAGTATGAGTATATTAATATTTATCATTATTACCAATGTAGTAATATTATCAATATTATCTATCAATTCTACTTGAAATACTAGAACATAGCTTCTAGTATTTTTCTGCCATGTAATTTAAAACATGTGATTTCATTATGCTTTATGTAGTTATCTTTATCATACATTTTATCATTACTTTTAAAGTGATTCGAGTTTTCTTCCCCTCTGTTTTTTTTTTTTTTTCTTCCCCTCTGTTTTATGCTTTTAACTTGAACTCAACTTATAGAGATATTAATAATTGGATTACTAATTCTTTATGTTTGAATTTTTAATTTATTTTTCTTTTCATTATCTTTTATTTTATTTAATTGAAACAATTTAATATTTGAAGTTTTAAGTTAAGTATGTATGTGAAAAAATTAATGGCAACTTTATTATTATTATTAATTCTTAACTGAATTTCTGCATTTCTTATTTTTCTACTTATAAACTTTGAGGGTTTTGTGGGGTTTTATTGGTGGAGATAGTAATCACTTTTATTTTTCACCCAATTTTATATGCTTTTTTTTTTTTCAATTACATTTATCAAAAGATTTACAACATATACTTTTATGGTACATAACATATGTTACCCTATATATATTTTGATTATGTTTTTGGTCCCATATTTGTCATTTTGTTTCTATTGTAAATAGCTTGTTTTTCCTATCTTTGGTAATAGGTTTTCATTCTTTAATTTCCCCTTTAATAATTCAGAAAATATAGCTCTTTGTTGCTCATTTTTTAAGTGATTACTTTTTAACTTTGAAAAATTATATTTAATTTTTAATTCTTAATTTAACTAGGAGATTAAAATAGTGCCTATTAATTTCTCAGTATGAAAGATATAAAAATTACCTCATTTTTCCATAAATCATTGTATTTTGCTTAGCTTGGTTATGCATTTGTACAATACATATGAATCTAGACTCTTGGATTTCTGTTGTGGTATATATCTAAACTGATTTTTGGTGTCAGTATAGCTCCTGGGAATCCTTAAATTCAGCTAGCATGATGTATAGCATTATCATCAAGGAAATCATAAAAATGATTCATGTGTTCATTTAAAATTCGTTTTAACTTAGTAAAGAGTAATGTCCATTCAAACATGCACCAAACTTTTGAGGTACAGACAAGATCTTTTCTTTGAGTATGGATCTCCTGATTGGAGTACCTATTTTTAAAGCCAAAGTTATCATCATGAAGTATTAGCTACTATTTTTAGTTTGGATTTCTTTAGAACTGAGCGTTCTGATGATATCTGCAAAGTGTATGTATAGAATTGAAAATGTTTATGTTTTTTCTTACTTTTTCACAAGAAGACCGGGAATCATTTATTGCAATTTATTTCATCAAGTCTTCTTTAAGTGCTCAACAGTTTTCATAGAGCAAATATTTGGCAGTTATTTTATTGGTTGATATAACACACTATATAATTACAGGGAAAGGTGCAAATTTGGGGAACAAACATACCATTCAAATTGGTAGAAGCAGAATTACATGAATGATTAGCTGCTAACATTAGGAATTTCACAGAAGGAATGAAGAGCTGATTAAAGTAGAGGCCAAGAACAGATTGACTTTTGTATCACTAGAATGCATCTAAAATCCAAGGGTTGAAATAAATCATAAAATTAGAAAAAGTATAATTCAAGGATAAAGTATAAAAAAGGAAATTTGAAGAAACAGACAAGGGCAAAAGAAGATATTTAGTTGAAGACTTCATTCAAGTTTCTTTCAACCATCAAATATACGGATGCCTTTTTGTTATTGTTGTTTTCCTCAACAATGAGTTCCTGTGTAGGACAATAACAAGACAGTACATCACAGAAACTTTTATTTAAAAATGTCTTTGTGAAGCTAACAATTTGATTTTTTTTAAAAGGCCAAGATTTAATGAAATGACACTATTCATATGTCAAAAAAAAAAATGCTAAAATTTTTGCCAAAGCATCCTCTCCTCCATTCCATGCAGTTTTGGTGTGAGTGGGAGAATAAAAATCCTCACTGAGAGATATTTCTTGACTATTTTGAGTGACATTTCAATAATAGGTAGAACTGTCAGGTTAAATGAAATATTTTCTATTATTTTATAATGAACTCTTTAAAATCAAGACACCTTTCATTTGGTAAAGTTTTGGTACATACGTACCCAAATTCTTCAAAAGGGAACTTAATCATTATCCTGACAGATAAAAATGGGATTTTCTTTAGATTTCTAAAGTTCTCTGATACTACATATTCTTAAAGGAAAAAAAATCATTAGTAATCCATTTCTTCGGAGCTAAATAAAGTGACTTATTGTCATAACCAGTGGCTTATTTCTTGATGCTTATCACTATTAGTAGTAGAAAGTTAATGTTACTACTATCTATGCTGTTAATGGGGCTTCTTTGGTGGTCATAGAGCTGTAGAGATATATAAGTATCAGATGATCACTATCTTGAGCCCACCAAGAGTCTAACAAGAACAAAACCCAAAATAATATGGGATAAATATCAAGGATGCAGCCTAGAAAATGTAGTGTCAAGGCACTTATCATCTGTACATGCTACCTCATTGAAAATGTAGAAATACAGCTATGTTGTTAAAACATCAAGCCACATTCTGAAAATGATTAGACAACTTAATTAATTTCTTAGTGATTGTGGGTTTGTTTTTTTAATTTTTTTTAGCACTTTGCACTTTACCTGTGTGACTCCTGAAATCATTATGCCATGTCTGTGCTAAGTGTACATCAGTTTATGGAAACAGCTATGTAAAAACATACACACAGTTCATCGTGATTGGTAGTTTCATAATTTATTGTCCCTGTAAATGAAGCATCCAAATGGTATCTTGATACGCTTTATAATAATAATAGAAATACAGTTACAATTGATATTTTTCCTGGATTAATTTGTACTTTCCATGATCTATATCTCACTCTTATCAGTTCGGTGTCACAGCTCTTTGTTCTACAAGATTTCTTTTCTTGCAATATTGATCCTTATTGATCTTAACCTAGTACAATAGTGAATAATTAAATATTTTCTCATAGAAACAAGTCTGTCCCTCTTTTCAATATGACCTTCACCTGATGTTCAAATAGTTCCAGCATCGCTAAGGAATCTTTTTGGTGTAAACTTGACCTCTGTTGTCCTACTTTGAAATGCACTTGATTTCTAACAAGAGCTTTTAGAAATGTAACAGTGCTGATTTGTTAGATAATGAAATCCAAATTGTTCTAGAAAAAGGTGCAATTATACAGCATGTAATACACAAATAAATTGACTTAATGTTACATTATAATGGAAACTGTGCAAAATCCTCTACACAAGCACAATAAAATAATAAAAAGTAATAGAACAGGTAATAGATGTAAAATAAATGCTAAAAAAGTAGTTCAAATCATTTTCATACCAGTCAAAAGATACTGAGGAGGGCGCATCCAATCACAATAAAACACCAGAATGAAACACTTCTAAATAGTAATATAAATTTTTGTGGACACTTCATGTCCCATGATGTGGAATTGACATATAGTTTGATTTTCTTTTTCCTAATGTAAGCCACAGTTTTACAGTCCTAGTGAAAACATTTTATTGCTGGGGATGTATTAGACATGGTTCATTTCCCTTCTCAGTATGGCTTTAATTTTCCACATCCATGGCTTGACACAGACCCAAACACCAGAAGATGGTTGTCTGCTATAAACTGTTTGGTTTTCTTTGATTGTTTTACAATTTAATCTATAGTTCATTCCATTAACCCTTTCCATTTTAATGCTGCCAACTCTCCCTGCTCCTTAATATAAAGATAAACTTCCCCCCAACCATTTACGCTTATTCTGGTTTCCCGTGCCCAGAGAATTATAGGCTGCGGTGGTGGGGTGGGCTGGAAAAGGAAATGTTTCTTTCCTAGTTAACTTTTTCGAGGCCCTGGGTAATGGCAAAATAATTGACATTTTACAGTGAGGGGGGTTTCCCTTTTGCTTCATAATAACGTTCATTATTATTCATTCATTGGGTTCCGTTGTATTCATCCCGATGTGCTGAGCCAAGGAAGTGCCAGTGTCATTCTAACTTTCTCCTCGAATCCCTGATCTTTCGGAGGGTGCAGGGTGGACGGAGGGGAGGGGGGAATCCTTCCCGAGCTGCAGTGTTGTCACATCCGATATCCTGTTCCTTCCGGCAGAGAAAGTGTATCTGGGAGGGTCACCGGATCAGCCTGTGCCTGGGGCGTCTTGCCTCAAGTACAAAAGACTCGACTCAACTCACGTTAGTCTTCTAGGTGGCCTATCGGCGGTGACGGACTGCCAGCTCGGGCTGTGGGCGAGCAGTGATGACTGCCTTGAAATGCTAAGTGCTTAATTAAGGACCTTTCATATCAGTTATTGAGGCCTCCATCTCCCGTAGCCCTGGGCATTGTACTTTACCAAGGGCTCCCTGGAGCCAGAGCCAACTTCATCGCAGTGACAAGTGGAGAAAGAGAGAGAGAAACAAGTGGTTTCAATCCTCTCACAGCCTTCCCCAAATCTAAATACAATCCGACAGCTGACTAGTCAGAGTTGGCCGACTCTTAAAAATACACTTTTTCATGTTCATGGAAATGCAGCAAACTTGGGTCTCCCTCACAGGGATGGACCGCGGACCGCACGACTGAGAACAATCTCATTGTCGGCAACCTCCTAGGAGCTCCTGGTCTTGAAACATAGAAAGACTTTTTTTTGTCAGATGCGTTTTCCCCGTTATTTTCAATAGTCCTGATACTATTTTCAAAGTCCATCTTAAAAATCGTGTGATGGTGAACTTCTGCTTATAACATAACAATTTTGCTCTTTTAGGGTAAAAACCTTACTTTATGAAAGGACTTCTATGTATCTTCATTGACGTGTATGTTTAAAGTTACTAAAAATGATCCATTCAGTAAACAAAGCCTTGGTTAATAGCAAAATGATTGATCACTGACAGGTGAAATGCAGTACATTTTAAAACAAAGTCTAGGAGGAATGTAGTTTGCTTATACCTAACTGATGAAGTAAAAATACAGTCTTCATTCATTAAAAAAAAAAAAAAAAGATTACTGTTGATCAGCACGCATGATAAAATAGAAAACATATATTTTAAATTAAAGTAGAAGAATCATCAGCAAATAATTTTGACTGTGATTTGAAATGAGCAGATCCTGGCATAGAGAGAATCTATAAAAACAATGTGTTTGACATTACACTGCAGTATTGATGCATCACAGCTGAAATTAGTGAACCAAAAGGGATCTAAAACATTTGAGGACCACTTCCTCTATCCTCTGTGTAGAACCACATGAAAAGACATTTCTTGGTTTCAGAATGTTTCCAAATCAAAAGTTAGCCATTGCTGTCTCATCCTAATTTTGGGTTCTTTTACTCATTTAGTTCCTTATCTTTTCATTGAGAAATGTTCATATAATTATATGTATACTTATCAATGTATTTATATACATATAAATGGTGCATATTAATGTCTAAAAAGTAATAATAGATTTGCATTGCATTTTTTCAGGCAGAGTGAAGTAGGCTTGTAAACAACAGCTCATGAAATTCAGCCTCTGGAGACAGTTGGAATTTCAGTGTTGACACTCTCTATTAGTTCTAAATAATCAGGTTAACAGAGGAACTAGAATGGAGGGTTATAACATTATCTCTTTCTTTGTTTCTAGAGTGACTAGGAGAGGGCACTTTGGTGATTTACCTTTATGAACCAGAAGTAGGTTTTAACTCTTAAGATGTCAGCCTTCCGTACTGTGAACACTGATCATGTTTCAATATTTCCACCTCAGAATATAGAAAAGAAGTTGTTCACTTTGGAACCTACTTTCACCTAAAATTATACCTCAGCAAGTAAATCTCAATCTTTGCTTCTCTATTCATCTCCACATTGATGAGATTCGGGTCATAATATTTTTGGTTACAGAAATGACCTGTTTAAGTCAGAGAAATAACTTCATCCAATCCAAATATTCACCCTATACACATCTTCCATAGTAGAATCCCAGAGAATTAAATGGGTGAAGCAATTTGCCTTAAATCTTAGCCCATAGAAATATCTATAGCTTAACACCTACAGAAAAAAGGCAAACAAGAAATTAATTCCAGGAAAGAAATAACATGCAAAATATTAAAATACACTTGCATGTAACAATTTACTTTTATAGTAAAATATTATACTGTTCTAGAATCTGTTCTTTTTTTTAGAATTATTCTTACTTTCATATTTGCTAAATGCTATTTCATACTGTCCCTCCCAAATAATGTTTAGAATAATAATTTGGAGGAGATGACTTCACAAATTCAACGTTTTCCCCAATTTGGGGGTCAGGGGAGGTGGATATCTCTGCTGGGATTTACTGAAGAAATCTTTGTTTGTGAATGCAATTCATTTTTATTTCCACAGGTAATATTTTTCTCAGACAATTAAGCACAGCTTCATAACTCAAGGGAGAGGAACAGTTGGGATCCTCATCAAAGTCATCATTTGAGGAGCTCATTTCTGAAGGAGTGCCTTGTGCAGATTCTAAAGACTTGAAAGTAGAACGGGTTGCAATTGACTGAATCTGTTCTTTAAATACGTCAGCCTATTGCTCTGTTGGTAATCATGGGAATTCCTGAATCTGTAACTAAGGACTTAACCGTATCTATTTCTAATTTAATGTGGGCAAGCAGCATAGATTCCATTGAAAGGCAGTTGAAAATATCAGAGAAAATAAAGTGTGTGGAAATCTCTAGGAAACACACAGTGAACTAATAAATATTACATTCCTCTCCTCTTTTACTTCTTATAGGAAAAAAAATTTTATATATATATATATATATGTATAACAGTCTAAGTTCTCTTAAATTTGATTCCATATGTCAGAGAATTGAGTATCTATTTCAAGAAGTTCAAGCAATATAGGTCGTATATGTCAATTGTGTGGCCCTTATAGTGGATATTTTAGAATTTGAAAAATTCAGCTCTATCGTCTCTCTAGCTACTGCTGCTGCTGCTAAGTCGCTTCAGCCGTGTCTGACTCTGTGTGACCCCATAGATGGCAGCCCACCAGGCTCCCCCGTCCCTGGGATTCTCCAGGCAAGAACACTGGAGTGGGTTGCCATTTCCTTCTCCAATGCATGAAAGTGAAAAGTGAAAGTGAAGTCACTCAGTCGTGTCCGACTCCTAGCGACTAGGATTCAACAAAATTCAGCTTTCTACATCTCTTTGATTAGGTTTAGGGGCATGGATATATAGGGTTGAATAAATAGTATCTGGTTTAGTCATGACTTAGCAAAGAACAAAAATATTGATCCTAGTGTCCCAATAAGATAACAGTTTGGCTGCATGTGAACCTGTTCATGCAGATATTACCTTAGCTACTTATTTGAAATATTTTATCAAATACCTTCCTAAGTGCCAGACAGAGTCCAATTTGGGAGGGGAAGGGGCAGGAAAGGAGAATGGTATTGATATCACAGGACGTAAATATAGACAAGGTTTGGTTAGAGAAACTAGGTATTTGGGTGAAGGCGTGGTTCTGAGGAAACAATAGAACTTTCTAAGAAAAGAATAGATTTTATCATTTTTTATTGGTTTCAAGAATCCAGTCTTTTTTTCTTTGGCAATAACATCAGACATCTGTATGCTTGCATTCAGTCTCAGAATCATTCAGAATCTCCACGAACCTGTGAAATAAATCTCACACCATAAGCTGACATTAGAATAAAATTATAACTAAAGATTAATTGCAACAAGTAATATATGAGGAATTTTAACTCTTATCTCAATGTCAAAGGGATACAAAAAAAAGTCAGAAATATTTATATGACTTTAAAAGAGTTATTAAATCAAAAATAATACAAAATTAATAAAATAATTCACAAAATCCAAATCATGCTGATTTCTCAATTCACTTGTACCTCAACTTACAGAGTGACATAGCTTTCTTTTTCCTATGAACATACAAATATTAAAATAGCTATATATTTATTTTATTGCATACTATTTTATTTGCATATAAAATGTTTATCTTAAAGTTAAATTATTTACATAGGATTTAACCTGACCCCCTAAAATAATCTGTGCGTACCTGGTTGGAAGGAGACATGTAATACTTTGAATCATTATTCATTTGCATCTAATGAGCTTTTATAATCTCTAAAGAGAAATCCAAACACTTCAAATACTTTTCGTCCTACTCACAAAACCTGATTTGGCAGATAATTTTGTGAGATGTTGCGATACACAGGAAAAGTAGGGACATTCTTAGTTTTTTCTGCTGTTTTGTTTGTAAAGGGATGTTGAATCTTTTAAGTTAAACAAAGTGGAAAAATGGATGGAGTAGTAGTTTTGAATCAAATCAAATTCTGACAAAATCCAGAATTCTGGGGAACAATTTAATTCCCGAGGAAAGGGAGCAAGAGAGCAAAAGAGAGAGAGTGAGAAAGAGATCACTACAAAGATTATTGATAATTCAAAGGCTCAGCGTTCACACTCACTCAGCGGTGTAATACTGACAATTATTAACTACAAAACTGTGGTCGCGGAGTAAGGGTAAATAAGCTATCACCGTGTAGCTGCGTGGTGGGCTGGCGTCCACTGGAATGTATTTCCCGGCACCAGGCGCTACCTGATGACAGCTACAATCAAGAGTGGCTGCAGGCAGCTGCTTCGCTCCAGGCCACATTCAATTATGTCGGACTGCATTAGTCCCTGGCGAAGCTGTCACCTTCTCGTCTGTGAAGTGATAGCGTGAAGAGGCTCCTGAAGTCTCTGCAGTCCCTTGCTCCAGATTTCAGGGGGAGGAAGGGAAACAATGTGGAAAAAAAAAAGACCATTAGTACTCTGACTGCTTACAGCATTCATTTTGCTTTCAGAGTAGAAAAAAAAAAAGCTTAGGTGAGCTGGATTCAAGAAGTTGTCTGGTGTTGGATAATTGCAGGGTTATATACTTTTTCCCTCCAACAAGTAGCTCTTTTTCAGGAGGTAGTGCTAGGAGGGTGTCCTATTTTCAGGATTTGAGAGTCTCCGTGGTTCACCCTCCTCAGGTGATAGCATTGCATTGGAATATATTTTCTAATGTCTGATATCCCAAAGGATTCTCTAGCAGTCAAGCTATTTTGCAGGGTCTGATCTGCAAGTGTGCAACATTTGACTTCTCTTCTAAGCTTTCCAGGAGGTTGGATGGATTCTGAGTGTTTTTTTTTTTTCCTAAGGGATCACTTGACTTTCGAAGCAAAAGAGAAATAACTCATGTGATTCTGGGAAGTTATCTGGGGACACAATGTATTTTTGATGATCAACCTCCCCAGAACAGTTTGTAACCTTTACCACACTACAACCAATGACTGAAGGATGTTGAGATTAGAGATTTTTAAGGTTGTGTATGTGTCAGTCGCTCAGTTGTGTCTGACTCTTTGCGTCCCCATGGACTGCAGTTCATCATAGGTCAATATTTCTGTCCATAGGTCAATATTTTCACTCCTACATAGAGTATATAAATTCTCAAACAGAATGGAGGGGAGTTATAGCAAGTCATGGTATTTCACTAGACTGTCTAATCAACTACCGCTACCTAGTGAAATTAGCAGAAAGATAAGAGTTATTTATTGAAGGCACTAAATAAAGTCCAGGTGCCACGGTATTAAGATATGATGTCCCTTCTCAACATATCACCCAGCTGGAGGAAAAATATAACATATAAAATACTGGAAGATGAATTTTAGGACATACATGACCCCTCCTTATGACTCACTGTGCAGTACTAGACAAGTCACTTAACGTCTCTCTTTTAGTTTTCATGTTGGAAGAAAGACAAGTACAAGAATGTCTACAGAGAGAAACTGTGAGAGAATGGATACTACATATCACATACTTTATAGCACTTCCAAATAAATTTAACCAAAGTACAGAGTCTTTGAATTTTCCAGAATATGTTGCTACCTTTAGATTCTTTTGTCCATCTGAAAGGTCTTTAAAATGTTTCCTCTCATATTGGCAACTCTGGATATTTTGTGGCATCATCAGTAGACAAATAATTACTTACAAATTACTTACTGAATGCTCAGTATCATCATGGTCAAAACCGGGCCCACCTCATAATGCTGATATTGGTTATTACAAATTGGTATTTGTACAATTGGTAGTCTTTAAAATTACAAATTGGTAATTACAAATTGGTATTCTTTAAACTCGGATCTATTGTGTCGTTCTGATGAAATTGGGCAGAGGAGCTACCTTAGTTTAGTGAAGCTGCAGTAATCTGGTTTCTTAGTGATTCAAAATAAATAAATAAATAACTGAAGTACCAAAAGCTCGTGGGCTAGGATGCCATTATCTCCCTGGATGCTGTGAGGTCTTGTGCAAACCTCTTACGTCTCCAGCAAGTGGATGTCTGGCTTAATGAGTCTCCTTCCAGCCTCTAGTCCCCCAATTTAGGCAGGAGTCGGTAATATAACATCTTTCTAAACGGAAAAGATTTCCTTCTGGCCCCACTTCTCAAGGCTTATAGAAAAAAACTTTCATTGACTACCTGGAAGTTATTTGGTGGCTCTAAACACCAAGCTCCCAACCACGAGAAACAAGCTTTTTTGTAGTAGTATTTGCAGTAGTAATACATAGATATATTATATATTATTTAGATGTTGTTACTATGCCTATTTAACGATGTAACTATGTAACTATGTAACTACTATGCCTGTGTAGGCTTCCCTGGTGACTGAGATGGTAAAGAATCTGCCTACAATGTGGGAGACCCAGGTTTGATCCCTGGGTTGGGAAGATACCCTGGAGAAGGGAATGGCAACCCAATCCAGTATTCTTGCCTGGAGAATTCCATGGACAGAGGAACCTGGGGGGCTACAGTCCATGGGGACACAAAGAGTCAGATACAACTGAGTGACTAACACGCATACATTATTTAGATGCTGTTACTATGCCTATTATTATTTACATTATTATATAGATCAATTATTACGATATAGAGATATATAGGGAGAAGGCAATGGCAACCCACTCCAGTACTCTTGCCTGCAAAATCCCATGGGCAGAGGAGCCTGGTAGGCTGCAGTCCATGGAGTCGCAAAGAGTCAGACACGACTGAGCAACTTCACTTTCACTTTTCACTTTCCACTTTCCTGCATTGGAGAAAGAAATGGCAACCCACTCCAGTGTTCTTGCCTGGAGAATCCCAGGGACGGCGGTGCCTGGTGGGCTGCCGTCTATGGGGTCGCACAGAGTTGGACATGACTGAAGCGACTTAGCAGCAGCAGCAGAGATGTATAGAATGTATAGATTCCTGGAAGAGTTTCTCAAGTTGTGTATTTTCTATATGTGCCTCTCTGTGCCTTTCTTACTGTATGGCTCTGGAGTTTTGCTGGTGGGGTAGTTGTATGCAATGCTATGATGAATATTCAAACTGAAAACATACAGCCCAACCCATCTGTGAAAAGAGCAATGGCTGATACCTAAGGCATTAAGAACACACATTCATGCTGACCCATTTTGTACAGAATCCCAGTCCATTACCCACACTTCTAGATATGGGTGTGCCTAACAGTTAGGACACACTTCCTCCATACTGTTCCCAAAGTAGCCTTTTGTAGCCTAATTTATCCTGTTTCTGATGATTTAGGCCTAGAATACTGCTTCGCAGTGTATCCTTCTAAGGATATTAATATACAGAAAGGTTGGGCAGAGAACAGATTGCATAGCTGCATGTAGGAGTAAACGCACCCTGGGCTCAAAACCATTATCACTCCTCCTGTAATCACAGTCAGATTGGAAATCCCGGAGGGAATCTCATCCTGGAAACAGAATGCCTTTATTTTGGGGGAGTGGGGGGTAGGGGGTAGTGTATCATGTCATAATTTCCCAGCTGCTGGAAAAAGGCTTTATGTGCCCCTGTATCTCAGAAAAATAAAACTGATGCCATTGTTAATAGAATGAGACTTCCCTGTGACTCCAAAGTAACAAGCACCCAGCAATGTGCTATTCCCCTCAAGGAAAAATATCTCATGGTTGAAATAAAACCATATTGATTCTCTGAAATCTCTTTCTCTTAAAGAATCAAACAGGAGACATAAACAACTGGGGGGAAAAAAAAACAGTTTCATCTTTTGAAACAAATTCCTGCTATTTAAATACAAAGAATTATTTCTTATATCCTGATGGTGAAGACAAATGACATAGCTTCAGAAACCCTTCACCCCACTTCAGGGAACACTTGTCCGTAGAAACTGAGGTGTCCTTTGCAGGGCATGAGTGCTCAGTCATGTCTCTTTGTCACCCCATGGACTGGAGTCCACCAGGATCCCTGCCCATGGAATTTTCCAGGCAAGGATACTGGAGTGGGCTGCCATTTCCTCTGGTAGATACTCCAAGGAATCTTCTAGACCCAGGGATTGAACCACCATCTCCTGTGTCTCCTACATTGGCAGGCGAATTCGTCATCACTGAGCCACCTGGGAATTCCAAGCCAAGTTTAAAGGCAGTGCTGAAGAGAGAGAGGAGACATGTGAGAGATTTAAATGTACATAGCGGTGCACTCAACTGGGGTAAAGAATCGCCTGCCAATGCAAGAGATGTAAGAGACGTGGGTTAAATACCTGGATGGGGAAAATCCCCTGGAGGAGGACAGGGCAGCCCACTCCAGTATTCTCGTCTGGAGAATCCCATGGACAGAGGAGCCTAGCCAGTGACAGTACCTAGGGTCACAATGAGTCAGACACTACTGAGGCAACTTAGCAGCAGCAGCAACAGCAGCAAATGGATTGTTCCCTAAGTTTCTTTCAATGAATGTGAAGGGAAGTATAGATTGAGTATTGATATGCATCTGTAGTAAAGTATTAAGCTCAGCAAAGCGTGTGGAGATCAAACCACCCTTGTTTGCCCAGATGAGCAGCAGTCAAATGTTTTCATCATTGAATTCTTCAGAAAGAGGCCCTTGATGAATCATGTTAAGATTCCTTCAGTCACTTGCTAAGGCTGTAGGCTGATAAGCCAGGCTGATCAGAGCAATGCGTACTTTCCAGGGAATTTCAAAACTGTGCTTAGTAGAAGCTCTTGAGTTAAAAAGAAAACTGGGCCAAAGTAAATATACATATATTGGAATTTTAAAAAAATAAGCCAGGTACCAACATTTTTTATGATATTTGCTTTCCTTTTTCTTTTAAGATGATTCACTGGGATATACATTGAAGGTGACTCATCTAATTTTCAACTTGGCTACAACAATGCTACAACATGCTATCACGTCAGATAGTTTTACCTAGTGTGATGGAAAGAAAATGAACTCTACTTTCTTGGAGGGGCCAACCCACAGTTTGCTTTCCTCAATGTAATTTGTTCTCTACAGTTAGATTCCAAATAAGAGCTACAGTCTACTTTAGAAAAGTAACCCATATACACGTCCACAATCCCCTATCAAACATGGGGCCAGATATATTTTGTAATTCAGAATTTTGCAAAATTCAAAATGTACATACAGTATATTATGTAGAACTCTCAATGGAGCCTAGGGCTGAATCATTATGGAACATGTTAACATTTTGTAGTGAAATATATGAATATTCATAATAGCTAGGATGAATAAAGGCAATAAGTAGCCTTCTCAGTTCAGATCAATTTCTGATGCCAAATTAATTTTTTTTAAGCTTAAAGTTCCCAGTGGTTTCTGGATTTCAGGATTGAAATTGAGGAAATACGAACGTGTATTAAGAAACCTCTTACTAGTTTCCTTTTAAAAGTTATTTCCAATTAAACAAAAGAATTTTAAAATTCTAGAAATTATCTTCAGTAAAATTCTATTTAATGCTTTTTAAAATATTATTTATGGGATTTATTATTTCAAGACTTGCTATATTTACTTTGATCATATACTACAAATAAATTTCTATATTTCTATAAAGTTAGTTTAAGATTCTACATACAATCTGAAATGAAAAATAATTTTTTAAATATTCTTGATAGAATAAAATGTGGAGGCCAAAGGATATGTGCATGAACACTAAAAATGTACATTAAATATTGTTTGAGAAACACTATTTTCATTAATTTATTTGGTTTCATCCAAAGCATTTTTCTTATGATAACAATTTTCTCTTCTTAACCTAGAACATCCCCCAAATCTGAGTCTTGCATATCAGGGTAACTTTAGATTTGTTTCTGTTAGGATTATATCCTACATAGAGAAGAAATAGCAAAATTAGACTTTTTTATTGGTTAAATTTAAGTCATATGTTTGGAATCCCCATCCATGATATCTTATTATAACCTAATAATTAGTCAAGTCCCCAAAATGCCACGGCAGATTTTTTAGCATACCTATATGAATTGAAGAGCAAAGGAAAAGACTAAATAAAAGAAGAAAAGAAAAAGAAGGAGTAAAGAAAGATGGGATAAAGGAAAGAAGAAAAAACAAGATAGGAAAATTTAAAAGCAGAAAAGACAGCACAATTTCCCTCTAATACTTTGGTGCTTTGGTCCCTTAGTCCTAACTCCTCAGGTGTCAAGAGGAAGAACCAATGCTTCCCATGGACACACTGGTTTGTGAAACCAAGGAAAATTAGAAATGGGCTCCAAAGAATTAAGGTTGGAAATGATACCCAGAGAGGTGACATGAGACAGAACCTGGAGTGGATGTTTACAAAGACAAACCACAGTGATAAAGGCTTACCAGAGCCAAGAATACAGAGTGAGGTGTACCACGAGGGGAAGTGCAGACTCAGAGACGGGTCAAATGAAGTGCTCTTAGACCCAGCTTGAGAACACAAAGTCAGGGTCTCCGAATACTAATACAAAAATCAGATTCCGGGACACAGTCTTTTCTTACAGAGAGAAAACAGTCACCTAGGCTCATAGTGGCCAAGCCTAGGCAGCAGGTCACTTTGGCCTTTATCCAGTTATCAAGTCACATGCAAAGTCAGAGGGCTGGCAAGAACTCACACCAAGCTAACAGTCACATTCGTCACTTGTGCCTTGCTGTGATGTGTATATAGACTTTGTGTATATACAAACAGTACGTCAGGATAACAATAAGTGGACAATCAGGCTTGAGGAAGATAATAACCTCCCGTACGTATTAAAATTAATCATACTCAGCATATAAACATAGCCAAATAGAGCACCATCTTGTAGGTTTCATATAAATACTGTGTGTAGGTTTCTATCCCAACATTCTGCTATGTTCACATCCCTGTTCTGGGCCCCAGAATGATTGTAGATAGGAAGAGAGTAAAAGAAAAATAAAGGCAATTAAAAAGAAGGAAGAGGGTGGGAAGTAGGCTTAAGAGAGAGGAGATATATGCATATGTATAGCTGATTCGTGTTGTTGTGCAGCAGAAACTAACACATTATATAGCAATTATACTCTGATTAAAAATAAAAGTCATGATGAATCTGAGAAAAAATAATTTTTCAAAACTTTAAAAGCATAAAGAGAAGGAAGGAAAGAAGCTCCTTCAGAGACATCACTTATGCAGGCAAACTCTGTCCTAACTAATGTTCATACAGACCCCACCAATTGCCATGTTTGCTCTGATTCCTTAATTCCCAATGTCTTTTAAAAAGCAAAATAATAACAGTAATAACTTTAGGATGGTTGATTCTTGGTCACAGAGTTAATCTCAGTGCATGAATATGACGGGCTGTGCACTAAGGACATTTTTCATCGGATATTTTCATTTTTTGCCTTTGGCAAAAATTCCACCAGTCATGATAAATAATTCCATACCCCTAAGTGGATATTATTATTATTTTCAACAGCAAGCCGCAGCTGGCTCTTAGCCTGTCAGCTCTGCCGGAGTCACAGATGCTGTGTGCATACCTGTTGACAATTCCGTGGGCAGAAACAGCTCAGCGTCCCCATTTCCGCACTGGTGCTCTTTCATCCTAATGGTGTCCCTTGAAATCACAGCCAGTGAAAGGAAACAGGACAGACTGAGGCAAAGGTGCAAATAGACAGTGTGGATTTTGCCTGCAGGGTTAGAATATATACCTACTTCTCAGATGTTCGCAGGCAACTCACTTGTTCTACCAGGGAATTTAATGACAATACAAACCCGCCACTATTTTAAAGGGCTAGCATCATGTTTGGCACATAGTGGGCACTAAAAATTGCTGAATAAATAAAAACATGAATGAGGGGCAAGGTTTGGTTGGTTTTGCTTTTTAAAAAAATCTATAAGCCTCTACTTCTCTGTTTCCCTGTCTTTCTAATCCCTTTTGACATTCACGTTTCCCCCCTCCCCTGTCAGTGCATACTGCCTTCCGAGTGCCCCCCGGCTGGCCCCAGTGCAATACTCCACCTGTCCTGAAGTATTATTTTCAACCTCTTACCTCTTTCCCTCTATCAAAATGTGTTCTTCCAGCCAATCAAAGCTCCTGTGACAATCAGTCTTAATCACTTAATTACATAGCCAAATATTTTTAAATTTGTCACCCAGCAGTTGGCTTACCTCTTGTCTGTATCCATATCTTAAATGCAAATAAGGAATTGTGAGGGAATTCCCAGTATAAACTGGCTGGAAAAAATAAATAAATAAAAATAAACTGGCTGGAGACTAGCTGAACAAGAAAATTATTTGGAAATGCTCCCCAAATTGCATC
Organism: Cervus elaphus; assembly: GCF_910594005.1. Lineage (NCBI taxonomy): Eukaryota > Metazoa > Chordata > Mammalia > Artiodactyla > Cervidae > Cervus > Cervus elaphus. The sequence continues at coordinate 23,653,213 of NC_057821.1, forward strand.
GTGCACTATTTGCTATCCCAAGTTGGATAGAGCTGGCCATCTAAATAGAATACACACATTATTTTTGAAATAATATAATCTCTACTAGTTAACAAAAAATAAAACAATTATATAAGATTAGAAGGAGGGGAAAAAGGTAAGTAAAATATACCTAACTGAAACTATTTTAGAGAAAATTTGCAACATGGAAAAATACTTCAGCGATTAATAAGGAATTGCAGACCTCCAAATTCACAGTCCTTTGAACATATTTTGTCACAGTTAATTGGTCATTTCACTTGAACATTGAAGAATAGCTCAAAAATACCATTTTCAGCCTGCTTTAAAAAACTAAGCCAGTCAAAGACTCAGAATTGGATTATTGATTTAATATTGACAACAACATGGTCAATTGTTTTATGGGAAGCTTTGTAGCTAAGAAAAAAACACCGAACTTTGACCTAAGAAGACTAGATTTCCTTCCTAACTCCACCACTATCTAGTTGTGCAACCCTTTCAGCAGCACAGAATCTTAAAAAAAAAAAAAAGTACCATATTTAACAAATAAATAGATAAGAGAGTTAATGACCCAGGGCTAGTCATTTTAAATACTATGAATCTATACAATAGAGTTGAATGTGAATTCTCTATAGCTTTTTTTCTAATACTGAAATTCTCTAATTCACCAAACTCATTCCCAAGGGAATCAGTAGGTATGTTCTCAAGCAGAGACGGCCAAGTTCCCTGTTGACCACAGGGAATTAGACATCAAAGAAGTAACCTTGCTCCTTCCTCCTCTCTCCCTTCTTTAGGCTGGAAGAAGGGAATAAAGGAGTATGACGATCAGGACAGCTCTCCAGGCTGGTGACACAGCCCCAGGCACCAAACACCATCACCCCTCTATGTGTCTATTACAAACCTGAGGTCACACAACAGCAAAGCAGGGGAGAAAAAAAAATCTGTACCGCAGCACCAGTGAGCCAACACCCTCCATAACCATTTCCAAAGACTATCAGCTTAATTGTTTGCACAACAGAGGTATCAGCCTTTACTTACTGAGTATTAGAATTCATAAAAATGGAATGAAAAAGTCACAAGAGGATATGAGCAAAGTTTTATTGCAATAGAAGTGGACCTAATTAAGTCCCACCACATACCAAGGCATCATTAAAGGCAACCTTGTTTGGAAATGAATTTCATGAACTCTAAAGTGTTGCGCAATTTTACAGTAGGTCTGGGGCATTTCCTCACCTTCTATTCACAAAGTCTTTCTTTTTTTATTTTTTGAATCAAACCAGTAAATGATCAATTCCATAATTTGAGTTTTAAAATAATTCTGAGACTCACATTTCGATGGCAGCTCAGCTTAGAGCTAGCCCTGTGACCTTGAGCTTAACTCCTCTTGTCCACAGATTCCATTTGTTGGAGGCATTTGTGCTAAGTAACTTCTAAGAACATAATCTGGATCAAATGTTCTAATGACTCTGATACAGAGCACGTGATGGTTATTCTCTCCAGAGCTATTTTTAAGTGACATGAAATTTACATAGCCAGAGATCTCAGACACTAATTTTCTAAAACATTCTTCTGACATTTGTGAGAAATACTGGCAATCCCCCAAACCCAAGCAGAGGAAATACCAACTCACAACATTTTAATGTGTCAGAGTAGAAAGCTGATCTTCAAGCAAGGAGTAGCCAGTTTCCTTTCTTCAGAAAATCTGTGTTAGATAACACAGAAAAAGATTGGATAGAAGTCCTAAAGGTGTTAGCAGATCTTGAAAACCTAGCCAAATTGTATATTCCAAAGGATAAGGAAGGAATAGGTTGAATGAATGATCTCTGTGCTTAGTCGCTCAGTCATGTCCAACTCTGCGACCCTGTGGACTGTAACCCGCCAGGCTCCTTTGTCCGCGGGGATTCTCCAGGCAAGAAGACTGAAGTAGGTTGCCGTGCCCTCCTGCAGGGGATCTTTCCAACCCAGAGATGGAACTCAGGCCTCCTGCATTGCAGGTGTATTCTCTACCATTTGAGCCACCAGGGAAGCCTGGTGAAGGAATGATAATAGCAAATAAAAATTTTTATTGAGAATAAGTATTCTGCCGGACATTGTGATATGGATTTAGGACGGATTATTTTAGTTAATCCAATATAGCATGGCATTTTATTAGCTTTTTGAGAATTAAACTGAAAAATATATATTTTTGTCATGCTATAAATTTAGGAAGTGTAGAAGTTTAGAAAGAGAGGTCCATTTGGACTCTTTCTGGGCAGACAATTTCTTGCTGATGACAAAGCTCACGTGGGCCAACAGACAAAGATGTGCCCCTCATTGTAAAAATAGGACATCTCGTAGACAACTGCACCTCTCTCTTACTAGCATTGTTAGCTATTAGGGAAATTTCGTAAATAAATATATTACATAGTAAGAAAAATAAGAGTGATAATTTACAGCATCAAATCAATAGCTATAATTAAAGCTAATAATGCTTTGCAAATTTTGGCTTTCTTCTCATTTTCTTAATAAATTATAAACAAATGACACATTTTTCTATTACCTTTTTAAAAGTTTGCAGTGATTAACTAGTTAAGACCATGCCTGTGACAAGGGTAAATTCAATTGGACGACTAAAGAATAATTCTCATCTTTCAATTGCTTATGTAATGATAGGAGTCACTAAAGAAAAATTACTGGAACAACTCTTCTTTATGACTTCAGCCTTCAGCAGTCAGAATACAAATCCATGAAATCTTGTCTATATTTAACCAAGAATTCTTGCTCTTTTGGCTGAAACTTGACTGCACATTAACATTAAAATAAGAAACTGAAGCTAACAGAAGTATTTTAAATACTTCTTCTTCTGTGGCATATTCACTGCTTCACTGCAGCCTCCACAAAATATCCCTGTCCAGGTATGAGAAAGGAGGGTGAGACTTTGTCACCTCTAAGAAAAAAGAATGATAAAGTTAAAACCTTGTTGTCTTGCTTCTTGTTTTACTAGTGCCCCCTCTAGTGGAATTTTCTCAGTAATGCAGGCCCCAAAAAAGGAAGTGGGGTGATTTACGACACAAAGCACATATTTTGTTTGCTTTTTTACATTTCCTTTTTAGAAACGTTCTAAACAAAATGATGTGAAATAAACAAACATCATAGTGCATAATAGACGTACAATAGTTTCACAAGCAATTGTAATTAAACAAGGGAGTGATAAAAAAACTGTGCTATATTCAGAACAGAAAACGTTTTCAGATGCAATGTGGCAGACAGTTATGAAAACATATTTTGCCAGAATGTACTGTCATTCATTTATGGCTTGACTTTTTCCCTACATCAGCCTAGTTGGCCATTAGCCCGATACTTCGCGACCAGTCTCTTTCTTCACATTTAAACTTTAAAAACTTGAATTTCCCCTCTTGTTTACCATCCTTTCTCTTTTATAATATCTTCGGGAGAATCATTCCCTTCATCTCGAAGTTTGTTTGCTGTCTGTAAACTGCATTGATGCCCAGAACCAAGACCTAGAAACTAATTCTCTTTACAATTCGTGAGCAGTCTTTTGCTAATCATTTTCTCACATCATTTTTTTTTTCTCCTATTTTATTTTGTGTGTACTAGTAGGGGAGAAAAAGGAAGAAAAACTACCCCCACCCCAAATGACCATTCTCAACACGGCCTCATAGGCTGCTTCCTGGAGAAGTGTGGAGCTTGGTAGATGCATCTTGTTCTACAGGGATCTCTGTCAACTTCTCCTTTTATGCATTTAATGGGCTTCCCTGGTGATAGCCTAAGGGTGCTTTCACTAAACAATTAATGTAAGGCATCTCCTGGGAACCTAATGGGTATTTAGCAGTAAATTCACTTCCAGTGACTGGGATAATGTGATATTTTGACAATGCATATAGAGGAGGTGCAGAAAGGTGAACTTTTCTCCAACAAGATCATAAACAACCTACACAAACTTCTCACCTTTCTGCTATTGTTTGGGAACAAGGACAATCAAGCTACAATTCCAGGTATTGTTGTATGTGCCTGACTTAGCCATTTGGGCATGACATCACACTTCTGTTCACTGGTATTAATGTAACCTACTGGTCTCAATCTATTAGTGAAAAGTGAAATTTGCTGTGACATTTTGATTCCAAAGCCGCAAGCAATGAAAGGCATAGCCCGGCACAGGGTATTTGTATTATGTTAATAAAAAATGATACTACCATATGATACTAATGCTGAGCAGAGAACACTTATTAATATTTTCCCTGACCAAAGTTACAGTCTGCTTTTAAGTGATTGAATATCAAGGTTCTAGATTTCATAACCCCATCCTCTTCAATATTCTTTCAAAATGTTGCCTGAATTGTCTTTGTTAGAAGAAACTAAAATAATAAGATGGATACCTAGCTTTTTACCCTTTTTAAGTGTTCCTAAAAATAACAGTCACTTGTATATGAAGAAGGTTTTATCAGAATAGCCCACTTTGCCATCTCAGAATATATTCTTAATCTAAAGTAAAATTATGAGCAGAAATAAACTAAAATAGTAACATATTTCTAAAGGAACAGTGGACTTTGATATAGTAGACAATAAAGTGAGAATTTAATTTTATTTCAATTTTTAAACATAGTTACAAAAGCATTTCCTTGTCATTTTTCACCTGCTTGCCTGAAGAGCTTATATAATATATACAAGTATGACTGTATATGTGTGCATACATACACAAACACATATGTTCATATAGATGGTTCAAATATTTATTTTTAATAAACCTGGTAATTTACAAAGTTAGTAGAAAGCAGTCACCATTCCAAGCTTATTACTTGAATCTATATAACATACTTCTTCAATTTTGCTTGCTATCCCCATGAAGTTTGCACTCACCCTTTCATTTCACATTAATGTCTTCTTTATCATGTCAGAAAAGTACTGGATAAAAAACCTATAACACAACACAAAACAACACAGAAGATCCCCCCAAGGAAGTGAGAAATTATTGTCGTATTATCGTCACTTTTACTGCTCCTATATTTTCAAGTACAGAGCAATATATGAATATTTCTCTGGCATCTTTAAGAAAACAAATTCCAACTCTGCAAAATCTTCCCCAAATCAGAATTCAAATGATTTCAGTGACTATCCTTAGAAACTGTTATTTCCCAATGAGACCAAATGTGGGCAGTAACAATTACAAATCAATTACCATAAAAACATTTAATCATTTTTGCCCTCCTCTTCCATATCCTTAGGGCTCTCAACTGATATTTTCCCATGTACAACAGACTCCGTGTTCCTGTCTGTTAAGCTTATTAAGCGGGTGTGCCTGTTTGAATTATTATTGAACTTGTGTAGCCAACTCATATGTTGTGAAAAGCATTGCATAAACAGCTGCATCATCTATTAAGCATAGCAATTGCATTATGAGGTCAATAAAAGATCGTAGGCGAGATATCTGGAAAGTAATTACTTCTCTTTAATGAATATATAGCCAAGTAATTTCTGAGTGCTGTAGGCATAACAGTGCTATATGTTTTATAGTTTATAAATAAATCGTTATTACCTTACACAAAGAGTAGAAATACATCCTTGGAAGAAAAGTTAATTTGTTGTAAAGAGGCACATTTTGCTTAAACTACTCACATATAATGGATTATCAAGTAATTCCAATATGCTGTAATTGAGAATTACCTCTCTCAATGCAGAATATTCAATTGCATTTTGTGCATCTGGGAGGAAACTGTATTTTCACCTCAGCTCTTCTCCTCTACATTAAAAGCATGATTTATAGCATCTATTTTATGTAGGGAATAATGGCTATACAAAGTTAATCTTATGCTATGAATAATTTAGAATTATTTCTTTAGTTTAAATATATTTGCATGCAAATTACATGACATAATTATTCCCACATAGAAAGCAGGCTTGCCTTGTTTTCTTTTTTCCTAGAAGCCCATTTCTCAAGCTGTAACCTCCGCATTTATTGTGAATTTCTGGTTTAAGTATGTGTACTTTGCATGTGTTCTTTCTCTCTCTCATCTAGAAATATTCAGATTAGAATATCATGTTATAACATCATTTATTAGCTAATATTACAAGAGATGGTTTCATCAAGCCATTAATTCCCCATTTTATTCAATAAAACCATAATAAGCACCTCTTGACATCTTTATAGAGAAGCTAAATTTTAGAAGTCTGAAGCACATTTTGCAAGTACGCAAAGCAACTCCACTGCCTTCCAAATCCTTGAAATGTTGGACATCACAGAATAAGAGAGTTTTTTTTTTTTTTTTCTGTAATAAAAACTCAGATAAAGCAGCAGTAACTGCTAATGCTCTATTGTTAGTACCACTAGCTTATGTCTAAGAAGCTCTGGTCCCAAACACCAATTGAGAAATCGCTAATGTTTACCAGTTAGAATAAAACTCTTCAGAAAATTTTGAAACTGCAAAGATTCGCTTAATTTTTAAAATTTAACTCCCTATTTATTAACTTTTTCATAATATCTATATACAATTTAAAAAATACCCCATTCATGTTTGAAGATGGCCTTAAGTAAAGACATCTGTACTTCAGTCAACAATATTAACAAGAGCATCAATATCTGTGGTAAAGTTGACCAGCAATCCTAAACCACCAACACAATTTACCCCGTGCTGAAAGTTGTCACCCCTGCTGCAGAGGAGTGAGGAAGGAAGGCAGAAGGAAAAAAGTCTGGCTCCAGCCTTCACCAGCCACGCCCTGAAATCTCGCGTGATCATGGACGCGAGAGAATCCGGTCCTCGTATCCCTTCTCTCTGTAAACACTTAACCTCAGGAAACTTACACAACTCTTAGCTTTGGTTTCTCTGTATGTGAAGGTTCCCTTTGGAAGAGTCACAGGTCCTTTCAATCTAAACTTTCTGTTATTTTAACTTCTAGAAGCGAGCAACAACGGCAGAGGAAGGGGAAGGCAGAAAATAAAAGTCAACGTTTATTAAGTGCCTGGCATGTTCCTGATTTTAGGTTTCAGGGCTTTACAATTATAAGCTCATTTATTCTTCATAAAAACCCTATGAGGCAGGCACCCCTATTCTATCATTGAGGAGGCTGAGGCACAGAACTAGAAAGGGGCAACGAATTCTCTGAGGGTCCAGTGCTTAGGGCTCAACCCTTGCACTGCTAGGGCCCGGGCTGGAGCCTGGGTCAGAGAACTAGAATCCTGCAATCCTCATGGTGCGGCCAAGGAAAAAAAAAATGGTGGCAAAACCAGGATAGGAAACCTCCTCTGTCTGGAGAGGATGCATGTACCTTAATCTTTACAGGAGAGGTACTTGGCAGCATGGAAGAGTAAGGGAAGCCAGGAGAGAAACTTTGCCTAGAGAGGATTTGGTCTTACAAATGGCAATAACAGGCTTTGAGTATTTACTGAAGGGCCATAAAGACAATGGTCCGCCTGCCTTCATCTAGGACTTTCCTATCTGATACCATTTATAGATATCAATCTAACTTTAAAAATATTAACCATTAGCCACACAAATTGACATAAAAATAAAATTGATTTATTTTTATGGTCACATAATGGTCTACTCATGCTGGCATTCAAAAAAAAAAAAAACCCAGCTTAGCTTAACTAAGATTGTGTACCTTTCCATTAAGCATCAAAAATGAAAGATATCTGAGCGATTATAGTAAAAGAGAAATAATCTAAGCATTTGAAGTCATAAATTCTGCTCCTGGGTCCATTTCTAACTAGCTTTCTCATCCACCTCCAATGGTTGATCATTATTTTCTTGGATCCTCGAACACTGTATGGAATAAGACTATTAAAGTCAGATCCGCATATATTTTAACCAATCTCCCATTTAGCCTAAGTGGATCACTGGGCTGCCTGTGATGCACCCTAGTAGATTTAGTTTAATATTCATGTCTAAAATATTCTTTTTTTTTTTTTTTTTGCATTAAACACAATATAGTCAATGAATTCACTAAAATATTCTTTGAGCACCTACTTTGTATAGCAACAAGCTATGGCTCCTGCTTGGGAGGAGATCACATTCTAGTATGATTTGCTATGTTAATCACATACGAAAGTATTGTTACTGGTTTCTGGTTTAAAAATAAGCACAATACTTTAATGACTCCATCTCTGCAACAGCCTTAATCAAATTTTAGTCTGCACACAAGAATTACAGGAAAAGTTTGCTTAAAATGCATATTCTCACTCAGGAGGTCTTAGAGCCCCAGTACAGGTGATTCTGAAGTAAATGGTCCAAGTTTGAGAAACAGACCCAGAACTTTGTCCTAAGAGTGCTCCATGGGACCTGTGCACGACCAAGGATCATCCCCTCAATGTTATGATTGAAGTTTAAGAAAATCTAATTTGCAATAAAAACAACCACTAACTTGACAGGTCTAAAAATTATCAGCCTGTTAAAACTGTTTCCAACTCACTTGGAAAGGACAGTAAAATCACACTCTTTTCAGTCAGTGTAGCCAGACTAGAAGATGTCAAATGATTAAGCATGGCCAGCTACCCAACCAAAGAGAAACAATACAAATATCAAGGGCAAAAATCTGTGGGAAGCAGCAAAAATAATTTAACAGGGAATTTTATAGTGATATAAGCCTACCTCAGTAAACAAGAAAAATCTCAAATTAACAATCTAGCCTTGCAACTAGGAAAAGAAGAACAAACAAATCCTAGTTCACAGAAGGAAAAAAATAATAAAGATCAGAGCAGAAATGAATGAAATACATACTTTAAAATAGAGAAGATCAATGAAACTAAAGCTGGTTCTTTGAAAAAATAAACAAAATTGATAAACCTTTAGCTAAATAATTAAGAAAAAAAGAGAAAGCTCAAATAAAATCAGAAATAAAAGCTACAACTGACACCACAGAAAGGACCATAAACAATCACTACAATTATGTTCCAGCAAATTGGACAATCCAGAGGAAATGGATAGATTCTTAGAAGCATACAATCTCTCAGGACTGAACCAGGAAGAAATAGAAAGCATGAACAAACTGATCCCCAATAAGAAAATTGAATCAGTAATTAAAAGAAAAAAAAATTCCAAAGAACAGAAGTTCAGGAGCAGACACATTTACAGATGAATTCCACCAAACATCTAGCACCTATCCTTCTCAAGCTATTGAAGAAAACTGCAGAGAAAGGAACACTTTCAAACTCATTCTATGAAGCCAGCATCACCCTGATTCCAAACCCAGACAAAGAGATGTCACAAAAAAACAAAATTATAATGCAATAGCAATGATGAACATAGACATAAAAATCCTCAACAAAATATTAGTGAACTTAGCTCAACAGTAAATGAAAAGGGTCATACACCAGGATCAAGTGAAATTTGCCCCAGGGATGCAAGAATGACTCAGAATTCAGAAATCAATGGGATATGCCAGATTAACAAATTGAAGAACAGAAATTATATGATCATCTCAATAGATGCACAAAAAATCTTTGACAACATTTAACATCCATTTATGATTTAAGAAAGAAAACTCCCAACAAAGAGGATATAGAGGGAACAAACCTCAATATAATAAAGACCATTATGACAAACCTACAGCCAACATTGGACTTAGTGGTAAAAAGCTGAAAGTGATGACATTGAAGCAAAACTCAAGGTATTCAAAAACCATAGGTTTCTGGTGAAAACATTCACAAGCCCTGTATTATCAATCAAATCCCTGCAATATCAAAGCATATCTAGAGGTTAAGCTGCTTAGGACTGCCTCTAGTCCTCTGCCCAGAGATAGCTCTTCTAAAACCCAGACATTCCCAAACTCAGAAGTGGACTTTCCTTAGTGATAGAACCTGGTTCCCCATGTCTAGCCCAACCCCTAAAAAATGGAGGTCCAACAAATGGAAAAGGTAAACTTACTTATTAGTTCTAATTTTCTTTCAAGGGCAGAAATCATGGGCTTTTGGTTGATTCCAGTAATAACTTTCTTTTGCCTCATTTGGAACATGAAGGGCTAATTTTCCCACCAGTTCAGTACAGTCGCTCAGTTGTGTCTGACTCTTTGTGACCCCATGGACTGCAGCACACCAGGTTTCCCTGTCCATCACCAACTCTCAGAGTTTGCTCAAACTCATGTCCGTTTAGTTGATGATGCCATCCAACCATCTCATCCTCTGTTGTCCCCTTCTCCTCCCACCTTCAATCTTTCCCAGCATCAGGGTCTTTTCCAATGAGTCAGTTCTTCGCATCAGCTGGCCAAAGTACTGGAGTTTCAGCTTCAGCATCAGTCTTTCCAATGAATATTCAGGACCGACTTCCTTTAGGATGGACTGGTTTGATCTCTTTGCAGTCCAAGGGACTCTCAAGAGTCTTCTCCAACACCACAGTTCAAAAGAGTCAATGTTAATTTTCCCGCTAATGCTAATCCATACTAAATCAATTTTCCCACTAATCAAACCATAAATGTATAGTATTTTTAAAAGACAGTAACCAAGATTCCTAAACAAATGATGTTTAGGCAAAGTATTTGAAAATGTTATCCATGTCCCTTCCATGTGAATACACAGCCATGCTTTTCAGAAAGAACAAGAGGGCATATGGCCTTCTGTGCTTAAGAACAAGGGTCAAAATCTACTAGCCACATCTACCTCCTAGAGAAGGCTATTATACGAAGGTACCAGGCTCTGCAACTTCATCTGAGTAATTTCCCAAAGGTTTTTTGCAACATAATGTAGGCCGATCTGTATGAATGAACACCAGAGCAGAATCCTTATGATATACCAAGAATGCATGTTACTTGGGTAAGTCTCTGCATTATGATGAATCCTAAGTTTGATGGAAATGAACTTATACTCAACCCTTATGGCCCTATGCCTGAAGGAAAAGACAGTTGCAAATCTCATTTCCTCTTTATCATTCATAGCCTAGAGGTCATAACTGCTTTCAGCATTTGGAATTTCAATTTCTACATGAACTCAATATTCAATTTCCACATGAACTCAACATTCCCTATACTTTAAATTTACAGAATCAAAATTAAACAGGGGAGGAACTACTGGTAGCACACATTTATTCCAAGTTCTTCCATGTGTAGATATGAAAACTGAAGTCAGGAGAAGAGTGGACCAATAAATAACACAGTTTTACTGTCTAAGTCTGTTTTGTAGAGGAATAAGGTTGATATATGTGGAAATCTTCGAATATCTAATATAAAAATGAAATTTTTCATTTTCAGCCATGTACTTGTAAATCACAAACCACACCTGAGGTAGCAGTTAAGATTCAGTTCAGTCTAGGATGTTCTCTTGTTATTGCATATTTTACTTTAATATCTCTCCACCCCTTAGCAAAGATCTCTTCTATCTTTGAACTCTTGCTGCACCCAAAATCTGCACCTCAGCTGAGCACATAATATATAAGAGCAGACAATTTGCTTCCAAATCCTGGTTCAGCCACTTATTGACTGATCTTTGGGATAATAACAACAAAATATCTGCTGGTTACTTCTAATGATGTATGTTCTAAGACCAGAAAATCATGTAATGTAACAGAACAACTTAAATTTACATAGCACATTTCTCCAACTCCTCCAGGATACTTTATATACATTTTGTGGAGAAAGTCTGATTTGTCATACTGCCCTCTAGTGATATGAACTAGTGTTATATTAATCAAATCCCATTTTAATAAGACTAGCTTAGGGGACTTCTCCTGTGGTCCAGTGGTTAAGACTGCATCCTCCAATGCAGGGGACATGAGTTCAATCCCTGGTCTATGAAGTAAAGATCCCACTGTTGCACAATGCAGCCAAAATAATAATAATAACGATGATTTAAATAAACTTAAAAATATCAGGCATCATATCATGATCAAAGATATAATATATGGAAAAAACCCTTTTGGCATAATTAAAATATAAAATGTCATTTCCTCTAATACTAGTCTAATAAAAGTTCTATGCATTATTTTACAAATAGAGTAAATCAGGTTTATAGAAATAAAAGGATGTTTCTAAGTTTTTACACAAAGATTGTGATAGAACCTAGACTAAGAGCCAGATCCATTCTCTTTATCTTTTTCACAATTTCTGCAAGACTACACTATGGCCTTTTAAGTTATCACCTTTAAGTTACATGTCCCTGGTGGGGTTCCTTTGGAAGGAGAGAATAAAGCAATGCCAGTTATCAGGCCGCTTTTAAATACTGTAATATATACTATAACCTCCAAACATAATAAAGATTTCTCCGTCTTTATAATAATTGCTATATGGGAACCATTTGAAACAAAAAAGTGCATTGCTTTTTCACTGTTGGCTTTTGAGCTCATAAGTTTATGAAAACTTCCTTTGTGGAAGAAGGAAACCTTCATGCATCATTCACTTCTTAAGCAAGTCCAAGAAAGGAAGAAGATCTAAACAACTTTTGACACCACTCAAGCTCTCTATTTAAAAACAATGCAATCCTTTTTAGTATCTAAAAGATGAATGTGGCCTCTGAGATGTGTGTGATGTTTGTTTTTTAAGGCTGCCAATATCCATATTGAATAGTTGATTTCAATAAGAGATGCATATACATATTCTGGTTCTTTGCTTCCATTTCTTTCTATGAAGAAGTAGGTCTGCAAAACTTTATAATTTTGTCATTGCTTACTAAATTCCAGCCTCCATGTAAAACAACCTTAAATGTTAAAATATGTAGAGATGTTAAAAAGCAAACGATGGTATTTCAATAGTCTCCTGCCAACTCCCCTCACACCCAGATTCTAATATTTAGCATGAAGTGGGTGCAGTGATGGGCATTACTTATTGGTGTCTCATCCTACAAGAAAAGGTTTGTCCAAGACCAAATTTAAACTTCATCAGCAGGATAGTCAACCAGGAATTAAACTCCCTCTATTATGTGATAGGCAAGATCAAGTCATGTAGTAGAGTCAGCAACAGAGTATCATTCAAGAATACGCAGAGACACATTTGAAAACACCCGTCAGAAAGCACAAGTCTGAGGAAAACAGCCAAATCAGAAATCATAAAGGACCTAAAAGGAATCAATGAAATGGCTCGGATAAATATGCTCCTACAAATGTATATTGCCATACCTGTTACTGGCCTGGCCATGATCTATAATGGGTTCCTCCTCATATGCACATCAGAGGCACATAGCTTTGAACAAGTAGGTGAAGGAAGGACAACGTAAGATAATGATACTGATGCACATTATTCATAACATATCCATGTATAAGAGACAGAAACTGGGAAATAGTTGCGCCTATGATTAGATGATGGCAAGCCCTTATCTCCTATGGGTGACCGAGGCAGCCTTAATATTGTATTTTCATCCGCTTGACAACTGTACATAGACTTCTTCCTGACTATTGATCTCTGACCTCCTTTTAGAGAAGTTGTCATTGTAAATTGTTCCTCTCTCCCTTGAGATGTAAATCATTTAAAAAATTTTTCTTGACATCTTACAACCCACAGTGTCTTTCTGGAAGACTTGGGAGCCATCCCTTTGCAATGTAAGTGTCAAGGTAAACTTCCTATATTCCAGTTTCCATGGGGGAATAAGATGCCAACTGCTATGGTTATCTTACTCCAAATTGTAAAATACTCTACTGTCTTAAGATGTGAGAAAGTTTTTTTTTTTTTGCTTCAGTAAAGCCAATTAGCAAACATGGATATCCTCCATTACCCTGTACCACAGTTCTTTTTTTGTTGTTGCTTTGTTTTTGTTTTTGCTTTTTTTTTTTTTTTACTGTGCAGGCTCTTCACTGTGGTATGTGGGCTTAGTTGCCCCATGGCATGAGGGATCATAGTATCCTGACCAGGGACTGAACCCATGTCCCCTGTACTGAAGGCAAATTCTAAACCACTAAACCACCAGGGAAGCGCCTACCACAGCTTTTGGAAGCTCTCCACACTTTGTTTCAGTGGAGTTGAGCTCTGACTAACTTCAAATCTCTTGCTTCTCTTGCAATAGCCTTGAATGATGTCTTCCTCAGCTATTTAACTGCCTTGTGCAATTTTTCCTTGGCTGTTGGATACATGGGGAAATACATATTTTTTAATCCATTTTTATGGGCAGATGAAGTAAGTGTGTTTTCCTGCTATTTAAATATGACTATTTTTCTGCTGATGGCAACAAAACCCCTAGACATTGCATATAAAACCTGCCAAACAATACTACAAAAGGTGGGTTAAAGAAGGTAAACCAGCTGGGTACCTCAGGCTTCAATGAACAACATGAAAATAACTCCCTGGATTTTCTTCTTGCCTCAAATACTACTTGGCAAGGAAAACACAAATAAATGGAAAGCTATCCCTTGTTCATGACTAGAATATATTAATATTGTTAAAACACCCATGCTACCCAAAGTAATCTGTAGATTCAGTACAACCCCTATCAGAATTCCAATGATATTTTTCACAGAAATAGAAAAAAAAATTCTGAAGTTCATATGAAAGAACAAAAAACTCTTCCATCTTAAGAGAGAAGAACATAGCTGGAGTCATTGCACTTCCTGATTCCAAACTATATCACAGATCTATAGAAAAACATGAAGCCCCATCCATATCTTTCTCCCCATCTCTCCTACAGAACAAAAGCTTTAAACCAGTAGGGAAGAGTAGTAAACTCTGTTATCTTAAGACCAATGGTGAACATCCATTGAATCTTTGAGAAAAGAATAGAAAATACTTCTCTACCCTTGCTGCAGGGTAGGAAAATATCCTGGAGTTCAAAGAGGGAAGGAGGCAGAAAAACTGAAAAAGTCCTACACATGAGACTCAGAGACACATCTTATGCCCGAGACCAAGGCTAAGCCAGATTAGAGACTGCTCCTTCATCCACTATTACCACAAGGCTCACGAAAATCAAATAAGAAGGGAGAGAGGGACTTCTGTGGCAGTTCAGTGGCTAAGATTGTGCCCTTCAATGCAGGGGATGTGGGTTCTATTCGTTTTGAGGGAACTAAGGACCCACACATCGTGGGATGTGGCCAAAAATTCACATCAGTTCAGTCGCTCAGTCGTGTCCAACTCTTTGCGACCCCATGAATCGCAGCACACCAGGGCTCTCTGTCCATCACTAATTCCTGGAGTTTACTCACTCATGTCCATTGAGTTGGTGATGTCATCCAGCCATCTCATCCTCTGTCGTCCCCTTCTCCTCCTGCCCCCAATCCCTCCCAGCATCAGGGTCTTTTCAAATGAGTCAACTCTTGGCATGACGTGGCCAAACTATTGGAGCTTCAGCTTCAACATCAGTCCTTCCAATGAACACTTGGGACTGATCTCCTTTAGGATGGACTGGTTGAACATCCTGGCAGTCCAAGAGACTCTCAAGAGTCTTCTCCAACACCACAGTTCAAAAGCATCAATTCTTCCATGCTCAGCTTTCTTCACAGTCCAACTCTCACATCCATACATGACCACTGGAAAAACCATAGCCTTGACTAGACGGACCTTTGTTGGCAAAGTAATGTCTCTGCTTTTTAGTATGCTATCTAGGTTGGTCATAACTTTCCTTCCAAGGAGTAAGCGTCTTTTAATTTCATGGCTGCAGTCATCATCTGCAGTGATTTTGGAGTCCAGAAAAATAAAGTCTGACACTGCTTCCACTGTTTCCCCATCTATTTCCCATGAAGTGATGGGACCAGATGCCATGATCTTAGTTTTCTGAATGTTGAGCTTTAAGTCAACTTTTTCACTCTCCTCTTTCACTTTCATCAAGAGGTTTTTTAGTTCCTTTTCACTTTCTGCCATAAGGGTGGTGTCATCAATTAAGAATATACAAAAAGAAGTGAGACTAATGGGCTATTGGGAGAGGTACAAGAGTGTGGAAAGAGACTCCTTTCTGGACACAAGCACAAAGAAAAGGGGAGACCCAAAATTAAAGGAGGAGCAGACATTGAGGAAAATCGTCTGGCAAATCGGCCCCCTTTAAACACAAGTTAATGCTAGAGAGGTTCAAAGTCTGTGGTGCACAGAGGGCAATGGTAAGATTTGAGTCCAGCTGAACTCCTAACCAGATTGGCTTAATCTCCCTTACACTGAAGTCCTAGCAAAAGAAAAGACATGCTCCAGCCATTATATCAACTTACGTGAGTCTCTGCTGTACTGCATTAGATGGCCACCTTTCAACCAAACATTACAAAACAAGAAAGGAAACAATATACTGCCAAGAGACCAAGCAATCAACACAACTAGATATGAACTAGATGTTGGGCTAACAAATAGAGAATTTAGATAACTATGATCGTTATGTTATAGGCATTAATAGAATAATAAATATTCAAGAACAGATGGAGAATTTCAGCAGAGAGATGGTAGCTATAAGAAAGAGTATGATATTATGTGAAATTAAAGCTGTATATGATAAACTTCTGAAAGCCTCAATAAAACTTACAGAATCAATGAGATATAAGTAATAAGCCAGAAAGAGAGATAAAATAGAATCATAAAAATACTCAATCCTAGAGAAAGGCATAAGGAGGAATAAAGAAATAAAAGAAGCAACTGGCAATAGTTTAATCTCTGAAATATACAAACAGCTTATGCAGCTCAATTAAAAAAAAAAACAAAACCCAGTCAAAAATGGGCTGAAGACCTAAATAGACATTTCTGCAAAGAAGATATATGGATGGCCAAGAGGCACATGAAAAGACGCTCAGTGGCACTAATTATTAGAGAAAGGCACATCAAAACTACAATGAGACATCACATCACACCAGTCAGAATGTGTGCGTGCATGCTCAGTTGTGTCTGACTCTTTGCAACCCCATGAGACTGGAGCCCACCAGGCTCCTCTGTCCATGCAATTTTCCAGGCAAGAACACTGAAGTGGGTTGCCATGTCCTAATCCAGGTGATCTTCCTGACCCAAGAATCAAACTTGTGTCTCCTCCATCTCTTGCATTAACAGGCTGATTCCTAACCACTATTCCACCTGGGAAACCCACAAGTCAGAATGGCCATTAGCAAAAAATCTATAAACAATAAATGCTGGTTAAGGTGAAGAAAAGGGAACCCTCTTACACTGTTGGTGGGAATGTAAATTGATACAGCCACTATGGAGAACAGTATGGAGGTTCCTTAAAAACCTAAAAATAGAACTACCATATGACCCAGGAATCCCATTCCTGGGCATATACCCAGAGAAAATCATAATTCAAAAAAGCTTATATACCTCAGTGCTCATTGCAGCACTATTTACAATAGCCAAGACATGGAAGCAACCTAAATGTTCATCAACAGAGGAATGGATAAAGAAAATGTGGCACATATATACAGTAGAATATTAGTCATAAAAATGAAGGAAATTGTGCCATTTGCAAAGACATGGAGGGACCTAGAGATTCTCATACAGAGTGAAGTAAGTCAGAAAGAGAAAAACAAATATCACATATGAACATGTATGTGTGGAATCTAGGAAAAAATGATACTGATGAACCTATTTGGAAAGCAGAAATAAAGACCCAGAGGTAGAGAACAAAGATATGGACACCAAGCAGGAAATGGAGGATGGAATGAATTGGGAGATTGGGAACAACATATATACATTACTATGTATAAAATAGATAACTAATGAGAACCTACTGTATAGCACAAAAAACTCTATTCAGTGCTCTGTGGTGACATAAATGGGAAGGAAACCAAAAAAAGAGGGAACATATGTATACATATTGCTGATTCACTTTGCTGTGCGGTAGAAACTAACACAACATTATAAGGCAACTATACTCTGATGAAATATTAAAAAAAGAAAAAGATTTAGCTGGGCACTCTTGGATTCAGAAGAGCAAAGCGTAATATATGGGAAAGACTATCCCCATTCTGAGGCCCATGGATTTGTGAGAAATAAGGGGGGAGTCATGAATAAGAAACTTTGGGTCCCTATTGCCTTCTGCTTCTGTGCAAAGATGCACAGAGGAGATGGGAGATGAGGCCAACAGTGGGAAAAGGGGTTCTGACACCCAGTCCTCAATGAGGGAACTGAAAGCTCCCATGATGATAAATATGAAAATTTAGATAAATTTTATATATCCCTTAAAAGACATAAAGTGTTAAAAATCACTAAATATTAAATAATGTGGATATTGCTATATGTGTGTTAGTTGTTCAGTCGTGTCTGACTCTTTGCAACGCTATGGACTGTAGCCCACCAGGTTCCTCTGTCCATGGGATTTTCCAGGCAAGAATACTGAAGTGAGTAGCCATTTCCTTCTCCAGGGGATCTTCCTGACCCAGGGATCACTCATGTCTCCAGCACTGCAAGCAGATTCTTTACCTCCTGAGCCGCCAGGGAAGCTGGGAGGAGGGCAGGAAGAGAAGGGGGCCACAGAGGATGAGACTGTTGGATGGCATCATGGACTCAATGAACATGAGTTTGAACAATATATGGGAGACAGCGAATGACAGAGAAGCCCGGTGCTCTACAGTCCATTGGGTCATGGACTTGACTTGGTGACTGAACACAAACAATCCCTATATCTATTAAAGAAACAATTATAAGTTTAAAATTTTTCAAAAGAGAAAACTCCAGGCCCTGAGAATTTTATTGACGTATTCTACCAAACATTTGAAACAAAAATACTACCACTTCCTCACAATGGGATTCAAAGTTCAAATAAGGAAGGCACACAGCAACTTATTTTATGACACCAGTATTACTTTTACATCAAGCCAGACAAAAACATTATGACAAAAGAAAACTATAAGTCAACATCTTAAATAAATACACACACAAAACCCACAACAAAATACTGGCAAACTGAATATGGCAGTATCAGTTCAGTTCAGTTCATTTCAGTCGCTCACTCATGTCTGACTCTTTGCGATCCCATGAATCGCAGCATGCCAGGCCTCCCTGTACATCACCAACTCACAGAGTTTACCCAAATTCATGTCCATTGAGCTGGTGATGCCATCTAACCATCACATCCCCTATTGTCCCCTTCTCCTCCTGCCTTCAATGTTTCCCAACATCAGGGTCTTTTCAAATGAGTCAGCTCTTCACATCAGGTGGCCAAAGTATTGGAGTTTCAGCTCCAACATCAGTCCTTCCAATGAACACCCAGGACTGATTTCCTTTAGGATGGACTGGTTGGATCTCCTTGCAATCCAAGAGACTCTCAAGAGTCTTCTCCAACACCACAGTTCAAAAGCATCAATTCCTCTGCATTCAGCTTTCTTTATAGTTCAACTCTCACATCCATACATGACTACTGGAAAAACCATAGCCTTGACTAGATGGAACTTTGTTGACAAAGTAATGTCTCTGCTTTTTAATATGCTGTCTAGGTTGGTCAAAACTTTCCTTCCAAAGAGTAAGTGTTTTTTAATTTCACGGCTGCAGTGATTTTGGAGCCCAAAAATAAAGGCAGCCTCTCTTTCCACTGTTTCCCCATCTATTTGCTATGAAGTGATGGGACCAGATGCCATGATCTTAGTTTTCTGAATGTTGAGCTTTAAGCCAACTTTTTCACTCTCTTCTTTCAAATTCATCAAGAGGCTTTTTAGCTCCTCTTCACCTTCTGCCATAACGGTGGTGTCATCTGCATATCTGAGGTTACTGATATTTCTCCCGGCAATCTTGATTCCAGCTTGTGCTTCTTCCAGTCCAGCATTTCTCATGATGTACTCTGTATATAAGTTAAATAAGCAGGGTGACAATATACAGCATTGATGCACTCCTCTTCCTATTTGGAACCAGCCTGTTGTTCCATGTCCAGTTCTAACTGTTGCTTTCTGACCTACATACAGGCTTCTCAAGAGCCAGGTCAGGTGGTCTGGTATTCCTATCTCCTTCACAATTTTCCACAGTTTTTTGTGATCCACACAGTCAGAGGCTTTGGCATAGTCAATAAAGCAGAAATAGATGTTTTTCTGGAACTCTTGCATATTTGATGATCCAGCGGATGTTGGCAATTTGATTTCTGGTTCCTCTGCCTTTTCTAAAACCAGCTTGAAAATCTGGAAGTTCACAGTTCACATAGTGTTGAAGCCTGGCTTGGAGAATTTTGAGCATTACTTTACTAGCATGTGAGATGAGTGCAATTGTGTGGTAGTTTGTGCATTCTTTGGGATTGCCTTTCTTTGAGAGTGGAATGAAAACTGACCTTTTCCAGTCCTGTGGCCACTGCTGAGTTTTCCAAATTTCCTGGCATATTGAGTGCAGCACTTTCACAGCATCATCTTTCAGGATTTGAAATAGCTCAACTGGAATTCCATCACTTCCACTAGCTTTATTCATAGTGATACTTCCTAAAGCCCACTTGACTTCACATTCCTGGATGTCTGGCTCTAGGTGAGTGATCACACCATCATGATTATCTGGGTTGTGAAGATCTTTTTTGTATAGTTCTTCTGTGTATTCTTGCCACCTCTTCTTAATATCTTCTGCTTCTGTTAGGTCCATACCATTTCTGTCCTTGATTGAGCCCATCTTTGCATGGAATGTTCCCTTGGTATTCTAATTTTCTTGAAGAGACCTCTGATCTTTCTTATTCTATTGTTTTCCTTTCTTTGCATTGATCACTGAGGAAAGCTTTCTTATCTCTCCTTGCTATTCTTTGGAACTCTGCATTCAAATGGGAATATCTTTCCTTTTCTCCTTTGCTTTTCACTTTTCTTCCTTTCACAGCTATTTGTAAGGCCTCCTCAGACAGCGATTTTGCCTTTTTGCAATTCTCTTTCTTGGGGATGGTCTTGATCCCTGTCTCCTGTACAATGTCACGAACCTCCATCCATAGTTCTTCAGGCACTCTGTCTATCAGATCTAGTCCCTTGAATCTATTTCTCCCTTCCACTGTATAACCATAAGGGATTTGATTTAGGTCATACCTGAATGGTCTAGTGGTGTTCCCCACTTTCTTCAATTTAAGTCTGAATTTGGCAGTAAGGAGTTCATGATCTGAGCCACAGTCAGCTCCCAGTCTTGTTTTTGCTGACTGTATAGAGCTTCTCCATCTTTGGCTGCAAAGAATATAATCAATCTGATTTCAGTGTTGACCATTTGGTGATATCCATGTGTACAGTCTTCTCTTGTGTTGTTGGAAGAGGGTGTTTGCTATGACCAGTGCATTCTCTTGGCAAAACTCTATTAGCCTTTGCCCTGCTTCATTCTGTACTCCAAGGCCAAATTTGCCTGTTATTCTGGGTATTTCTTGACTTCCTACTTTTGCATTCCAGTCCCCTATAACGAAAAGGACATCTTTTTGGGGTGTTAGTTCTAAAAGGTCTTGTAGGTCTTCATAGAACAGTCCAACTTCAGCTTCTTCAGTGTTACTGGTCAGGGCATAGACTTGAATTACCATGATATTGAATGGTTTGCCTTGGAAACAAACAGGGACCATTCTGTCATTTTTGAGATTGCATCCAAGTACTGCATTTTGGACTCTTTTGTTGACTGTGATGGCTACCCCATTTCTTCTAAGGGATTCCTGCCCACAGTAGTAGATATAATGGTCATCTGAGTAGTAGATATATTGGTCATATGGCAGTATAGAAAGAGGATAGTATATCTGAACTAAGCAGGTGTTATCCTGAGAAAAAGCTATATGAATTGAGGCTAGTTCAACCTTAAAAAAAAAAAAAGTCAATCAATATAATTTACCTATCAACTAAGTAGATGCAAAAAGAAAAAAAAGGCAAAATCCAACATTCATTCCTGATAAAAATTCTTATGAACAGAAGGCTATTCCCTCAATCTGACAAAGATCATCTACCAAATGCCTACCGCTAACATCATATTTTATGGTTCAGACTGAATGTTTTCCCCCTACAACCAGGAACAAGAACTCCATATTCACCATTGTACTGGATATCCTAGATAAGGCAACTAGACATGAAAAAGAAACAGAAGGTTAAAAATTACAAAGGAAGAAATAAAACTGTCTTTATTCTCAGATGACACTATTCACCTATATAGAGAATCCTAGGTAACAGACAAATCTATTAACTCTAATCAGGGGGTTTTAAAAAAAGTCACAAGATTAAGTGTCAATATACAAAAAATAATCTTATTTCTGTCCACCAGCAAAGAAAACATCAGAAATTGGATTTTCTTAAAGTTTCCATTTCATTGTAATTCCTCCAAAAATATGAAATATTTCAGCATAAATATGGCAATAGATGTGAAGTACTGTTATGTTAAAACTAACTGCTAATATTATCATTAGCAGCCCTCACTCTGATTAAGTACCAGCTAGTAACTACACAATTCCCTAGTGGCTCAGTGGTAAAGAATCTGTCTGCCAATGCAGGAGACTTGGGTTAGATCCCTAGGTCAGTAAGACCTCCTGGAGAAGGAAATGGCAACACACTCCAGTGTTCTTGCCTGGGAGATCCCATGGACAGAAGAGCCTGGTGGGCTACAGTTCATGGAACAGCAGTCTTGGACAAGACTGAGCGACTAAACAACAACTAACTATACACAGGCACATACTTATAGTCTTTATTAAATGAAGATGAAGCTACCTACCATATAAAAACAATTTAGAGACCAAATCCTGGTTCTTAAAGGTATTCCTTTCTGATATATGTGTAGCAGCAAGAATGATTGTGTAATGTGACTGACTTTGAGACACACTTCATTAGTAACTAAATACCACACTGGCAATGTTACATCACAGACAGAATGACATTTTATCTACTTCAAATAATTAAGCTAGTATTACCCTAATTATCACAAACTGTTCAATGGTGTATATCTCTTTATACTCATCAGAATTTTTTTTTTAGTTCCAAAAAAGATGACAGCTATCATAGCCTCTTTCATTACTGTTTCATTAATTATCTTGGGGACTCTGAGCCATGATTTCAGCCTAGCATCCATAGGCCACTCACTGATGAGTGACTATGGCAACCAAGTTGGTGACCTGATCCTGACAACTTACCAGGAGACATCGTGACAGGAGGTATCAGGAGGTACCGTTGCTGCAGACGCTCAGAAACAGCTAGTGGTTGCTTGGTAACCTGCTCCACTGTATGGGGTTAGCACAAGATAAAGAGGGGAACTAACAAGGGCTGACAAGAGTTCATACTTACTTGAGAGAGGGAGAAAGGGTATGATGCGGCCAAACATTTCCAAGAAGAAAAAGAGCTCAAAACCAATTATATCCTCAGAGATTACATTATATCCTCAGAGGTAAATAAATCTATATATATATATATAAATCAGAGGTAAAAAAATCTATAGATTTCAATTTGGAGTCAGAATACTTCAAAACAATAGTTCAGGCAACACAGCTCATAGTATTTCTGAAAGAATAAAAGAATGAATGACATCTGCAGATCTAATATGTTACCTGTTTCTCTGATAGGCAGGCTATAAATTAGAGGTTCCCAAGACCTCATCACAATTAATTTGGCTAGAGCAGCTCACAGAATGCAGAGAAACATCTTGCTAGATTACCAGTTTAGTATGAAAGGATATAACAGAAACAGCCAGCTGGAACAGATGCAGAGGGCACAGTATGGGGAAAGGGTGCAGAGGTTCCATGTCCTTTCCAAGGACAACGCTCTCCTCAGTCTCCACGTACTTAACAACACAGAAGCTCTCCAAATCCCTTGGGGATTTTTATGGAGGCTTCATTACATAGGCTGGCTTCCCTGGTGGTTCAGATGGTAAAGAATCTGCGTGCAATGCAGGAGGTTCGGGCTCAATCCCCGGGTCAGGAAGATCCCCTGGAGAAGGAAATGGCAACCCTCTCCAGTATCCTTGCCTGGAGAATCCCATGGACAGAGGAGCCTCGCGGGCTACAGTACACGGGTTGCAAAGAGTCCGACATGACATGACTTGGCGACTAACACTCCATTACATAGGCATGACTGCTTAAATCATTGGCCAGCCAGAGAGAACTTAATCTTCATCCCCACACTTCTTGCCAGAGGTCATGGGGTGGGACTGAAGGTTCCAGCCTTCCAGTTACAAGGTTGAGTTTCCCAGATACCAGCCCCCATCCTAGGTGGGATCCAAAGTCACTTCATTAACAAAAGAAAAACGTATTAGTGGTTCTCTTCACTTAGTAAATTTCAAAGTTTTAGGAGCTCTGTATCAGAAACAGGACAAAGACCAAATACATATTCCTTATTATAAATCACAATATCACAGAGGCAACAGTGAGAAATGGATAGCAGCAGGAAGAAGCCAAAGTATTTTCTCTCCATGCTCATCCTTTGCTTCAGCATCCCCATAATGGTTCCAGCTTTGACTGGGTAAGTCCAGTTTCTAAGCGTAGGTAACAGAACCCCATCCCACTTTGTCTTCAGCCTAAGGATGGAAGTAACATTTTGTTGTTGTTAATTTCCAGCACACCTCATCATGCTCCCTCTGTTCAGTTCTTCTGCACTTGCATCACCTGAGTAACAAATTTCCTGCACTAAATTCTTTGTTTTAAATACTTAAGAGTGGTTTCCATTTTAATGTCAGAAGCCTGACTGATGTACTCTATACTGGAGAAGAATTGAAAATAAGTTTGAATTTTCAGTAGCAAGACGATAGGTACAGTCACTCAGTAGAAAATCTCACAGCTATGATTATAAAGGCTTCCTTATAAGATTATAAAGGTTATGACCAACCGAAACAGCATATTAAAAAGCATAGACATTACTTTGCCAACAAAAGTCTGTCTAGTCAAAGCTATGATTTTTCCAGTAGTTATGTAATGATGTGAGAGTTGGACTATAAAGAAAGCTGAGCACCGAAGAATTGATACTTTTGAACTGTGGTGTTGGAGAAGGCTCTTGAGAGTCCCATGGAGAGCAAGGAGATCCAACCAGTCCATCCTAAAGGAGATCAGTCCTGGGTGTTCATTGGAAGGACTGATGTTGAAGCTGAAACTCCAATACTTTGGCCACTTGATGTGAAGAACTGACTCATTGGAAAAGGCCCTGATGGTGGGAAAGATTGAAGGCAGGAGGAGAAGGGGACGACAGAGGATGAGATGGTTGGATGGCATCACCGACTGGATGGACATGAGCTTGGGTGTGTTCCGGGAGTTGGTGATGGACAGAGAAGCCTGGCATGCTGCCGTCCATGGGGTCACAAAGAGTCAGACACAACTGAGCAATTGAACTGAAATTACAAGATTATAAAAGCTTCTAAGGAACAAGGAAATGATTTTGATATAATATGTGCTGTGCTGTGCTTGGTTGCTCAGCTGTGTCCGACTCTTTGCAACCTCATGGACTGTAGCCCGCCAGGCTCCTCTGTCCATGGGATTTTCCAGGCAAGAATACTGGAGTGGGTTGCCATGCCCTCCTCTAGGGGATCTTCCCAACGCAGGAATTGAACCTGCATTGCAGGTGGATTCTTTGCTGTCTGAGCCCCTAGGGAAGCCCATGATACACATTGAATGAATAAGAAGCATACTCTCTTTTAACAGAATAATTAGAATCTTTGTTTTAGCGCGATGGTAAGGTTATGGTGACATTTAACTATATTTTAAATTTTGTCTGTAATGTAATATTGTGGAAGTTAATCTGCTTTATTCAAATTTAAATGTTAACCTCATCCAAAAATACTTTCACAGAAACATCCAGAATAATGTTTGACCAAGTATCTGGCCACCACAGTCCAGCCAAGTTGACTCATAAAATTAACCATTACAGTTAACAATTATTCTTTTTATTGTTGTTGCTGACAATTATTTTTTTAACTTTGAAACCTTCAGGAAAAGTATTCCCTAGGCTTAGGAGTTGTGATTTCTCCCCAGCCCAGGAGACAAAGGGAAGGTGTGGGAAAGGTGTGACATCGCCTGGTCACCGGGGATGAGTGTGGCACTCATATCCCTTGAAGGAGTCCGGCATCAGGAACTGAGTGTCCTACTAGTTTGCATTTCCCCACACTTAAGTGCATGCTCAGTCACTCAGTCATGTCCAGCTCTTTGCAACCCTAATGGACTGCAGCCTGCCAGGATCCTCTGTCCATGGGATTCTCCAAGCAAGAGTACTAGAGTGGGTTGCCATGCCTTCCTCCAGGGGATCTTCCTGACCCAGGGAGTGAACTCAGGTCTCATATGTCTCCTGAACTAGCTTGCAGGTTCTTTACCACTAGTGTCATCTGGAAAGCCCTAAAGTAGCTCAATTCAGTCGCTCAGTTGTATCTGACTCTTTGCGACCCAATGGACTTCGGCACGCCAGGCTTCCCTGTCCATCACCAACTCCTGGAGTAGCTATAACCTAAAGTAGTTAGCTCATGATTAAAGAAAAGAAGAGGATATAAAGTGAGTCAGACTTTCCCATCTGCCAACATGATAAAAGATAAAGTAGATGGATAGGAGGTACAAACTCTACAAGGATATATTTACAGCATGATGAATATAGCCAATATTTTATAACTATAAACAGAGTATAATCTATAAAATTTTGAACCACTATGTTAGATATCTGAAACTAACAGAATATTGTAACTCAACTATTTCCCAAAAGAAAAACAAACAAACATAAAGTAGATGGGATACTAAACAGAGTATCCTACACCCTACCCAGGCCCAACTGTTACACACACCTCAATTCTTAGTATTTCTTATACATGCATCTTTCATTTTTAATTCAGAATTTATCCAGAGAACTATTTAACTTTTTCCAAGGCGTTGAAGTAACTGTTCTCTCTCATGAAAAAGAGTATGTGATGGGGAAAGAAAAATCTTCAAAATTGGGAAACAGAAAAGTGAAGTCACTCACTCGTGTCCGAGTCTTTGTGACCCCATGGACTGTAACCTACCAGGCTCCTCGGTCCATGTGATTTTCCAGGCACAAGTACTGGTGTAGGTTGCCATTTCCTTCTCCAAGGGATTTTCCTGACCCAGGGATTGAACCAGGGTCTTCCATATTGCAAGCAGATGCTTTACTGTCTGTGCCACCAGGGTGCATTAAAAGATAATTTGAGAGTGAGTACAGATTATAACTAAATAAAGACATTAATTCTTTACTGTGTGCAAGTTAAGGTGAATTTTTTAAAATACTTATGTTTATGCTATGGGCTTGTCTTTTTTAAGGAATGTTTGAAATGCATCGTATTTGATAGAACATCTATATAAGGAAATTAAGAAAGATCTCAAGCAAATATGTGCCTTAAACCCAGGAAATAGTTCAGCATGGATTATTCATTAAATGAAAAATAAAACATAAATTCCGAGATTCATTTAATGCCATTTTTCTTAAAACATTTTATTTTTTGAGTGAGTGTTCATATGATTCTGATTAGAAACTTCAAATGTGATATTCATTCAGAGTTTAGCATATAATAATGAAATGAAGTGATAGTAACAAAATATGGTTCCTCTACATAAGATAGAATAGCAGATGAACATTAAAAAAAAAAAGTTCAAAGAACAATTTAGTCAGTGGCCAGCAAGCAGGGATTTGTATAATCTAGCCTAGAGGAAACACAGATAGAGATGTGCTTCTGGGAGCCTGATCTAATGACATAGATGACCAAAGCTGAACTTTAACAAAAATAAATTGATTCTTCTCTCCAGTCAAACCCCAAGCCTATATGTTTAGTAGCCATGAGCTTACCAGCAGGCTTCCTAACATGAAAAAAGATTCAGTGAAACATCAAAGAACAACAGAGATCCTTAAAATATCTTAGCACACTAGAGTAGGTGGTACTTCACAAAATGGTACTAACACCAAGTCCATGTAGCATTGAAAATGCCAAGTTAGAGAACCGATACAATTACACAACAATGTTAAATAAGACTCAGTTATGTAAGTAAATATGAATACATGTTTCCTTCTTCAGATGTATTTTTTTTTTAATGTTTATTTTTTATTTGACTGCACCAGCTCTTAGTTGTGGCATGCGGGATCTTCCATCTTCATGACAGCATATGCTATCTTTAGTTGCGGCTTACGAACTCTTAGTTGAAGCATGTGAGATCTAGACCCCAGGTTATAGGGGTTGAACCTGGGCCCCCTGAATTAGGAGCATGAAGTCGTAGCCATTGGACCACTAGGGAAGTCCCCAGATGTATTAGTTTATATTCCGGAAGCTTTCTGTAATAATGCTACATCAGAAATGACTCTGTGGTTCATCAAAAATTTCTGCACCCCTTTCAATCCACCTGAAAAGTGAGACCTGAGTTTGATCCTTGGGTTGGGAAGATCCCCTGGAGAAGGAAAAGGCTACCCACTCCAGTATTCTGGCCTGGTGAATACCATGGACTGTATAGTCCATGGGGTCACAAAGAGTCGGACACAACTGAACGACTTTCACTTTCACTTTTAATAGTGTAGAATTGCCATGAGAATCAGATGCCCAGGCAGAGGGAATTGCTTCTCAGTTTCTTTGTACGTAAAGGAAATGGATGACTCATTCTTGACAATGTAATGGCAGAAATGGAGTGTGTTGCTTCCAGATGACTAAATGAATATACAATCTCTGTCCTCATTCTCCCCATCTGTCCATTGAATGAGGAAGACTGGTTGGTGCTTCAGGAAATAGCATAGTCATAAGATCAAAGGAGACTGACCCCTGAATTACCACGTGGAGGAAACCTACCCACCAATCAGGAACACCTGCGTTAGATTGTTATATGTGCGGGAAAATAAGAATGCATGGATTTATGGCTCTAGAAAACCATATGTTTAACATATTATCAACTAACTTAAGTTTGAGGGCCATGTTTATTTATTATTTTGTGTGATTTGTGAGTTATAATTTCAAGGACACAAAATATCCTCCATCAAGTTTTTTAAATCTCCCACTTTAGTTTGTCATATGCTCTGTATCCCACCATTAAGACCTTCTAGACTGATCTTTCTTAAAGCAATTATGTTTCCTGAAATATAGATATCAACATTTTGATATCAGATATCAATTACTGAATAGTGTCCTGAGCTGTGTATCAAGGCAGAGTCTTGAAAGAAAATAACCTAGGATGTATTTATTTTACAGAATGAATAAGATCAGAATGATGAATGAATTCTTTTCCTTAAGAGATATATAGCAAAGGAGTTCTAAGCCACCCTAGAGTTGCATTAAAACATCTGGATCCTGAAAATAAGAATTACAGAGCTCTAGCATCTACCAGGAATAACTATTGCAATCTAAACTGGTGTAAAAACAAACAAACAACAACAACAACAACAAAAAAACAGAATAGGTTCAGAGGAAGAGGTGGGTTCAAAATCAAGGACAGATTAACTTTAAGAAGAGGGAGAGTGGGAATTTCATGGAGGTCCAATGGTTAGGACTCAGCAGTTTCGCTGCCTAGACCTGGGTTTGCTTTCTGGTTTGGGAACTAAAATTTCAAAACCACGTGGCTCAGCCAAAAAAAAAAGGGGGGGGGGGAGGGAGACAGTGCGCTGATGTAACAGAAATGAAGAGAATGGACTAATGACAGATGCTAATGGGATTTTGTGCTTCACATGGAGAAGATGAGGAAACTCCCAAAAGATGGTGGGTATTTTCTCTACAAAACTAGAGATAAGTGAAGAAAGGTGGGTAAAAACCAGTCACAGGTTTAAGGAGTCTAGAAAAGACTTGAAATAAGCATATGGTAAGTGAGAAAGTGAGTTGCAGTAGTATTATTGGTCAGTGTTGACAATCATTTGAAAATAAGTATGAGATCAAGTGAAAACATTTTATCCCTGTGGTGGGGTTTTCTGAAACAGCTCTTAGCTGCTAAATGTAGGTGTACAGAATTTTTCAAGAAGAATAAGACGGCAATTTTTCCATAAGACTTGAACAAAAAGAGAGAGGATCAAGTAACTATACAGCATTCATTAGAGTGTTTTGAGACACCAAACCATGTGAATATAAGCTGAAAATGGAAGGAAGTGACAAAAGGAGACTGATGAATAGGTCAAATATAGAATGATCAGTAGACCACAGATCCTGATGAGGTACAGGTATGGAACAAGCAACAGAAAGAAGAAAACCCTGTGATCAGAGAGCTAAAGTCATGATTTTGAAGGGGGAGAATTTGCCTTTTTGTCAAATGTGAGCTATGAAGAAGTGAAGTTTGTTGCAGATGGGGAGCTTGAGAAATTAAGAGACCATAGTATTGAATAAGTCATCAAAGGACATTGGATCCCCAGGATGAAAGGAGGGAAGATACTCTGTGAGACTGATCTACAACTGGACTGTAGTGAAGTAGACGGATTGTACTGAGAAAAGGGTGAAATACACCTCCAGAATCCAGGTATTGTATAAGATAGGGGAGAGGTAATGTCTTTAAGAGATCATGGGGATGAGTGGAGACCAAGCATATCCACTCTTAATAAAAAGTTCCTGCCTCAAAGGCCTTCAGAAGATGTGGTACCTGAATGTGAGTTTGGTTGAAGCAAGGCTAGAGAGAAAGGTCTGAAGGATGAGGTGAAGTAGGTAAGAGTTGGCTGGATAAGGAGCAATAGTTATAGAATGCACAATAGTCGGGTTGAGGATTGAAGGTAGGAAAGGAAAAACAAGAAAGTTCAGAAGGTCGTGGAAATAATCGTGGGGTAGCATAAGAAGCTCAGGGGTCTTACACATTTGATTTCAACTACATACTGAAAATAAAGATAAAGGGTTTGGTAAACTTTCCATTTTCTTTGAATAGAGTGGGGACTAGCCTTAGTGGTAATCTTGATCACGTATTCTAGATCACTTAATACTTCCTATATTTGCTAAATCTTCACTTGCATATAAACCCAAACAGAGCAGACTGAGTGATGATCAACATTAGCAAGCCCTTTGATTAGCTATGCATAGGATTTGATGCTTTTAGATATTACAAAAGATAAGTAATTTCAGATTATCTTTTGTTAATCATTGAATATGACAACTTATTTGGGTTAAATAAATGATGCAGATCAACTTAACCAGAGCAGTTCAGACACTACAATCCCATCTATATATATATATATATATATATATTTTATAATTTGTGATGAAATTAATACTATTTCCTTAGTCTTGAAAATATAGCACACATGTGTACCTTTATTTAAAAGCCAAAGGTGAAAATCTTAGAAGGATTTAGCAAGTAAATTAGTCATAATTTTATCATTTAATTTTGCTGATAAAAGAAGAAAAACAGTTCTATGTTTGAGGAAAATGTGATTGTCTTTGATGATATAAAAGTGAAACAAGTAGAAGTGAATACATTTTCATTAACTCCAGCCGTATCTTAGGAATAAGGAGGAGGGAGTGTGTCTGGGGGTCTTGTAGCTACACTTGAGGATAGCTGCCTGTCAGATGTATTGAACAGTTCCAGGGGCGGCTCTGCCTCAATGAGCAAAGCTACATCAGAAACCAGCAGAGAGTAGCATAGTTTCTATGGGGCTGGGAAAACAAAGCATAGAGCATTAAACACACACAACAAACAGTCAGAGAAGAGAAACTACAAAAAAGAGCAATCAGCCTCCGTGTGAAAGTATTGTTTTTTTAAGGTGAACTTCCTCACCTATTTGAAGATCCAATTTGCCAAATTACAACATTTGAAAATTACCGTGATCTGATATCATAACAAAGGCATTGATGTGAGCAGGCACTGGTGTGTGTTCTGATGCCTCCGCCTTTGTCTATTGTTTTGCAAGTGACTGCCTGATAATCAGCACTCTTTATCTCCTCAAAGACCTCTTAAGGTCGAAAGAAATTAAATCCTTGGAGGAGTCATTGAGAGATATTAGATATGCAAGAGTGAATTTGTAGCATGAAGGAGCTTAGCCCAGGCATCTTTTCCAGTTGGGTGAAAAAAAAAAAAAAAAAAGGAGTTTCCCTCCTCTTGTGGTCCACCTGGCAGAGCTAGATCCTTGGCTAGAGCTGACAGCATGATCACAGCAAGTGAGGGTTCTGGGTAGTAGATGGGGCACTTCCTAATTAATGCTGCGGTGCCAGGCATCCTCTTAGACACAGCATTGTAACAGGATGTGGCTTTGGCAGTACTTTTCTCAGAACAAAAACATGAGGAATATGGTGCATCTGTCTGTCCATCAACTCTCTAGGTGACATAATAAAAGGCAGCAAGACCTGGAACTCTGTCTTAGGAACCCATCTGATATCCAAAGCACAAATGCCTCCATAGCCTAAAGTCATATTACTTTCCACTGTGTTCCTAGCAGAACTCAAAAACTAAACCTTCTTAGTTACCATCTGTAGTTGCAAATAATCTCTGAAAAAAGTTTCCAACATAGTTTCTTTCATTATTATAGAGACTTCTCAGCTGTTCCCAAGGATATGGACAGGGGGCCCAATCAATTTTAGAATCTCTCCTTAACTTCATTCGTATCTCAGGGAAACAGTTTGGTTTTTTTGGAGGGTAATCATTGCCTGAGTCATTTTAAAACAGAAGACACTAGGGCTATGTCTAAACAAAGAAGCACCTCCAGACTAAAAGGGGTCAGTCATGTAACATTAACTGCAAGACCAAGATGTGTGCTGAAACTTACCTCTTTCTCCCTTACATTTCCATACAAAATATTCAGACTATTCTTTCCCTCCCTTTACGCTCAGTGTCTTCCAAAGGTCAAAAGTCTGTATTAATAATAGGCAATGGAAACATAAGGAGTCCTAATTTGAAGATCTGAGATTAGACTTGTGTTGCCACTGTTCTTATCTGTTCCCCTGTGTTCCAATTGTGACAACCTGCCCCTTTATGGTCTCTTGGCACCTGTGTGTGAATCCACAGAACAGTCCATCTTCCATGCAATGCTCTTTTCAGCCATGTCACTAGCTATGATGTGCTAAAAAAAAAAAAATACATTCACATGACCACTTGAGGTTTATAAAGTCAGTAAAAGAGCTAGACTCACACCAAAAGGAAAATTTACAAACATTTGTATTTATCTACTGGTAAGCTTTATTTGAAGTTCCCAAGTGGCTCAGTGGTAAACAGTCTGCCTGCCAATCCAGAAGACAAGCGTTCAATCCCTGCATCAGGAAGATCCCCTGGAGAAGGAAAAGGTAATCCACTCCAGTATTCTTGCCTGGAAAATCCCATGGACAGAGGACGCTGGGAGTTTACAGTCCATGGCAGGAGTCTCAAAAGAGTCTGCCACGACTTAGCGACTAAACAACAACAACAAGCTTTATTTGACTACTTTTATCAAGGAATTGAACTGAAGTTGGATTTAGGGACTTCCCTGTAGCTCAGACAGTAAAGAACCTGCCTGTAACACAGGAGACTCAGATTCGATCCCTGGGTTAGGAAGATCCTCAGGAAGAAGGGAATGGCAACGAATTCCAATATTCTTGCCTGGAGAATCCCAAGGACAGAGGAGCCTGGTGGGCTACAGTCCATGGACTCGCAAAGAGTCAGACATGACTAAGCAACTAACACCACTACACTACTGGATTATAACTAGGGAAAATAGTGGTAATAACTATGTTTTCAGTTCAGCTCAGTTGAGTTACTCAGTCATGTCTGACTCTTTGAAACCCCATGGACTGCAGCACTCCAGGCCTCCCTGTCCATCACCAACTCCCAGAGCTTGCTCAAACTCATGTCCATTGAGTCGGTGATGCCATCCAATCATCTCATCCTCTGTCGTCCCCTTCTCCTCCTGCCTTCAATCTTTCCCAGCATCAGGGTCTTTTCCAATGAGTCAGTTCTTCACATCAGGTGGCCAGAGTATCAGAGTTTCAGCTTCAGCATCAGTCCTTCCAATGAATATTCAGGACTGATTTCCTTTAGGATTGACTGATTTAATCTCCTTGCTGTCCAAGGGACTCTCAAGAGTCTTCTCCAACACCACAGTTCAAAAGCATCAATTCTTCAATGCTCAGCTTTCTTTATGGTCCAACTCTCACATCCACACATGACTACTAGAAAAACCATAGCTTTGACTATATGGACCTTTTTTGGTAAAGTAATGTCTTTGCTTTTTAATATACTGCCTAGGTTTGTCATGGTTTTAAGTAAAGTCATTTTAAAACTTTTTTTTTAATGATGACTTTTTCAATTGCTTCTTTGTGTGTAAGGTCCTAGTCACTGATTATCTCCTTTTCTCCCATTTGTACTCTTATCTCAACAAAAGATTTATGCATGGAATCCAGTTCTGAATTTATCAGATTCTGTTAATGATCATACAGGAGCCCCACCACGCCCCCCCCACCCCATAACCTCACTGTAGATTGAATATTGTCAGCTAATCTACAGTTTGAATGTTGTATTTTATGGGCCAATATACTATCAGCTGTGCTAAACAAACAAACAACAACAACAAAGAAAAACCCTCAAAGCCAATCTGGTCACATTATACAGTGCATTAAAGGCCATTAAATGCACTGAATGTGCATTAACAGGCAAACCTATAAACAGGTGATAAAGTTGATTTTTCATTCAAGTAAACAACAGTAATGGATGTCCCTGGTGGTTTAATGGTTAAAACTCCAAGCTTCCAATGCAAGGGATGCAGACATCATTTCTGATCAGGCACCTAAGATCCCACAGGCTGAGTTATTTGGTTACCACGATCCTCAACAATTACTTCACCCTCTAAATATTTAACCTGTACCATGTATTTTGACAATTTCTTATCTTATCCTATTTATTTATGAAAGCACCTCTTCTTTATTAATACCATAGACTCTTGAGGACAGAGATAGTCTTAAACCTCTCTGTCTTATCTCCCACCCTCTTCATTGCCATCTAGCACAACAAAGCTAGTTAAAAACCATTAAATGAGACATTCATGGTGTTCCAGTGGTTAAGATTGCTAACTTCCAATGCAGGGGTGTTGGTTCAATCCTTGGTTGAAGAACTAAGACCCCATATGCTGTGCAGTGCAGGCAAAAAAAAAAAAAAAAAAAAAAAACCAACCAACCAAACAAAAAAACCAATAAGTGAAAATAAATTTAATTAGTTTATTTTTATCTTGGTGTTTTTTTTTCTCCAAAATACTCATACATGTAAGTTATATGAGGGCAAAAATTGGGGGGGAGCATCTTTTTTTTTTCCCAGTCCCATCCCCCAAAACAGTGCTTAGAATGTCAAAGGCACTCAAAATTGATTGTTGAATGAAAAATGGAAGTTCTATAGTTCTATATTCTGTGATCATCTTGCCATGCAACTTTCATTTCAGTCAAATATTCCAGACAAACTCTAGTAGTAAATGATGATAATAATAATAATAATGGTAGCTTATGTTTCCATAGTGTTTTTTGTATGCCAAGCATATAAAAAAAAATCCATTGGATGTCCACTCTCACCACTACTATTCAACATAGTTTTGGAAGTTTTAGCCACAGCAATCAGAGAAGAAAAAGAAATAAAAGGAATCCAGATTGTAAAAGAAGTAAAACTCTCACTGTTTGCAGTTGACATGATCCTCTACACAGAAAATCCTAAAGACTCCACCAGAAAATTACTAGAGCTAATCAATGAATATAGGAAAGTTGCAGGATATAAAATTAACACACAGAAAGCCCTTGCATTCCTATACACTAACAATGAGAAAACAGAAAGAGAAATGAAGGAAACAGTTCCATTCACTGCTGCAATGAAAAGAATAAAATACTTAGGAATAAATCTACCTAAAGAAACAAAAGACCTATATATAGAAAACTATAAAACACAGATGAAAGAAATCAAAGATGACACAAATAGATGGAGAAATATACCATGTTCATGTATTGCAAGAATCAATATAGTGAAAATGAGTATACTACCCCAAAGCAATCTATAGATTCAGTGCAATCCCTTTCAAGCTACCAATGGTGTTTTTCAGAGAACTAGAACAAATAATTTCACAACTTGTATGGAAATACAAAAAACCCTCAAATAGCCAAAGCAATCTTGAGGAAGAAGAATGGACTGGAGGAATCAACCTGCCTGACTTCAGGCTATACTACAAAGCAACAGTCATCAAGACAGTATGGTACTGGCACAAAGACAGAAACATAGATCAGTGGCACAAAATAGAAAGCCCAGAGATAAATCCAAGTACCTATGGACACCTTATCTTTGACAAAGGAGGCAAGAATATACAAGGGAGAAAAGACAATCTCTTTAACAAGAATGCTGGCAAAACTAGTCAACCACTTGTAAAAGAATGAAACTAGAACACTTTCTAACACCATACACAAAAATAAACATAAAATGGATTAGAGATCTAAATGTAAGAGCAGAAACTATAAAACTCCTAGAGGAAAACATAGGCAAAACACTCTCTGATGTAAATAATAGCAGGATCCTCTATGACCCATCTCCCAAAGTAATGGAAATAAAAGCAAAAATAAGCAAATGGGACCTAATTAAACTTAAAAGCTTTTGCACAACAAAGGAAACTATAAGCAAGGTGAAAAGACAGCCTTCAGAATGGGAGAAAATAATAGCAAATGAAGCAACTGACAAAGAATTAATCTCAAAAATATACAAGCAACTCCTGCAGCTCAATTCCAAAAAAATAAGCTACCCAATCAAAAAATGGGTACTAAACAGACATTTCAAAGAACTAAACAGACATTTCTCCAAAGAAGACATGCAGATGGCTAACAAACACATGAAAAGATGCTCAACATCACTCATTATCAGAGAAATGCAAATCAAAACCATAATGAGGTACCATCTCCCACCTGTCAGAATAACTGCTATCAAAAAGTCTACAAACAATAAATGCTGGAGAGGGTGTGGAGAAAAGGGAACCCTCTTACACTGTTTGTGGGAATGCAAACTAGTACAGCCACTATGGAGAACAGTGTGGAGATTGCTTAAAAAACTGGAAATAGAACTGTCATATGACCCAGCAATCCCACTGCTGGGCATACACACTGAGGAAACCAGAATTGAAAGAGACACGTGTACCCCAATGTTCATCACAGCACTGTTTACAATAGCCAGGACATGGAAGCAACCTAGATGTCCATCGGCAGACAAATGGATAAGAAAGCTGTGGTACATATACACAATGGAATATTACTCAGTTATTAAAAAGAATGCATTTGAATCAGTTCTAATGAGGTGAATGAAACTGGAACCTATTATACAGAGCGAAGTAAGTCAGAAAGAAAAACACCAATACAGTATATTAACGTATATATATAGAATTTAGAAAGATGGTAACGATGACCCTGTATGCGAGACAGCAAAAGAGACACAGATGTAAAGAACAGACTTTTGGACTCTGTGGGAGAAGGCAAGGGTGGGATGATTTGAGAGAATAACATTGAAACATATATATTATCATATGTGAAATAGATCGCCAGTCCAGGTTCAATGCATGAGACAGGATGCTCAGGGCTGGTGCACTGGGATGACCCTGAAGGATGGGATGGGGAGGGAGGTGGGAGGGAGAGTCAGGATGGGGAACACATGTACACCCATGACTGATTAATGTGAATGTATGGAAAAAACCACCACAAAATTGTAAAGTAATTAGCCTCCAATTAAAATAAATTAAAATCAATCAATAAATAAATTTTTAAAAATAAAAAAAATCATTTACTGCAACATTTTGAAGTAGTCACTAACGTAATTTCCTTGTATATATCTATCAACATCTTCTGAGCCAGTGCTGGTCTTTAGGGAACCCTCGTATAAATTAGAAAAGTCACCACAGGCTGCACTATTCACAAATCTATATTGTTAAATAGCATCCAGAGCAGAGACTTGTTCATAATTGTTGAATGGATGGATGGTGGATGGATGAATGAATGGTTAAGTGGATAAAAAAAAAGGTACCATTTGCATGGAATGAGTGATAGTAAATCTATATTATTTTAATTGGCTGATTTGTTCTGATTTTTGCTAATGTTAATATTTCACTCAATGTATAAGCTTAGTTCAAAGAGAAAAAAAGAAATTTATACATAATAAATGAGAACAAAATGCATTAATTTGGATATGTTTTTAATTAAGAAAAAATGGATATTATGTTCATACCTAATGTCCTTTAATTTCCAAGATATACTTTTTCTTTGATAGAATTTGGTGGTTCAGCTGGTAAAGAATCCACCTGCAATGTGGGATACCTGGGTTCAATCCCTGAGTTGGGAAGATCCCCTGGAGAAGGGAACATCTACCCACTCTGGTACTCTGGCCTGGAGAATTCCATGGACTGTATAGTCCATGGGGTCATGAAGAGTTGGACATGATTCAGTAAATTTCACTATCATAATAAGTTAAAATGTTTATTTGGTACTAAATCTTTTTATACTTTATTTCTGCCACTGAAGTTTGTCCAAGTTGAGCTAAATATTTATAATTAACTTTTTATTTTTAAATAATAGTGTATACATAGGAAGTTACCAAAAAATATCACACAGAAAATACTGTGGATCCTTTGCCTCGTTTCTCCCAATATCTTAACCACACCACAACATCAAAACCAGGAATCTACACTGGTACAATCCACAGATCCTATTCAGATATTTGAGATAGATTTCCCCAGTTTTACCTATATGTTTGTGTGTGTGTGTGTGTGTGTAGATCTATGCAGTTTTATCACAAGAGTAACCACCACCAAATCAAGATACAGCTAAAGAATATAGACAATTAAGATTAAAATACCTTCAAAATAAAATTGTTAAATCTTTTTTCCTAATTTTGTCATTAGACGTGCATACTTGCCAAGTTTCTTTAGTTGTGTCCGATTCTCTGCTACCCTATGGACTGTAGCCTGCCAGGCTCCTCTGTCCATGGGATTCTCCAGGCAACAATACTGAATTAGGTTGCCATGCCGTCCTCCAGGGTATCTTCCCAATCCAAGTATAGAACCTGCCTCTCTTACATCTCCTGCACTGGCAGAGTAGGAGATTCTTTACCACTAGTGGCACTCTGGGACATTTGGTAGAATTATAATTGTCAATTAATTGTCAAAATAATTTGGACAAATAGGAGTTACTCTCACCATTTTTTCCTATTAAAAAATATTTTGAGATTTTTCAGGAAAAATAATTTTAGGTGCTGCCAGGAATTTCTTTCTTTAGAAAGGAATCTGGTTGAGAAGACTTCTATACAATGAATAATCATCTCATTTTTTTGGTCATTCTTTATCATTTTATAAATAAAGATTTACCATTTTCAATGTTGAGAGTGTTTATTCATCCCTTAATAACAGATGGCAACCCCACTCCAGTATTCTTGCCTGGAGAATTCCATGGACAGAGGACCCTGGCGAGCTAGAGTCCATGGAGTCAAAAAGAGTTGGACAGGACTGA
This sequence comes from Cervus elaphus, assembly GCF_910594005.1. NCBI lineage: Eukaryota > Metazoa > Chordata > Mammalia > Artiodactyla > Cervidae > Cervus > Cervus elaphus. The sequence goes on from NC_057821.1 coordinate 23,692,231, forward strand.
GCATGCATACATGCATGATGCAGTGCAAGTACTCTGCCACCAGATGGTGGTCCCTCCAATATGTGCTTCTGAGATTCAAATTAAAACTAGAAATGATTTTCCCCTTAGCTTGCTGGAATACAGCTTCTTCTGTTCTTTATATTTAGCTATTCCAATAATCAGATTTAGTCTGGCATTCAAGAATCCCTATCATCAGTCTTAAATTTCCTTCTCAGATTTCTCTCCCACTTTCCCTGTGTGAGAAACACTTGCTATGTCAAATCTGTTCGCATACTGTTTTTTCTCATTACTCTTCTGTATCATATTCATTTTTCAACAATTCCAGAGTATAGAGCCTGGTACATAGTAAGGGAAAAATAAATGCTTATTGTAAGCCTTTGTTCATGCAATCCTCTTTTCTAAATGGCTTTAACACCTCCTCTATCTATATAACTACAAAAATCCTTCAATGAGAGCTCAGTTTTGATGTCATCTCTTCCATCATTGTCCCAGCAGGAAGTGATCCTCCCTGCCATACCCAGGTAGTGCTGTTTATAGCACAATTGTAGCTCTTATACATTGCCTTAAATTGAATACTAATCTCTTGTTTTTATCTCCCATAGCCCTTAGCACAGTTTGGGGATATTCAGTGACTATTAGTGGAATTAATGCATTTCAACATCATATTTAAGAGAAAAAAATAAAAGGAAATCTTATAACTACTACCTTTTTTTATCGATTCTTTTCTTTATGATTTATCCTGATTTCTAACTTCAAGTCAAATTTCCTACATTATAGTTTAAAAGTCATTTAAGTGCCACGTTGTTAAGCTTTGGGTGGCTGGAATCATTATTTCTTGAGGTATTGACACTTCCTTGAGATGCTCAGTCCTACTGTTCAGGTAAATAGACAGCCTCTTTCAATAGAAAGTTGAATTCTCTTCTGTTTCCCCTACTACTGGAATCAATTAAAGAGACTCTTCCAATCCTAGACCCCTCTTTGCCCATGAGTTTCCCTGCTTACTATATAAGCTTTCTCTTAACATCCAACACCAGAGCCTTTACAAAAAGCGCTACTCTTTTTTCTTTATTAAAAGGAAACATTACAAATCCTAGCTATGTTTTCTTTTATTAGAATTAGTAACTAGATGACCTTGAATTGTATGTTCAATAGAAATTCTTTCAGAAACACTCTGGTAATAATTTGAGTTCCCAACCTGTCCTAGTACAGAGTTCCCAGAGCTGTTTCCTGAAAGAGTTTATGTTCTTCCTAAAGAAGAGAACATTTTAAAATAAACCTATTTTAAAATGAGGTTTGGGGATGGAAATTTAAGGCAGTTTCATGACAGTAACAGTGATCTCTTTTGGCAGTTCTGATAGTTATGTATTGGGTTTTCTCAAAGCTAGGTCACCTTTCTCTGCAACCATTTGCTCTGTTTTAAAAAGTGATTTCCTAAAGACCAAAGACTACCTTTTTCTATTTAGAGTCCAACTTCACTGTCAGAACTTAAAATTCTCCAGACTCCCAAGGCAGAGCTGCTTCAGGTCAAAGTACAGCTGGATATAAATGTCCAGATTTACCCTCAAAAGGGTCTCAGTCTCCAGAAGGGTTAATGGTACCGCTTACGACACTTTATAGCTGTTCCATTCAACCGTTGTGACTACAGACCACCATTTTTAGAGCTCAGACTTGGTTTTCATTTGTTCTGCAAAAATTTGATTCAACATTTATTCAACAGCTGTTATGTGCCACATATAGCACTAGGCTGAGGATGTAAGATGTGATTTCTACCCTTGAAAAGTTTATTGTATTTTGGTAATTTTTTTACTCTGTCAGATATTTTACTTTCACATCTGTGTTTTTCCACGTCACTGATCCTGAGCTTAATATCATCCAAATAATTGACTTCCCAGACATCTTGAATCTTAGATGTTTCAGACCTCACCATTGCTATGAACTGCGATCACACGGTTTTTCTCTTAGTCTTAATCCATTGAGCTCTGGCACCCACCCAATAGAAGAAGAAAAAATGCTCAGCAAACATTAGATAATAATACTGGCAATCACCCTAAGGCTACAGATTTTTAAAAATAAAAATGGTCAAGAGAAATCATCTAAGTCAGTTCTCCTCTGGTACTTTAATGTGTCTAAGGATCACCTTGGGGTCTGGTTAAAATGCAGATTCTGATTAATTAGCTCTGGGGTGGGGCCTGAGACTCTGCACTTCTAGAACACTCTCAGTTAATATTCATGCTTCTGGTCCATAAACCACACTTTAAGCAGCAAAGTTCAAGCTTTTTTCCCAGTTCTAAATGGAGGAAAAACATGAGGTGAGGGATGTAAAGGAACCAGTCAATATGGTTCTATACTCAGTAAATACTATCAAGAGAGTTCAATCAGTCAGTACAAGAATTAATTTTTTTAAAAAGTTAGCAGATGGAGTTCCCTGGTGGTCCAGTGGTTAGGACTCGGCATTTTCACTATCATGGCTTGGGTTCAATCTCTGGTCATAGAACTAAAATCCTACAAGCTACATGGCAAGCTCCAAAAAAGGGGAAAAAAAGTTTAAAAAGTTAGCAGAAATTTTGGTGGGGTGCAAGAGATGAGCAGCTTTCTCTCTCCCTAAGCAGGACATAAAATTAAAGGAGGTTAAAACAGGGAAGCCACTTGTTAAACAATTAAAAATTGAATTATTATATGGTTCAATGCAACTTCTGGATATATACCCCCCAAATATTGAAAGTAGAGACTCAAAGAGATATTTATACATTCATGTTCATAACAGCATTATTCAGAAGAGCTGAAGGATGAAAGCAACCCAAGTATCTACTGACAGATAAATGGGTAAGCAAAATGACACCTGCTCCAACATGAACAAACCTTGAAGATATTATGCTAAGTGAAATAAGGTAGTCATAAAAGAACAAATATTGTATGATTCCACTTGGATGAGATATATAGGTAGTCCAACCTGTGGAGACAGAAAATAGAATGATAATTGCCAGCGACTGGAGAAAGGGGAGAATGGGGAATTATTATTTAATAGGTATGGAGTTTCAGTTTTGCAAGATGAATTATTCTGGAGATGAATGGTAGTGATGGTAGCACAACAGTGTGAATGTAATTAATACCACTGATCTGTGCACTTAAAAATGGCAAAATGGTAAATTTTATGTTATGTGTATTTTGCCAAATTTTTTAAACCAAAACATATTTTTTTTAATGTGTACAAGGATGTGAACTATCCATGGAAGAACAGTTGGGTATCTTTGGAGCCAGGTTTATCTTCTAAGGGTTCAAACTCAAACCAGCAGTGGAAGAAATTATGAAAGTGAAAGTCACTAAGCCATGTCCAACTCTTTGCCACCCAACGGACTATACGGTCCATGGAATTCTCCAGACCAGAATACTGGAGTGGGGAGCCTTTTCCTTTTCCAGGGGATCTTCCCAACCCAGGGATCGAACCCAGGTCTCCCACATTGCAGGCAGATTCTTCACTAGCTGAGCTACCAGGGAAGCCCAGAAGAAATAATAATAGACTTCTTTTATTAAATTCAGACAGAGAAACTAATTAATAAGATGACTTTTGCCCAGGACTACAGACTATAGGACTAACTTTTTTTCAGCACATGCAGCTGCTATTGTCATACTACAAGCAAGGACCCAACACATCTGTCAGTATTCTAATAAGAATTACTCTGTAGCTCTGTAGTCCTAAGTTTTGTGTCCTGGCCAAAATTCTCTGGTTCTGTTTCTTGGGTTGATAGCCACAACTTTCTTGAAAAAATAAAATTGTTCACTAGTGGATAAGTATATTAACTCTAAAGTCTTGTTTTAATTAAGTATATTTATTAAGTAAATCAAAACTTTGTTAATAATTTTGTGTGAAACTTTATCTGCAGATTTGGTATTTAAACTATTTGTAAAGCTAGATAAATATCTTTAAGATTCAGCATTATGATTGAATATATAATTGTAGACATATAATTAAATATGCAAAATATGTAATTAAATAATTGATTTCAGCTTTCCGATTTCAAGTTGAAAGGCATAAGATCATCTAATTATGTTTGTAAACCTTGAAATGATTAAGAGAATGTGATTCAATATGTTTAAAAGTTTTAATTGTTAGATAGATCAGATTTCAGTACTTGGAAAGTTTTACTTGTTAGATTAAATATTTGAATATATTGAATTTATAAACACAATTTTATTCTCTATTTTTAAAATTGAAGTATAGTTGATTTACAATGTTGTGCAACATGACTCAGTTACACACATGTATACACTTTTTGATATTCTTTTCCATTATGGTTTATCCCAGGAGATTGAATATTCTTTGTACTACACAGTAGGACCTTGCTGTTTAACCATTGTAAATGTAATAGTTTGCATGTACTAACCCCAAACTCGCAGTCCATCCCTCTCCCACCACCCCACCTTGGCAACCTCAAGTCTGTTCTCTATGTCTATGCATCCGTTTCTGTTTGTAGATAGGTTCATTTGTGCCATATTTTAGATTTCACATGTAAGTGATATCATATATTTGTCTTTCTGTCTTACTTCATTTACTATGATAATCTCTGGTTGCATAAATATAGCTTTAAAGGTTTAAAGAAATCCAACTAATGATTGATTAGTTCAACAAATTTAGTTAAACTAATTAGTTCCATTTTCAACAAGTTCATAATGAACTTGTTGAAAATGGACTGATATTAAAGGTGTTTATTCTTTTCTAGGTTGATTGAAAATTGATCAAAAATTCCCTAAAATGATTGCTAAAATTCATATGAAAGTGCATATAAAATATATATGTCAAAAACAAGAAAAATAAGATTTTGAGTTTAAAATTTTAATAAATGTAGTAGCAATTTAAAAGACTAAGGAAACATAGAATCCTGTGCACAAAAACTGCTTTAAAACCACTAAAAAATCTCATATTAGTACTCTTAGATCATCTTAGAAAGATATTCTGCCTATTTGACAAGATCAAGGAAATAGATGCCAAAACCTTGTTTGATGAAGTTATACAGCCTTCACCCACTTCATCATTTCCCTTGTGACTGAGTAGCCAGAACAAATGCAAAGACTTGAGACAAAAGTGGGATCCCAGCAGGCCTGCTTGAGAAGATGCTGTGTCTACAGGGCTGAGAAATTAGCTGTCCACGCCACGTTGGGTAAGCAAGTGTGTACCATTAATGGGCTGAAAGCCAAAAATCAATTGTGTAAATGCTACTCATGCTCATGTTCAGTCACTCAGTCATGTCCAGCTCCTTGTGACCCTTTGGACTATAGCCCACCAGGCTCTTGTGTCCATGGGAATTTTCAGGCAAGAATACTGGAGTTGGTTGACATTTCCACCCCCAGGGGGCCTTCCAGACCCAGGGACTGAACCCACTGTGTCCTCTTCATTGCAGGTGGATTCTTTACCCTCTGGGCCATTAAAGTTAGTTGCACAGTCATGTCCAACTCTTCGAGATCCCATGGACTATGTAGCCCACTGGGCTCCTCTGTCCATGGAATTCTCCAAGTAAGAGTACTGGAGTGGGTCACCATGCCCGTCTCCAGGGAATCTTCCCAACACAGGGATCAAACCTGGGTCTCCTGCATTGCAGGCAGATTCTTTACCAACTGAGCCATTGGGGAAGCCAAAAATGATAGAGGAATGAATAAATATCAGTGTTAGAACTTACAGTGGGATAAAAGCCAGACAGATGAACCAAAATGCTAAAAGCAAACAAAAAGCTTCTTGAGAGCAATAGGGTTTCAAGCATAAAGCAGGTACTCAAACATCTTTAAAGAAGTAAAAGACAAGATAACAACATTTAAAAAGAATTTGGTAGGCAAAAACTAATGGGAAAGGTAAACAGTCACTTGTATGAAGACTTTAATAACCAAAGGAATTAACGTTCTGTCCGTTGATGTGGCTTTCAACGTGGTCAGTGTCGATTTTCGAAATGGACGGGGATGACCATTACCAGAGACCAGTATTTCTTGGAGTGCTCTACTTCTTAAATCCTGTGGGATGGCAATTGGCATAACTTGAAAAAAAGAAATCCATACAGGATTGCCTGTTAAGTAATTCCCTAGCTTAAATGATCCCACTTTTGTTAATTAACTTTTCAAAACTCCTTGGATGAGCTTACATTTAAGGGAAAAAAAATAAAAAACAGGCAGACAAACAAAAACAGATATGATAGATACTACCCTTTGCTCAGAAAAAAAAAAAAAAAAAAAGAAAGGTGGAAAGTTCTCTCATCAAATAAATTTAAGAAGTGTTAAACAAATTAACACAATGATTTTTCTCTTTTCAGGACTTAGAATCAATAATACTTTTATGATCATTGTGAATTTTGAAGAGAAGTATAGGCCATTTGGGGTCTCCCCAGGTGGCATTAGTGGTAAAGAACCTGCCTGCCAGAGCAGGAGACATAAGAGACATGGGTTCTATCACTGGATTGGGAAGATCCCCTAGAGGAGGGCATGGCAACCCATTCCTGTACTTTTGCCTGGAGAATCCCATGGGCAGAGGAGACTAGCAGACTACAGTCCAAGGGTTGCAGAGTCAGACACAGCTGAAGCGACCGAGCACGAGAATATGCCATTTTGACCATTTAACCCAGAGTAAGTTGGGGAAATAATGTTTTGTGGAACCTGTTTAGACTTTTGAAACCAAGCCCACTTCAAGTCTGAAAATCAGCAAACAATTCCACATGGCATCTCACTGAAATTTGGCTTTGCAGACTTCAGTTGTTTTTTAAAGTTTTAGCTCATTTGATTCCATTGTTGGCGATATTCTCCCTTAAAACACAGCCATGATAGGTTACTATGCAACTTCATGCCAACTTTTAAGAGCTTTACAAATATAGGCAAAGTTCGCGTGCTACTTTTACAGCCTTCAAAGAGCTCTCCTTCATTTATTTAAGCCCCTCCAGTATCCCTGTGAAACAGGGCACATGTGTCCATTAGCAGCAGAAGGACTAGCGATGTGACATCTTATACTCAAGTCACATCTCGGTTTTATTTCTTGATTTAGAGTCTAGGTTGTATGATTTATTTTTGAGCTGGGGCTGTGTGTTATCAACTGTGCAACTATTTATTCACTTGCCTTATCAAATATAGGATAAAAGTAACCACAATGATAGAACTGAAATGCAAATTTGAAGAATTAAATGTATACCTAAAAAATGTTCCCATAGAGAAAACCAGTTAGGATAGTAATCAACCCAGCAGTCTTCACTGGATTTTCTTCAAATGAGGTGATACCTCATTCAGAATATGCAAAGTAATATTTTTTATATGTACTTTGTTTTCTAAACCAATTTTCTCAACTATCATCAATAACATTTAATCAATTTAAATAATGTCTCTTTCTTGAGCATTGTAGTAGCCAGTTGGTTCAGCAAAAATGCATCTTTAAATTTATGATTTAAATGTTTTGGATGTAATTTTTTTTCCTAAAGTTTGGGTGAAGTATCAGAAAGGCTGATCCTTGCTGACACAGGTTGTGAGAGTCAGAGCCAAAAAGTATCCTCAATTCTTAATCTCCAGGTGACCAAATCTAAACCACTCATCAAACATCTCTTTGCATAATGGATATTATAATAATTATTTCATCCCTAAAGATCTCCCAAACTAAGTTGATAGTTCCATGTATAAAGCATCTAAAAGATTTGAAAGTAGTAAGAGATGCTGATATAGATTCCCCAGGATCTCAGTTTCCTTTCTATAAACTATAAATATGAAACTGCCAGTGCTTAGAGAGTAAGAACCTTATTTTATTCATCTCATGCTTTCTAAGTGCTTGGTACAGTGACTGCACAAACTATGGGTTCTGAAAAGGTTTATTATTCTTATTGACTTTTCAGCCTGGCAGAAATAAAAAAGTTTCTATTCATGTTTGGCCCAATCCCAGCATTAAGCTTAAGTACTGGGAAGATCTGGTTCCATGATACATAAAATTCCTTTCTCCAAAATATTCAGAGCATCACATTAGCTGATGACATAAGGACCAGAGATAAGAGAGCATCCATCAGGGTTTTGGTATTTTGGTTTTATAAAAACCTTGAGAAATTTTGTTTTGAAGCTGATATTTTCAAAAAAGTTCTTTGAATTTTTTTAGAACATTTCAATCACTGCTTTTCAAGGGAAAATTTAGTAATTTTTCTAACTGAATGGAAAGCTGTGCTATGCAAACAACAAAGATTTTTTTCTTTTGAAAGTTATTCATGCCCTGCTTCTAGGATTGCCAGGGGAATTGAATTAAAAAAAAATTTTAACCAAGCAAGCGATCAGAGTTATATTGTGCTAGAGACAACCTAAACTTCGAAGTTCAGTTTTATGTTTCCTTCTAAACTTGGAGCCTACTGTTTTCAAATGGCTTCTTAAGTTACCCAAAGAAGTTTGCATGACCTAGTGAAAAGTGAAATTCGCTCAGTCGTGTCCAACTCTTTGCGACCCCATGGACTGCAATGGAATTCTCCAGGCCAGAATACTGGAGTGGGTAGCCTTTTCCTTCTCCAGGGGATCTTCCCAATCCAGGGATTGAACCCAGGTCTCCTGCATGGCAGGAGTCCAAGCTTATTTTCTTTTGCAAAGTTTCTTTACTGATTTTTTTTCCATTTATTTTCATTAGTTGGAGGCTAATTACTTTACAATATTGTAGTGGTTTCTGTCATACATTGACATGAATCAGCCATGGATTTACATGCATTCCCCATCCCGATCCCCCCTCCCACCTCCCTCTCCACCCGATACCTCTGGGTCTTCCCAGTGCCCCAGGCCCGAGCACTTGCCTCATGCATCCAACCTGGGCTGGAGATCTGTTTCACCCTAGATAATATACATGTTTTGATGCTGTTCTCTCGAAACATCCCACCCTCGCCTTCTCCCACAGAGTTCAAAAGTCTGTTCTGTACATCTGTGTCTTTTTCTGTTTTGCATATAGGGTTATCGTTACCATCTTTCTAAATTCCATATATATGCGTTAGTATATTGTAATGGTCTTTATCTTTCTGGCTTACTTCACTCTGTATAATGGGCTCCAGTTTCATCCATCTCATTAGAACTGATTCAAATGAATTCTTTTTAATGGCTGAGTAATATTCCATGGTGTATATGTACCACAGCTTCCTCAACCATTTGTCTGCTGATGGGCATCTAGGTTGCTTCCATGTCCTGGCTATTATAAACAGTGCTGCGATGAACATTGGGGTGCACGTGTCTCTTTCAGATCTGGTTTCCTCGGTGTGTATGCCCAGCAGTGGGATTGCTGGGTCATATGGCAGTTCTATTTACACTTTTTTTAAGAAATCTCCACACTGTTCTCCATAGCGGCTGTACTAGTTTGCATTCCCACCAACAATGTAAAAGGGTTCGCTTTTCTCCACACCCTCTCCAGCATTTATTGCTTGTAGACTTTTGGATAGCAGCCATCCTGACTGGCGTGTAATGGTACCTCATTGTGGTTTTGATTTGCATTTCTCTGATAATGAGTGATGTTGAGCATCTTTTCATGTGTTTGTTAGCCATCTGTATGTCTTCTTTGGAGAAATGTCTGTTTAGTCCTTTGGCCCATTTTTTGATTGGGTCATTTATTTTTCTGGCATTGAGCTGCAGGAGTTGCTTGTATATTTTTGAGATTAATCCTTTGTCTGTTGTTTCATTTGCTATTATTTCCTCCCAATCTGAGGGCTGTCTTTTCACCTTGCTTATAGTTTCCTTTGTGGTGCAAAAGCTTTTAAGTTTCATTAGGTCCCATTTGTTTATTTTTGCTTTTATTTACAATATTCTGGGAGGTGGGTCATAGAGGATCCTGCTGTGATTTATGTCGGAGAGTGTTTTGCCTATGTTCTCCTCTAGGAGTTTTATAGTTTCTGGTCTTACATTTAGATCTTTAATCCATTTTGAGTTTATTTTTGTGAATGGTGTTAGAAAGTGTTCTAGTTTCATTCTTTTACAAGTGGTTGACCAGTTTTCCCAGCACCACTTGTTAAAGAGGTTGTCTTTTTTCCATTGTATATTCTTGCCTCCCTTGTCGCAGATAAGGTGTCCGTAGGTACATGGATTTATCTCTGGGCTTTCTATTCTGTTCCATTGATCTATATTTCTGTCTTTGTGCCAGTACCATACTGTCTTGATGACTGTGGCTTTGTAGTAGAGCCTGGAGTCAGGCAGGTTGATTCCTCCAGTTCCATTCTTCTTTCTCAAGATTACTTTGGCTATTCGAGGTTTTTTGTGTTTCCATACAAATTGTGAAATTATTTGTTCTAGTTCTGTGAAAAATACTATTGGTAGCTTGATAGGGATTGCATTGAAACTATAGATTGCTTCGGGTAGTATAGTCATTTTGACAATATTGATTCTTCCAATCCATGAACACGGTATGTTTCTCCATCTGTTTGTGTCCTCTTTGATTTCTTTCATCAGTGTTTTATAGTTTTCTATGTATAGGTATTTTGTTTTTATTGATTTTTTTAAACTAATTTTTGTTTTCATTTTTAGTCATATGTGGGTAACAACAAAAAAAAAAGGTTTGAATTTGTGTCCATCAGCAATAGGACAAACTCATGTTTGGCATAAAGCTATACTCATCATTTTTTCAGAAGTCATTTTTCCACTGCAATTCCTCTTGTACATTAAGCAAAGTTTTCTGTGGTTTTATCACTTCTATTTGAAATACAAGAAAACTGAGGCTCTGTGTCAAAAAACTCAGTAGAAGAGCTGTGATCCATATCTAGAACTACTAAATTCCAAGGCTGACTTGCACTCCTCTTTCCAGTGGTTCTCAAACTTAGGCATGCATAAAATCAGCCCTCATGTTTACCACACACACAGGTGCTCAGATACTACTTCTGAGGATTGTGCCTCAGTAGATCTTTGAGCTAAGAAATCTGAATTTTCAACAAACATTCCAGATGACTCTGAAGCCAGTCTTCCACATTCTAATTAAGACAGGACTATACCTGCTTTCTCTTGTCCGCCTTTAAAAATGAAGCAAGAACATCCATCCCCACAGTCTCAGCTCTACCACCAATTATGTGACTTAAACCAAAGTAAATCACTTTTCCTGTTTGGGTCCTCATTTCTTTACCTTTTAAATGGGAACAATTATATTTTCTTTACCTCAAAGGATGGATGCAAAGATCAAATGACACAGTAGATGTCACAGTGTTTATAACAGTAGAAACCGTTATTTAAAAACAATATTAAAGCATATATGGACTTCCCTGGTGGCTCAGATGGTAAAGAATCTGCCTGCAATACTGGAGACCCAGGTTCGATCCCTGTGTCTCGAAGATCTCCTGGAGAAAGTCATGGCAACCCACTCCAGTATTCTTTCCTGGGAAATCCCATGAACAGAGGAGCCTGGGGGCTACAGTCCATGGTGTTGCAAAGAGTCAGACATGACTGAGTGGCTAACAAAGCATACATTTAATGACAAAAATAATAATAATAAGACACAAAGTTTATCTGGATGCTTTGATGTAGGATTATCTGATCACAATATTGAAAAGAATGGTTATATGTTCAACCCACATCCATAAGCACTTCAACCTACTTAGCCTCTATCCAAAATGACTATGGAGTGTAGAATATGCTTTATTAAAGTGCACACACATTCATGTGGACATGTGCACACACACATACATACATACACACACATTGTTGCCACTGCTAAGTTGGTGGGCAGATTTTCCACTCTCTACTCTAGACATCACCAAATGATAAAAGATAACAAACCTAAATCTTTTTTATTGGGGTATAGTTGTCTTACAGTGTTGTGTTACTTGATGCTATACAAGGAAGCGAATCAGCCGTATGTATACATGTATCACCTCCCTCTTGGACCTCCCTCCCACCTCCACCCCATCCCACCTATCTAAGTCACCACAGAGGACCAAGCTGAGCTCCCTGTGCTAAGCTATCTGTTTCACAGGTGGTAGTGTACAGATAGGTTAGCACTCAAGTACCCATAGCTGTTACTGACATTCCTACCAACACACCTGGGCATCCCTAGACCCCACAGTGGCTCCTTTCTCAAAGATAGGGACTTCCACCATCTTCTTCCGCAGGAGAAAGTTTCTGAGACAACTGGGATGACAAAAGAGACTGACACCAAACAGGCACAGCTTGACTTCATGGCACACCACATGGAGTTTTTCCAAGACTGAAGAAACTTTAGTATTTCCTTGTTATTTGAGGGTATAAAGCCATAAGCCTCCTATCTATCCTGTGTCGGCTTTGAAATGAGCAGACCGGCTGGAAAACAAGAGGCAATTTGCATGTGAAGAATAAATAAACAGAACTCTGTGGCAAACCATATTTTAAAAAAAAAAGTCTTTGTTTAGAAAAGAGGAGCAGCAAAGTTTAAGACGGGAAGATAGGAGGTTAGTAACAGCACCCTTCTCTTTCTGACTCCTAATACACAGTTTCAGTAACCTGACTTGACCTCAATACATTATCAATAACCTTCTTTCCCCACACCTCCCTGATTCAAAGTTTTTCCCCACTCCAGTGCATCAGACACACAACTTCAATTATCTTCAATAATGTTCTCATCATCAATTAAATCAATTTATTTTTAATAGCATTGAGTTTATATTCCTCTACATGCTATTCACTGCCCTCCATATAAACCTTTCCTCTGTCAAATTTCCAATTATTCTTCCATTGGTATTTCATCTCCCCTTACTCCATCCCTCAACCTACACCCATTCATATACATCCACCCATTTCAATAAGGCCAATATCTTCACTGTCTCCCAATTCAGGAATTCTCATCTCTGCTTCCTTGTTTCCTCTGATTTTCAGATCAGTCTAAAAATATTTACTGAAACTCAGCTTAATTTACAAAGCCCAGCAGGGAAACTGTCAAAAATGTTAAGATTTAGGGAGCTGGTCTCTAACATGGCTAACAAGACATGCATTCACACACACTTACACACACAAATACATACAGGAAAGACAGCCTATGTGATGGTTAATATCCATTTTCCAGGGAATTCCCTGGTGGTTCAGCGGTTAGGACTGAGTGCTGTCACTGCTGTGGCCCAGGTTCAATCCTGGACAGGGAAATAAGATCCCACCAAAAAAAAAAAAATCCATTTTCTATCTCTCTTGAGCAATAGTGTCTCTTGAGCTGGGACACTTATCTTCATGTCCGAGCCCTCCTTCAGAGAAGTAAGGCCACATGCCTCAGTTCTGGCCATGGGATTGGGATGAAAGTGACATATGTCTCTTGCAGGCCTGGCTCATAAAAGCTTATTATACTCATCAGCACTCTTTTTCTTCCTCTCTCTTTTACCAACTACAGAAGAACCAAGAGAACTCTGGAACAGTGTAATCTAATAGAAATTCAAAATGGTCACATGTGAAATTTTAACACACACACACACACAGAAGTAAAATTAATTTTAATATTGTATTTCATTTAATCTAAAACATACCAAATATTGTCATTTTCACATGTAATTGATAAAAAATTACTAATTCGATTTTTTATCACACTGTTTTCAAAATCCATGTGTATCTCACACTTGCAATACATCTCAGTTTATTAGTACATCACATTTCAAATGCTTGATAGCCACATGCAGGCCCCTGATGACAATTTTGGACAGCATGGCTGTAGGAGACAGTAGAGACCTAACATGGAAGGAGTGGGATCTCTGAGTCACTACATCAAAGGTCACCTCCAAAGTACTCTCTGTGAATTATTACATGAGCAAGACTAAACTACTTTGTAAAACTACTAGGATTTTGAGGTTGCTTATTACAACAATTAGTCTGTCATACTTAATCCATTCCTATTATATAAAAGCACATGCATTATGATACTTTCAGATACTTTTACCGTTATATACAATGGTACAGATAGAGGGCACTCTACAAGTCTAGAGGAGACAAAATCTCTGTAGGCTGGGATAGCCCTGGGTGACTCCACAAAGGAAAATGGTATGGGAAAGAAGAAAAACTAAAATAAATAAGAAAAAACAAGGAAAACATTCTAGAGATGAGTCGGGGGGTGAGGGGGGAGTCTATGCATATAGAATTTAATTTCACAGCAAACTAATCTATCATAGTAAAGCGTTCTTTGAGGAGAATGATGAAATTATGGTAGAAGACATACTTTGAGACCTTATTGGTGCCATCTTCACAGAAAGACTGAGTAGATTTGAACTTTCATTTCCTAAAGTACATCTTATAATGTTACTCGCTAACTCAAAAAAATTTTTTAAATCCTATGCAGAATAGTCTGGTAGAACTGTTTAAATGAATTAAACGAGAATGACTTTAAGCAGAGAAGTCCATTTGGAGAAAATTTCACTAGTTTTGGCAGAAGAAAATAAGGTCTGAAGTAGGGAGTTTGAGAAACAAAAGTAAACAGGAAAACATTTAGGGAGTACCTATTATTCACCAAGTTCATTCACATGTAATCCCCCTTTAAATGTTTTGGGAGTAATATCACCATTTTTACTAAAGTAAAAGTAGGCTTAGTGAAGTGAATTAACATATCCAAGTTTTCACACTAGTAGAGGCTAGACCTGGGATTTAAACCTAATTTCACTTCTCTTCATCTTGGAGTCATTGTGGACTAATAAATTGTCTGTAAAGTGTACTCAATTAGCACTCAGAAGGGTAGTATAAAGTATGACAGGAGAAGGAACAGTTAGAAGTTTAAAAAAATAGAAGAGCAAAGTGTTACTAGAGTGAGGAGGAGAACGGAAGCAAAAAAATAACTTTAGGAACTTTCTTGGTGGTCTAGTGGCTAAGACTCAGTGATCCCAATGCAGGGGGCTTGGGTTTGGTCCCTGGTCCCGGAACTAGAACTCACATGCTGCAACTAAGACCCAGCACAGTCAAATAAATAGAATAAGTAACTAATTTTTAAAAAATAATAAGACTAGTTAGTGGAGGGAAGAGAATAGAGCACAGTTTTCTTTGAATAGAAAACAAGTAGTGCTTATTTGCAGACAAGGAAATCAAGCAGAGGTCTCGACTGGTGATCTGCTAGGGAGAAGAATAATCAAGGGAAACCTCTCTTGCCTTGTTTAGTTTTTCTTGCTCTTGTTCTTCTCTAAATCCACAAAGAACTCCATAGTTTATTCCAGATTCAGTACAATATTCATCTATCTTATAGTGGAAAGAGCAGAGAGGGAACATAGAACAAATTTATATAAAACCAAGATGGCTGCGTGAGCTTGGTCAAGTTTCTTAACAGTGATAGTTTTTAGGGCTTATCATAGATATTCCAACTCTTTCTAGGCATAGGGTAGGATTTAACTTTCTTGCTCCCTTTGACGTGAGGCATGCCCATGTGACATAGGTTGGCCAATGCGATATAAACAAAGATAAAAAAAAAAAAAAGATGCTTTAAGATCCTGCATGTGATTTACCACATTTTCTTCCTCTGTCAAATAAATCCTAAAAGCATGTGTTAAGATAAAGCTTCAATCAACTTTGGTTCTTAAAAAGCACTTTTTTAAAGATCCTTCTTGCTACTCTAGAAGAGCATTAGGGATAAGCAAAAAATAAATCTTCACTGTGTTAGGCCACTGAGATTGGGTTTTGTTTATTGTTACAGCATAATCAAACCTATACTGATTGATATAATAAACATTCTCACATTCAGTCTATATCTCATGTGTAAGTGAGATACCTGGATAAGTTTAGTTTTTGTTTTCCATTTCTAAAGCCAAGTGAGACTGTTAAGATGAAATATTACTCATTATGTGTAATATATAATAGTAGAGGCACATTGTTTAAAGCAGATAAGGGTGCCCAGTCTTGTTTTTTCCCAATTTTTCTCTCTTTCTGCCTTCTTCTGGTTTGTGTGATTTAAAAAAAAAAGAATTCTATTATATCCTCTTTCTTAGTTTATTGGCCACAACTTTTTAATCATTTTATAGTTTTCTTTAACTACTTATATCTTTAACTTACTGCATCTTTACAGATCTTTAACTACCATAATCTACTTTCAGGTGAAAGTATACCATATGCAATGTAAGAACTTTAGATTATTGGATTTCTGTTTGCTCACTCCCAACCCTTATGTTATTGCTGTCATACATTTCAACTTAATTCTGTTATAATCCCACACAGCACTGCGATTATTTGTGTTGAAATAGCCAGTTATCTTGTAAAATGATTTGAGTAACCAGAAAAAAATTGTGTTTATCTATGTTGCTACCATTTTTTCATCCTTTTATGTAGATCCATATTTCCATCTGATATCATTTTCCTTCTGCCTAGAGAACTTGCTACAATATGGTGAAGGTCTATTGCTGATGAATTGTTCAACTTCTGTGTGTCTGACATATTCAGATACTCTGAATTCTCAAATGGATACTTTGTAAAATTCCTTCCTGCTTTTGTTTTGTCTATAATTTTGATTGATGGTTTTTCTACTACAAATATTGCTCTTACATATCAAACCATGATCCCCACCATCATCACAACCATTTACTGAGTACTTGCTGTTCTCGATGAATCACATGAGTGCTGTAACATACAGTGTCATTGAATATTTGTAACTAGAATGAGGTATTGCTATCCTCACATCAAACGACGATATTGTTTAGAAAAATACTGACATCAACAACCCTAAGTGTAAGTCATCCCAAGTAGACTAGACTTAGAGTGTAAAAAAACTTTAGAAACATCTTGAACAATTAATCTTTAATATATTTTTATATGTTGTACCCAAATATGATAAAATATAAAATATAAAATTTGCATCTAAATAGATATCTATGATATTTAGATATCATCTAAATTGATACATAGCAAATAAACATTTTAGTAATAAGAAACCATTGTATCATAAATGGTTAGCATTATATTTTTCTTTCTTTATGGTACATGAAATAAAGGAGCATCTTATATGGCAACCCACTCCAGTACTCTTGCCTGGAAAATTCCATGGATGGAGGAGCCTGGTGGGCTACAGTCCGTGGGGTCGCAAAAAGTCGGACATGACTGAGCGACTTCACTTATAATCAAAAGACATTTTGGATATACTAAAATATGGTATGTCACTGTCTTTTGATGTTTTTTCTTTAACAAGATATTTATAGAATCAGTGGTATCTGTGCACATTACAGCCCCTGAACACTTATAAAAAGGGCATAATTTTTCAGGATAAAGAATCAAGATTAGAATTAGACTGTGTTCTATAGCTATAAAACATAGCAATGAAAATCAGTTATTTAAGATCCATAAACTTGCCCTCATTAGTTTTACATTCAGTTCAGTTCAGTCGCTCAGTTGTGTCCAACTCTTTGCGACCCCCTTGGACTGCATGCAGCATGCCAGGCTTCCCTGTCCATCACTAACTCCTGAAGCCAGTGCTTACATTAATCACTGGTAAAAGTCATTTTTTCCCACATAAAAAAAAAAAAATGCTCTAACAAAATTTTTGTTTTTATTTTATTCCTTCTTGTTGAACTTTAAAACAGAAATAAAAGTGTAGATCAGACTACCTAAATTATTAGTAAATGGACTCCTTTTCTTTACCAACACACCCCCTAAGCATGAAACTTTGGAAGAAAACAAACAAACAAACAAAACAGAATGAGCAAAGGGGGAAAAAATAAATAAATAAACAGTTAAATGCAATTCCCTAAATATTATACCTAACATGGAGTGCTATTAAAAGAGGACTTTTCAAAAAAAAAAAAAAAAGAGGACTTTTCTTATCAAAACAGTCATCTTCTCATTACTGAATTGAACTTCCAATGATATATTTCAATATCTCTTGAGAAATTAACTGTGTCAGGCTATCAATAATGTTCAAGGAAGAGTAGGGAGTGTGAATGATCTGCCCTAGGTGCCAGCAAGAATAGACTGTGTTGTCTACAGAAAATCTTAAAACAGTGATAAAAAAAAAAACAGCTAAAAGTTGATCTGCTTTTCTTTATTACCGTGTACTAGATTCTGAACAATGTCAGTAATACTCTTCCTCCCAGCCAAGATGGGCTGCTCCCACCTATGTTTTCCCTTTGGTTTCCAACTGGATCATCAGATGCAAAAAAGAAAATGAGGTTAATGTGGAGAAGTATGGGACAATAAAGGCTACATGGAGAAGCTTGTCAATCTTTCCAGGTACCCTACAGGGGAGTTGACTGATTACCAGTACATAGAAAATTCAAATATTCACAGAGCTAAGGGCTTCATACAGAAGCTTTCTCTAAAGGTTTTCCTACTCACACCCAATACACAAATAAGAAAACGATAACATTCAGCATTTGTGTAATTAATGAATCAAATTAAAACTGGCAATAACACACTTCCTTCTTGTTCTTTTCTGCCATGCACCACACCCTAAGGCAGGAGCAGATCGCACAGAGCAGCTTTCTTTGCAGCCTGGAGGACGGCTTGGCACCTGGATAATGAGGCAAAAGCACTAAATGCAAGGCTTCTGAAGCTATACAAATTGAAGAATATAGCAGAATCATTGGTCAAGAACCAAAAAAAGGGGAAAAAATTGTGATTTTTGTACAGAACATGTATGTTCCTCTGGCCCCTGGGGTTACATACACAGTAGACAATCCATGCTGACGAACTATCTTTTATAGACTCTGTGGGCTAGTTGCACAGGGCTTTATTGTTGTGGGTGTTTTTTTTTTTTTAATTTACCCCTCTGAAACCATGTGGGTAGACAGGTGTTAGGGTTAAAAATTCATATGGTATGTGATAGGATTTTGGTGAGGAAATGGAGCAGAAGGGATGGACATTTGAACAGCTTGTGAGGTTTTAGAAGTGAAAAGTGAAGGGGGAGAAGGATTTTTGCCTATTGAAAAAAAATAACTGAAATATATAATTGTGCGTATTGAGGAATCCAAAGGTCTAGCTCTAAAGTTAGAGAAGAAATAATAAGTCAAAGATATTTTATAATATATATCAGGACTAGGAGTCTATGTACTGATAAAATGGGAATATTTTTTCCTCCAGAGATTTTCCTAATTAGCCCAAGGACACATTAATTCCATTATTAATCAATAAATCAATGTGAGACACAGAGAAAAAGAAGGAAGCAGGCTCCTGTTACAATTTTAGTTCTTAAGAGCCTGTCTGCATCTATCCATTTATTTGGCAAACATTTGCTGTACTCTTAATAAGTGCAAAAATTCTGCTAGCAACTTTGGAGGGTATACAGAGATTTTTTTTTAAATCAGTGATATTCCTTTTAATTTATAAATAGGAAAAATATATAATAAAAATAGTTATAGTATTTGTAATCCTCCATACGCATCTTTGGGAAGGTGTTTTACATGAATTATTTATAAACTGACAATAATGACACAGTGAGGCAGAGATTTTTTTATTTCCATTTTATAGGAAATTCAGGATCAAAGATGACAGAAATGGTGCATAGGGAGTCAATATTTGAACTCAAATCTTTTTGTACTTTGCTATACGAAGGACAACAAGAGCACATGTAGGAAGCAGCAGCAACACTGTACAAAATAATAAATAAAACAAAGTCCTTGCCCTTATGGAGCTTACCTTCTAATGTGGGAGTTGGGCAGACAATAAGCAAGTAAGCAAGTATATATAAGCAGGTAGTGAGAATTCCCTGGACCCAGCACATTGCCTCCCAAGGGCCTGGGTTCCATCCCTGGCTGGGCAACAAAGATAC
The DNA here is from genome assembly GCF_910594005.1 of Cervus elaphus. Classification (NCBI taxonomy): domain Eukaryota; kingdom Metazoa; phylum Chordata; class Mammalia; order Artiodactyla; family Cervidae; genus Cervus; species Cervus elaphus. The sequence continues at coordinate 23,711,852 of NC_057821.1, forward strand.
TGTAAGCTGAGAGACACAACTGAAATATAAAAAATTAAATAAAAACAAATTCAAAATAGTAAGAATGTCAGGTATCAAAACGTGCCATGAAGAAAACTTAAGCAGCGTAAGAATAGAGAAATGGCTCTATTATAGACCATCTACAAGAATCTTTCAGGAGAAATCTCTCTGGGGAAATGACATTGGAGGAACTGCGGTAGAGTGAGCCATGCAAATCCTGGAGATGGACGCTCTCAGTAGAGAGAAACACTATTGAACTAGAACATATTTGAAGAGTTCAAGGGACAGCAAGGGTCCAGTGTGTGTGTGGCTAGAGCAGAATGATGCAAAGATTCTGGTGGAGCATGAGGTCAAAAGTGATAAAGTATAAACCAGATACTATAGATTCTCGGGGGTCATGAGATTCTCTAATTTTATTTAAAGTGTGATAAGAAGCTATTGGAGAATTTTGAGTATGGAACTCATATCATATGATGCACAATTTTTAAAAATCACCTTGATTGCTACCTGGAGAACTGACTCTATGGGGGGAAAATTGGAGGGAAAAAAAAAGAGAGATTGTTTCAATTCTGTAAGGAAAGGATGATCTTTTCAATACATGGCACTGGGACATGGATATCCATATTGATAAAAAAGTGAATCTTGACCTCCTTTTTTTTTTTTTTTTTTTTGTAAGTTTTTGGCCATGCTGCATAGCTTGTGGGATTTTAGTTCCCTGAGTAGGATCAGGGCCATATCCCCCGCAGTGAAAGCATGGAGTCTTAACCACTCGACCACCACAGAAGTCCAAATATTGATCTCTGATTAACATCTTACACAAAACTTAGTCTAAGAAGCCTTATAAATCTAAATGTAACAGATTGTGTACCTTTAATACTAATAACTGTTGAATTTTGTCAAGGGTCTTTTTTCTTGTCAAATGATCATATATTTATTCTCCTTAGCTCTATCAATATTTTGAATTATATAACTGGTTTTCTTCTTGTTGAACTACCCTTGCACTCCTGAAGTAAGCTCCAGTAGGTCATGATGAATTTTTAAGGGTCCTCAGAATCTGTTTGCTAACATCTGATTTACAAGTTTGAAATTGATAAGCTATAGTTTTCTTTTTGGTTCAATTTTTTCGGGTTGTTATATCAGTTTATATTTGTTTCATTATAAGAATTAGGAAGTTTTCCTTCTTTTACTATGCCCAGAAGAAAAGTATAATTAGCTTTGTGATAACCTTATCTTTATATATATTTTGTAGAATTTTGTATTAATATCTTGCAACCCATACTTATACCTAGAATAGAAACTTGAGAGATGTGGTAGAAAAATATCATGAAATTAGAAGTTGCTGGCTACTTGAGTGAGGAATTACAAAAAGGGAGGCTCTTCAAGCTGATACATCCCTCGAAAAGAAAGAAAATAGCAGTAAGAATCTTTTGTTGCAAGAGAACTTTTTTGCCAGGAGCGAGAAACCTAAAACTGCTAAGGGTTATATTAATCATACATTTTCAGCCCATTAGGTGGCTTTGAGTCAAATAAAGTATAAGCAAAAATTAGATGCAGGAGGGTAGAAACTGGGGAAAATTAAGTTGTGATATGGGAAAAGCCAGAGAAAGGGGGATTATGATCTGACAGGCCCCTCCAAACTCTGGCCATGTGTGCCAGCCTGACAAAAGTAATAACTATCGACATTATAAACACTGTCTACATAGACAAAAAAAAAAAAAAATGATTGCATGATATCACTTACATGTGGAATTCTAAAAAGCCAAATTCATAAAATCAGAGAGTAATACGGTAGTTACCAGGGGTGAGGGTGGGGGCCAGAGATTAGGAGTAGGAGAGATGCTTAAAGGTACAAACATGCAACGAATGAAACCGAAGAGGACCCTGAGGGGCTCCTGGGCAAAGAAGCCTTTCTGCGTCCCCCAGTGCTTGTTTGATAATGGGCTTCAGCCTCCAGGAGCTTCCCTGGGATCCAAAGGCGAGGTTCAAACAGTCATTCATCAGGGGAGAGAGGGGGTGCGGTGAGAAGAGAGGTGCAGTTAAAAACGAGTTGCTGTTGTTCAGTCGCTCAGCCATGTCCGACTCTTTCCAACTCCATGGACTGCAGCACACCAGGCTTCCCTGTCCTTCACCATCTGCTGAAGCTTGCTCAAACTCATGTCCATGGAGTCGGTGATGCCATCCAACCATCTTGTCCTCTGTCGTCCTCTTCTCCTCCTGCCTTCTATCTTTCCCAGCATCAGGGTCTTCAATAAGTTGGCTCTTCACATGAGGTGACCAAAGTATTGGAGCTTCAGCATCAGTCCTTCCGATGAATATACAGGGTTGATTTGCTTTAGGATTAGCTGGTTCGATCTCCTTGCAAGTCCAAGGAACTCTCAACAGTCTTCTCCAACACCACAGTTCAAAAGCATCAGTTCTTCGGGTCTCAGCCTTCTGTATAGTCCAACTCTCACATCTGAACATGACTGGAGGAAAAACCATAGCTTTGACTACATGGACCTTTTTCTGCAAAGACCTTTGTCTCTGCTTACATTTTTCCAACCAGTTATTATTTCCTCAAAAAAGAAATGATCATCCTGTGACATGATAGAGGTGCTACTGCTATAATGGCAATCATATTACAATATATAGCTGTATCAAAGTAACATGCTATATACCTTAAATTTATTTAAGCCTTTGACTCTGTGGATCACAACAAACTATGAAAAATTCTTAAAGAGATGGGAATACGAGACAACTTTACTTGCCTCCTGAGAAACTTGAATGCAGGTCAAGAAGCAACAGTTTGAACCAGACATGGAACAACAGACTGGCTCAAAATTGGGAAAGGAGTACGTCAAAATTGTGTATGGTCACCCTACTTATTTAACTTATGTGCAGACTGTGTGTGTGTGTGTGTGTGTATGTTATTACTTTATCACTCAGTCATGTCCGATTCTTTGTGACCCCATGGACTGTGGCTCGCCAGGCTTCTCTGTCCATGGAATTCTCCAGGCAAGAATAATAGAGTGGACTGCCATTCCCTTTTGCAAGGGCTCTTCCTGACTCAAGGATTGAACCAAGATGTCCTGCATTGCAGGCAGATTCTTTACCATCTGAGCCACCAGGGAAGCCCCTATATGCAGAGTACATCATGCGAAATGCCAGGCTGGATGAAGCACAAGCTGGAATCAAGATTGCCAGGAAAAATATCAATAACCTCAGATATGCAGATGACACTACCCTTATGGCAGAATGTGAAGAGGAACTAAAGAGTGTCTTGATGAAGGTGAAAGAGAAGAGTGAAAAAACCTGGCTTAAAACTCAACATTCAAAAAATGAAGATCATGGCATCCGGTCACATCACTTCATGGCAAATAGATGGGGAAACAATGTAATTAGTGACAGCTTTATTTTCCTGGGCTCCAGTCACTGTGGACAGTGACTTCAGCCATGAAATTAAAAGATACTTGCTCCTTGGAGGAAAAGCTATGACCAACCTAGACAGCATATTAAAAAGTAGAGACATCACTTTTCTGACAAAGGTCTGTATAGTCAAAGCTATGGTTTTTACAGTAGTCATGTATGGATGTGAGAGTTGGCACATAAAGAAGGCTGAGAGCTGAAGAATTGATGCTTTCAAACTGTAGCATTGGAGAAGACTCTTGAGAGTCCTCTGGACTGCAAGGAGATCCAACCAGTCAATCCTAAAGGAAATCAACCCTGTATATTCATTGAAAGGACTGAGGCTTAAGCTGAAGCTCCAATACTTTGGCCACCTGATGTGAAGAACTGACTCATTGGAGAAGACCCTGATGCTGGGAAATAAAAGAAGGAAGGAGGAGAAGGGGATGACAGAGGGTGAGATGGTTGGATGGCATCACCAACTCAATGGATATGAGTTTGAGCAAGCTCCAGAAGATGGTGAAGGACAGGGAAGACTGGTGTGCTACAGTTCATGGGGTCACAAAGAGTTGGACACAACTGAGCAACTGAACAACAATAATACCTTAAATTTATACAATGTTATATGCTAAATATATTTCATTTTGATAGGTAGATAGTTTGATTGATTAAACAACAATTTCTATATTCCTTCCATATAGAAAAAACCTGGGGAAGCCTGTCCTTTCCTGCTGATTGAAGGAACAAGTCAAGACTAAAGCCAGTGTTAGGAAGATGAGAGAAATGGGCAGAATTCTGAAGCTGATTGCTAAGAAGCAGGAACTACAAAAGGAGATAAGCATGAGGATTTTGACGGCAGTCTATATTCATGGACCACAACTAGATAAGAACACCCTGAACAACTGACAGAAAAGAATTTCAATAAAGTAGCAGTTGATCAGACTGGCAATACAGCATTTGCATTGCCAAAAAAATAAAAAATAAAAAGTCCAAGTCTGACAAACAGAAGCTTGTCATCCATTTCCCATGTCTGGGCTTAAGGTAATTCATTCTCTACCTGTTGCCACACTGCCAACAAACTACACATTATAGAGATGAGAGGCTAAAGAGGTTCAGCTCCTACAAGAGAAATTCCTGTCTGTCTAGTTCTGCTGCGGTCCTGGAAAACAAGGAGCCAGGTAGAATCTTCTGTGGGACTCACCAAGAAGTCATCTCCCTTGCCAAGGCAGAGATGCCTTGTTCTTCCTGCCCAGGAGAGTGTTAGAAAGAAAGAAAGACAGCGCTAAGTCATGTCCGACTCTTGGGATCCCATGAACTGTAGCCCACCAGGTTCCTCGGTCCATGGGATTCTCCAGGCAAGAAAACTGGAGTGGGTTGCCATTTCCTTCTCCAGGGTATCTTCCCAACCCAGGAATTGAACCACGGTCTCCCACATTGCAGGCGGATGCTTTGTTGACTGAGCTACACAGGAAGCCCAGGAGAGTGTTAAGGACAGTTAAATTTATAATTTATTCTTTGTCAAAACTTGAGGAGCCATATCTGGATCCACATCAAAGAAAACATATCCCCTGGAATGAGGACTAGACATAGTAGCCAGAAGTGACAATATGTCTCCCATTGGGGAGGATTGAGTGCTTTTCTGTTTGCAACTGATATGATTCTTAAAATCATAGCTGGTAAAAAAAAAAAAAAGCACACACACATGTGCTACTGTATGTATGTCCCAATATGACGCCATATTTGGAATGGAATATAGGAATTCACAATAGGAAACCACAGGTCCAATGCTGTGGGTGCATGTCCGACTCTTTGCAGCCCCATGGACTGTAGCCCACCAGGCTCTTCTGTCCACGCATTCTCAAGGCAAGAATATTGGAAAGGGTTGCCATGCCCTCCTCCTGAGGATCTTCCCTACCCAGAGATCAAACCCGTGTCTCTTACATCTCTTGCATTGTCAAGTAGGTTCTTTACCACTAGCACCACCTGGGAAGCCCCTCAAATACAGTAGACTGCTATTTTATCTGTCTAGCAACTCAACTCCTGGAAAAATTCCTCTTGTCCAATGGAGAATCTATTATGTGTTGTTCAGATAGGGCCAACCTCACTCCCCCCTAGTTTCTGTTCTGTGTACCATTCAGATATAGTGGTCAACAAAATTACTAGACCATACCCCTCTGCCTCTCGGAGTTCTCATTCTAGTCATTAGAGAAAGTCAGTCAACAGAAAATGTAATATATATAAAATATGTCCAAAAATCACAAATGTTAAAAAAAATTAAGAAGTATAAGGGGGATGGAAGCATATTATCTAATGAGTCCATACATGATTTCAAAATCACATTTATTGGATTTTTATGCATAATATGTTCCATAATTTTAGAATAAAGAGAAATTCAAGTCGAAAATGATAATCACCTATGAGTAACGTTTGAAAATTTGTTTCCTTCTTCTTTTTCAAAAAAGTTCTTAAAGTTTTCTCCTACATCTGAAGCTTATCTAGTCAATATTGAAAATATTTTCAGGCTGATGTAATATAAGCACCAAAATATGCCTTTTATTTCATTTATGAGATGGTGAAGAAATCTGCAAATATTCCTAAATTCACTTTTCTTTGTGTGGAACTGTCAAAGCAGAATCAGTGACTTTAAAGTATTTTAAATCCACCTCTGAGACTATTTCTATTTTTTGAAAATATTTCATTCATATGTAATCATTTGACTTTTTAAATCATGTGCAAAGGAAACAATAGAAGGAAAGGTTTGTCGTGTAATCATTTTTAAAGAATATATTTTAAACCATATTCCCTGAAATTCATGAAGCTTTAAGAAGAAAAGAAAGATTGTATGTCATCAGCTTAGCCATACCAAATAAGAAAACTCATGCATTAAACATCGCAAAAGGAAGTAATACAGCTTTAGTTCAATCTGTAATTTGTGAGCTATCACAGAGATTCTGTCTTGGCACCACTCAGAATTGTTCACTGAATGTCATTGTAAAGGTTTGAGAGGACTCTCCAAGGACCAATTAAAGGATGGAGAACTAGGAAGATTGTTCACCAGGAGGAAGAGCAAGAATAATGGTGCAAGATGGATGTGGTTTTCCAATTTTCTTGTTCTGTTTATAACTAGAGAAACACAAACTAAAAATTAATAATAATAATAAACATCTCATTCAGTATTTGTTTATGATCATTAAGATGGGATTTTGGGAGACTTCCCTTAGCAGGCCAGGGAAGACTCTGTTTCCACTGCAGGGGGAACGGGTTCTATCCACAGTCAGAGAACTACGATCTCACATGCTGTGTGGTGTAGTGAAAAAAAAAAAAAAACACTCTTCAAGAAGGGGTTTTCATGCACTTCATGCTGAAGCTGTCTCTTTAATTCCCAGCAGCCTCCACTGTGTGTGTGTATATATGCATGTATGTGTGTGTAGAAACACACATGGGCTTCCCCAGAGGCTCAGCAGTAAAAGAATCCACCTGCAATGTAGGACACTGGGTTTCAATCCCCGGGTCGGGAAGATTCCTTGGAGAAGGAAATGGCAACCCATTCCAGGATTCTTGCCTGGGACATCCATGGACAGAGGAGCCTGGTGGACTACAATCCACAGTGTTGCAAAAAGTCAGACACGACTTAGTAACTAAACAACAGCATACATACACAAACATACATATATATTTCCAACTCTGTTCATTTTGTGTTCATTTTGACTCAAAAATAGAAATCAAAGATTCTCACCTAAGTGTAGAAACCAAAAATTTTAAGAAATATTTTTATCAACTTAGACTCATTATCAATCTTCAGTGTTCACGTTTTATGTATTCTATATTATGCATGGATAATTGATACATACACTCTAGCTTTTAAAACAGTTGAGCACCTATAATGGACACTCAAATGTTGATTTACTTGTTAAATAAATGTTGATTTAATTCTTTAATAATTAACTAATTGAGTAATTGGGCTGATTGGACTGTCTTGTGTATTTATTTTGACCTTTAGGCTGGAAAAAAAAAAGTCTTCTTTTCTCTGGTGTATTTTTTTACCTAAACCTAACTGATGTTTTCAGAGAGTTAAGAGAAAGTTACTGAGTTCATAACAGATAATGCTTCCTTTCACTTAGGAATGTCTGTAAGGGTGGAGTATGGATGGAGAAATCTACAAAAGGAAGGAGGATAGAATGGAGGGATATGCAGGTTTGCTTGCTAAGCCCATGGATTTTAATTTTCTCAAAGGTGTCAATCTTATGTATTTTTATTATGCTCACAATACCTGATGAGATATTCTGAAATAATATGTGTTCTGTTAAGGAAAAGCAGAAATTTAGAAAAAATTTAAATCCCCTGTAATGACTCTGTCCTGGAGAGCTTCATGCATTTTCTTTTGTCTCTTTTTCACTTCTGAATTGCTTTTGTACTTTTCAAGTTTAATCTCTGAAGTAAACCACAGCAATTTCTGTTCTGAAACTACGAAAGAGTGGAAAGTCTTGCAAAGGAGAAAAGTTCAGTACCAAGTCCAGCTAGAATAAAACTGGATAGGATGAAAACTATTATAGTGCCTTGGGTTGAGTGAAGTCCTGGTCTGGAGGTAGTAGGCGGTAAAACAGAAAGAGTCCTGGTTGAGAGTCGCCAGGCTTGTCCTTTTAGGCACTTTGCTTTCCCTCTCTGAGATCCAGCTTCTTCATTTGTAAGAGACTGAATCATATGTTTCAGTCCAGCTCTGATTTCCTGTAACCCTAACAATTTACCTAAAGCATGTGTTTTGCAACCATTTACAAATACCACAGATATATTTTACACAGACATGCCAAATATCAAAGTGAATAAGCACTCTGAAGATCTTTTTTTTTTTTTCATTTTGCTATGACCAATTGGTATGTAAACAACTGAGTTCCATTCAGTGTAAAGTAAGTCATGAGCACACTTTATATTAATATAATTACTATAGGAATTGTCCCAATATTTTTACTTTTTGTCACTTTAGTCACTGAGCAACGTCAGACTCTTTATGACCCTTTGGACTATAGTCTGCCAGGCTCCTCTATCCATGGAATTCTCCAGGGAAGAATACTGGAGTGGGTGGCCATTCCCTTCTCCAGAGGAACTTCCCAACCCAGGGACTGAACCAACATCTCCTGCATTACCGGCAGATTTTTGTTGTCTGAGCCACCTGGGAAATATTAGTTTAAAGGTCCTTCAAACTCAGCAGACTATGAGCTCCTCAGGGGGTAGGTATGCCTGCCTAGTCATTTTTATATCCCCAGTACATGACGTTTAGCATGGAAAAATAACATTTTAAATAACTGACCTGAACAGTGTATTCAGGCTGAAAAAAAAAGCCTGCTGACTTGATCTCACTTCCCGTGTACGACCACAAACCTCAAGTCGATCCTCAGTACTGCTTGGAGATCATACTGTCTTTTCCTGGTTCATTCAAGCAACACTTGTAGATGTCTATTTCAGACTTCATGTTCTATCCTCAATCCTCCAACACCCCCTGCTTCATACTTGCTTCAAAAGAAAACATCCACAAGTTCCCATACGCTTCCTATCAGCACCTGTCCCCTTATGATATGTCTTCCTGCTACTATTAAGGATGAGCCATCTATGCTCCTGGGCAAGTCAACCCATCCACGTGCACAATATAACCCACCCTCTCACACCAACGCAAAAATAACTGCTCCTCTGGTAACTTTCTTTGCTTTCTGTTGAATCATCATGTCCTCCCTCTCTACTGGATCTTTTCCTTCAGTATATGAACATGTTATTACATCTCTCATCCTAAAAAGAAAGTTCATACTTAACCCTACTTCTGCCTGTTCCTGCTGCTCTATTTCATTTTGTAATCCAATCAGATCTCTCTCTTTCTCTTTAAAGAAAATCTGCAGTTATCAAAGTCACCAATGACCTCCATCTGCTGTTACAGTTGGCACTTCTTAATACTCCTCCTGGATCTGTCAGCAGCAACGGGTGTTTCCTTAAAACACTTTTCATATTTATCTTCTGAGACACACACTCCACTGGCTCTCCTCTGGGCTCATGCATTCCTTCTCAACCCTTTTTGCTGATCTCCCCTTCTTTTCCAAACTCCAGACAATGGCGGACACCAAGACTCAGGCTTTGACTTTCTTTTTTCTGATCTTTATACTTACCTGAGCCAGGTCCATGGGTTTTAAAATGACCAAAATGTTGATCATTCCAAAATTTATACCAAATATACACTTTGAGGGCCAACCTGCCTCCTAATATTCAAGTTATTCCTGAAATCAAAGTCATAAACTTCTCCCTCAATCTGTTCCTCTCTTAAGCTTTCTATCATAATTCTCATTCAGTAATTCCAGTTATCATGCCCAAAACTTTGGTGTCATGCTTGATTTCTCTCTCCACCCAGTCTGTCATCAAGTCCTACCAGCTTTAAAATATATCCTGAACTGGACCTTTTTTTTTTTTTACCACTTTCACCATTCTTGGCCCAAGACACCATCATCACTCACCTGAATCATTGTAATAACTAACTTTTTTCGCCTGAGCTTTCCTAGAGAAAATACTCAGCACAGCAGCCAGAGTGAATCTATTAATACTATGTCACACGAGGTCAAAATGCTTCAATCTTTTCATATCTCATTCACAGTAAAACACAAGGGGTGGGGGGCAGGGGCAGCCTCATCAAAATGATCAAGCCCCGTATAACTTCTCTCATCTCCTCCAACCCTCCTTGCTATCTTCCCAGCTGACACAGTGGCCTCCTTGTTGTCCCTTGGAGATCCCAGGTACACTTTACTCAAATTTTTTCTTGTTGTTTCCTCTGCCCACAACATTCCTCTCCTAGGTGACTTGCTTCCTCACTTCCTTCAGGTCTCACTCAAATGCCAGCTCAATAAAAATCTCAGTCCTCCCTACCTAACATCTCAGCCCCTCCCCATCAACCTCCAACAGTCTCTGACCCCCTTTTCTGCCCTATTCGCGCTCAGACGTGTCTGACTCTTTGTGACCCCATGGACTGCAGCCTACCAGGCTCCTCAGTCCAAGGAATTTTCCAGGCAAGAGTACTGCAGTGGGTTGCCACTTCCTTCTCCAGGGGATCTTCCCAACCCAAGGATTGAACCTGGGTCTTCCGCTTTGCAGGCAGACGCTTTACCGTCTGAGCCACCAGGGAAGCCAGCACTATTCTAGAACACAGTAAGATCCTGTTAAATATAGATTTAATGAGTGAACCAAAAGAAAGGGAGCAACATTAACACAGAGTGTGTACTGGACACTTTTCCATTTTATCAAATGTCTCAGAGTCTTCCCTAGTGGTCCAGTGGTTAAAACACAAAACTTCTACTGCAGGGGGCCCAGGTTTGATCCCTGGGGGATGGAACCAAGATCCCGTATGTCTCATGGTGTGGCAAATACACACACACACACACACACATCTCAGATTCATAAAGCATTGCCTAAATTCTCTAAAGTCTTGCTATAATTAATAGATAAGAGCTATTTGTAATTAGCACATAAACCTTTTGAAAACCACTGGATGCTATTAACACCTTACTTAAGACAGTTTGAAAAATCGTTTGGAAAAAATGCTTCTTGAGAACAGATCCTGCCCATAGAGCTGAGACAGAATGCCCAAGGAAGGGTTCCCTTTCTCCCCAACCTGTGGGGCTGAGTCACACTTGCTGGAGAGGTATGTTTGAGGGCCCTCAAAATCACACCGAAGTTCAGTGATCTGTGAGGACTCAAAGAACTCAGAAGAGCTGTTGTACTCAGGGTTACAGTTTATGAAAGTGAAAGAATATAGATTAAAAAGAGCAAGGAAAAAGGCACTAGGGCAGAGTTCAGGGAAGATAATTTAAAAAAAAAAAAAATGCTTACTGAGAATGAGAAATATTAACCAGTGAAAATTACCCAGAAAAAATAATTGTTCATCTTTGCTACACAATTAAGCTGGAATTCATTTTCTTTTTCTCTAAGACCTAGTAATAGAAAGAAGAGGACAAAAATTAATTGTAATATGAATTGGATCTTTATCCACTAAAGAAAAAAAAATAGATAACACACCAAAACATACAGTACCTACCTAGTACTCTCATAGTAGGGAAAAAGCACATCAAAATTCCTTCCTCTAGTACATTATATGCATTATTATTTTGTAAAGTATTTTTATAATTTACCATTCAAATCATTTTTCATATCATAACCACAGTATTTTCCAAAACAATTTTAAATATCTATCCCAATTATATAATTTTCTGCAAGAAACAGATTTGATCACTAAATAGAATAAAATTTAAGGCTTTCTTTATTACTTATTTTACTGTTTTTTTTTTAGGAAGGATGTTATTACTTCAGCACTGCCTTCATGAATTACCTTATTTAATTACTACTGCAGATATTTTAAATATTTAGGGTTCTGAAAACTAAAAGTCATGAATACAAGTTGAATTTAAATTTTAAACCACACTCTGGATATTAAGGGGTGAAAGTGTGGCAACTTAGTAACTTCTCATTGTATAATGTAAGTGGATGTTAAATGAAAAGAAATGCAATTATTATTTTTTTGAGGGAAGATGATGTTTGGCCACCTTCAGATGATTTCTTAGCCTGGAGGGAAGCTTCTGAATGTAAGCTGCTAGAATGCAGTGGAGAACTGAAGTTCAGCAAAATCTGGAGAGATTTAGGAAAACAAAGAAAAAGGGTTTAAAATAGAAACAGAAGTATGAAATTAGTTCTTAATCCAGAGGGCCAGACTCTCCTGGTTTCAAATGAGCTCTTGAACTGCCGTCAAACTGCTCAAAATGGGGGTTGCTGATTGAAATTTGGGGGGAAGCGACTTGCTACTTCTGTTTGTTAGTGATTTACCCTTCCTCCGGACATTCTGTTATTTTCTTTCAAAGCTGCTGGTGCATCTATTGTTTAGTAGATGGTTTTTCATTTACCCATCAAAGCACCCTCTGTCCTTCTTTTCAGAGTATTGTCCAGGGGTGCGTACATGAAGATGAAAGGAAGGATATAAGGTCGATGGTCACAGGCAGAAATTAGCTACAGTTACAAAACTAAGTAGTGGATATCTAGCGGTTTAGACTTTCTTCTCTTTGAATGTCTCCCAGGAGAGATGGGGCAGGGAGAAGAACGCCCCTTCAGTTCCTACAGTTTTCCTCTCTAGTTAGTCATAAACCTGAGTGACAGACAAAAGGTACTGCAAGGCCCCTGCTGCTCCCAGGAAAAGAAATTCATCCAAGAACGCTTTTACATAACCTCACACAGAAACCATCATTATGTGTGCGATGGAGCTCCACCCAAAACCGGTCCCAATTAAAGTGACAACAGTACCAAAAATCATGCTGAGAATCATTTCTCCAACCTCTGCAGCCCTCCTTTTTTAGGATAGAAGGAATATAAGGTCTCCTTTCTTTCTTTTGGTTCTATCCCTGTGTATTTCCACTGGTGGATGAGGTGAAAACCTTGAACTTCTGTACTTTTTATAGCCTCCATTCCAGGGCAAATTGCCGTATAATGATGGTCACATCCCCTATATTTTCATGAGACCATACGCTTTTGTTAATTATAAGGAATATAAAATGTAAACATTATATTAGCCATTAAGATGGGTGAAGAGACTTCCCTGGTGGTCCAGTGGCTAAGACTCTGCGCCTCCAGTGCAGGGGACTCTGGTTCGATGCCTGGTCGGGAACTAGATCCTGCATGCCAATAACTAAGAGCTTGCATGCTGCAACTGAACAATCCCATATGCTGCAACTAAGACCTGGTGCAGCCAAATAAATAAATATATATTTTTTAAAGATGGGTGAAAATTTATTTTTCAAACTTATTAGTCTGTTCGACTTGTGCTGTGATATGCCAAGAAAGGAGGTGAAAAAAAAAAAAAAACCTATCCAGAGTGGTAATATTGTAACATGACTAGCTTTGCACTCTCAGACCCCAAATCACAAGCTTGTGACAAGCTGACCAAAGGGAATAATCATCTATGCGTGCTCATTTGCTTCAGTCAGATCCTACTGTTTGTGACCCCATGGACTGTAGCCGACCAGGCTCCTCTGTCCATGGGATTTTCCCAGCAAGAATACTGCAGTGGGTTGCCACGTCCACCTCCAGGGTATCTTCCTGACCCAGGGAGTAAACTCGCGTCTCCTGTCTCCTTTGCAAGGAGATTCTTTAACAGTCACTGGAGAAGCCCATAATCATCTATATTAGTAGTCTAATTGACAGGGAACACAGGCCAGGTATGGATGTGTGCATGCGTGAGTATGTCTGTGTGTATCTTGCTACTTTCTGCTGATATACTTTGGAACGTCTCGGTTCTGTTCAGTCACTCAGTCATGTCTGACTCTTTGAGACCCCATGGACTACAGCACACCAGGCTTCCCTGTCCTTCACCAACTCCCAGAGCTTGCTCAGACTCATGTCCATTGAGTCAGTGATGCCATCCAACCATCTCATCCTCTGTCGTCCCCTTCTCCTCCTGCCTTCAATCTCTTCCAGTATCAGGGTCTTTTCCAATGAGTCAGTTCATCGCATTAGGTGATCAAGGTATTGGAGCTTCAGCTTCAGCATCAGTCCTTCCAATGAATATTTGGAAGGACCAATTTCCTTTAGGATTGACTGGTTTGATCTTGCTGTCCAAGGGACTCTCAAGAGTCTTCTCTAGCACCACAGTTCAAAAGCATCAATTCTTCAGCGTCTACTTCATCCCTGTGTAGCTTACACAACACATTCCCAAGTGAAGCAATGGGAAACTAAATAAGTCATAATTAACACATTCCATCTTGAACCAGATCCCATCCCCAACCCAATCTATATACTGGATTTTGCTCTGCTGTCAAATGGACATAACTGCTTTCATGGGCCAGAGTAAACAGGAATCCCACCTGACTACTGACATGGTATTTGTGTGCCCTCCGATGTTTCTGTCATGGCCAAGCAGAAACACAACACACGTCTCATTTTCACTCTACAACTTGCCATCCCCACCAAACATGGTACCATGGCAGGTTTAGTTGCTAAGTCCTGTCTGTCCAACTCTTATGACCCCATGGACTGTAGCCTGCCAGACTCCTCTTTCCATGGGATTTCCCAGGCAAGAATACTGGAGTGAGTTGTCATTTCCTTCTCCAGGGGATCTTCCCAACACAGTGATTGAACAAGAATCTCCCACACTGTGGTTGTATTCTCTACAACTGAGGCACCAGAGAAGCCCCCTAACAAACATACACTTTGGCAAAGACATGCTTACAGTCCTCTTACTACAAGGCATTTGTCAAGAGTGTTTCAAAAGTACCTATAATATATATGAATACTGCCTCAATATTTGCATTATCAAGGCAACAAAACCATGCAATCCGGGCATCCTTACTACTAGAGAAAGTGACTAAAAATTGACTCACTATAATGATAGAAAACTTATTTTAGGAAAAGTATAGTATCATTGGTGAAATGTGGCCTAAGTACTGCTGAGTATTTTGGAGGACCTAAAATGTATATACATTCCTAAAGATGACAAGGCCAAAAGCTGAAGGTTCAGAATAATTCTGGAGATCTTCCAGAGAACAGTAGGAAACAAAAGTGAAAGTAGTAATTAACTCTAGTGCAAAATAAGGACTGAAGAAAGGGTTTGGAGGAAATATAACCCAAGTAATTGAAGTAAGTAGGACATGGGAGAATCTCAGGAAAACAAAATTTGAGAAGATGTGAAGGTTTGTAATTTATAGAAAGTTATGAATAAGATTAATCAGACTTTGTCACCAAATTCAAAAATTTCAAAACCAGGACCTAAGTCATGAAATTTGAAGGAGTTGTTTTTAGCATAAACAACTCACCACTGTGAGCAGTGTATCTATGATACAGATTTCATCAAGTACTGGCATAAACTAGAAGATTTATATGTTGGAAAGAGATAAAAATGATAAACCTACAGCTAGAGAAAAGAAATCTGGTTATATATCATTGAGGTTTCTTTTTTTTTCTACTGAAAATAAATGAAGACCATGATGCTTTCACACAAAACACTATTTTATGTTCCTATCAGCGTGGTAGCACTGGACATGCATAAAGAGATGTTTTACTAATCTAAAGAGATGTTCCTTTATTAGATCAATGTCAAGAGTATAGTCTTAATCCCACTTGCCTGTTTGAATCCTAGATCCACCATTTAGGGCTTCCGTTGTGGCTCAGCTGGTAAAGAATCCACCTGCAAGGCGGGAGACCTAGGGTTTGATCCCTGGGTTGGAAAGATCCCCTGGAGAAGGGAAATGCTACCCGCTCTAGTATTCCAGCCTGGATAATTCCATGGACTGCATAGTCCATGGGGTTGCAAAGAGTTGGACACGACTGAGCAACTTTCACTTCACTTCACTCCCACCATTTAACCAGCTAATGATTGTGGTAAAGTTACTAAACTTTTCTGTGCCTTCATTTTTTTAGCTCTAAAACAGTAATGACTTGGCCTACCTCTCAGGGTTATTGTGAAAATTAAATAAGATACTCCAGGAGACTTCCCTGACAGTCTAGTGGCTAAAACTCCACATTCCTAACACATGGGGCTCAGGTCTGATCCCTGGTCAGAGAGCTAGAGCCCACATATTGCAACTAAGAGTTCTAATGTTGCAACTAAAAGATAGAAGGGTTTCCCAGATGGCCCTAGTGGTAAAGAACCTGTCTGCCAATGAAGGAGACTTAAGAGATATGAGTTCGATCCCTGGGTCGTGAAGATTCCCTACAGGAGGGCATGGTAACCCACTCCAGTATTGAAGATCCCGTGTACCCAACTAAGACCTGGCATGGCCAAATAAATAAACTCAATGTTTTAAACAACAATTTTTTGATAAATAAGATACTCCACATAAAGTATCTAGTACAGTGCAGGATATATATTATAGCAAGTGCTCAATTAGTTTTGAGCATCATCCATAATAATCAAAATAAGCAATTTACTCTCAAAGTAATAAAGTGATAGTCCTGGTGTCACAATTCATGTATGCTCTGAGAATCCTTTTTCCTTGCCTTGATGTATCTGTCACAAAATGTTAGACAATGACTTTACCCATCAGTATAATCAGCTATTGCCCACAATAATGCTGGATAACAACTAATTGCATCCTCTTAGTGTCTTATATCAATAAATACTTACCTTTCTCATTCCCAGGAGCTGAAATTTTGCTGATCTCAGCCAGACTCAGCTGGGCTTGGCTCTAGGGCAAGGGCTAGGACAGACCTGTTCCATGGGTCAGATTTTTGAGTCAGGCTGAGGGTCAGCAGCCACCAGGACATCATGGTCATGGCAGAAGTACAGGAACAAAGCAAAATTGTGAAAGCATATATTACACTTCCAGAACACTACGCCAGCCAAAGCAAGTCACATGGTCAAAGTCAGTATTAAACAGGGCAGTAAAGCATCCTCTACCCTCAGTGAGAGGAGGCAGTGAATGCATGTTGAACAATAATCCTGACTATCATGACAACTGATAGCAAAGGTGAGAATTTTAAAACAAAGAACAGTGTGGGGAGGAAAGCCTGCCATTTTGACAACATGCATGGACCTTGAGGGCATTATGCAAAGGAAGGCAGTATGCCATGTCAGACAAAGACAAATACTTAAATATGGAATCTAAAAAGGCAAAGCTGTGAAACAGAGGTGGGTGGGGGTGGTCACTAGAAGCTGGGGGTTGGAGAAGTAGGGTCCAAACTGACAACTAGCTGATACCTAAGTTCTGAAGATCGAATGCACGGCACTGTCACTATAATCGACAATACTGCATTATAAACTTCAGAGTTGCTGAGAGACTAGACTTTGTGTCCTCATGCAAAAAGAGGATAATTATGTGATGTGACAGCCATGTTAGCTAATGCTAGGATGGCAACTGTATTACAATGTATCAAAGTATCACACCAACAGATTGTGAAGCCAAATCCAGCCTCTGCATCCTGACATCAATTTAAATCTCAGAGAGAGTGTTTTGAGTGAAGTAGAAAAGAATCGTTTTATTGCTTTGCAGGTAATGGCCACAGTGAGCTAATGGCCTCAAACCTATGTGTACCAACCTGGAGGGGGTAGTAAGTGAGTTTTATTGTTATGGTTCAAAGAAGGCATGATCAGCGCATGGACATTCTTCTGATTAGTTGGTGGGGAGATGAACGGGAGTCAGCATTATCAACCTTCTGGTTCTAACAAGGTCTGAGGTCTACTTGTTTAAGAATCGGACACGACTGAGTGACTGAACTGAACTGAACCATTAATTTCTCCCACTTAGTGGAGGTTTCGGTATCTGCCAAACAGCTTAAAGATAATGTTATGTATATTCCTTGAGGGGGAACCAGGACCTTCCTCTAAGGCTGTTCTATTGTTTCTTCTGACTGCTTCCTGTCTCAGCTTCCCCTCCCTTCTCTAATAAGCAACTGTTTGAACCTGCCACGTTGGAACTTAGGGAAGACCATGGAAGCTCAATGAAGCCCATCCTGTAATCAAGAAATGGGAGACACAGAAAGGCTTTTGTGCCCAGGAGCCCCACAGGGTTCTGCTTGGTATCAATCATACGGCTTAAACCTAAACAATGTTATAATTCAATTATATCTCAATCAAAACTAGGGGGAAAAAAATAAAAGGAATCTGGAGAAAGATTCTCATTGTAAAGCAAATAGCCAGAAATCACACTCAAGATGCATTTTTCACTTTAAAATGAACAGAGTCAAATTTGACAAATATAGACAAAAAATATAATGGGAGCATTACGCTATTCCCAAGGAAATCCAATAGACCCCAGCATCCAGAGCTTTCCAGAGGGAAAGTGGCATGATCTCAAAAGTACACAGTCCATTGACAAGTTGAAAATGGTAACATCATTATTCACTCAAGGAATATGCTCCATTCAATAGTGTGCTTATGTCTGTCAGCTAATATTTATTAATGGAAGGATCTATGCTGTTCAAGAAATAACATGGAGCCTGTGGAACCATAGCATGGCTTCATTAATCTTGACTACAAAATACCTAGCTAGAGTTTGCACATCAATAACAGCCACAACACAAAACAACAATACATCTTTATTTAGCCCCACTGTGAAAAAATGGGCTTCCCAGGTGGCTCAGTGGCAAAGAATCTGCCTACCAAGCAGAAGACGCAGGAGATGCAAGTTCGATCCCTGTGTCGGAAAGATGCCCTGGAAAAGGAAATAGCAACCCACTCCAGTATTCTTGCCTGGGAAATCCCATGGACAGAGGAGCCCGGTGGACTAGAGTCCCTGAGGTCGAAAGAGTCAGACATGACTTAGCAACTAAACCACCATCATCAAAATATATTGGAAAGAAGCAAAGTCCTGAAGGAGATAAAAAGATGCAGGGATCATTTGTCCAGAAGCAAATGTACTGCGAGGGTTCTGGTCAAGGACATCAGTTACTTTGTAAATGAATTGGAAGTCCTAATTCTGCCATAGCTTAGAAATCTGATTATCCCAGAGCTTGTAAGAAATCAGCTTTAATCCTCTTTTAAATGTCATTCAACAGGTTCTCTGCTGTACATGGGATGCAAATGAATTTTCCTTATCAGATCCTTTCTAATTCATTTTCCTTCCACAGGACATTCTCAGAAATAATTTAAGACTGGACTCTGAAAATTGTTCCAATCTTGAATAACATATGTTTGAAGCATATTGTCTCTCCAACCAGCAAATCACTCCTGAATCGTTATTCAAAAGCAGAGATTCTTGTTACTCCACATAAAAATTAAACATGAAATTTTTCTGACACATCGTGACCACATCTAAGCTGCTCTCTCTACATTTCAGTGTTGGCTCAAAATTAAATTTAAAAATCTCATCATTATCTATGCTATTCAAAAGAAACCAGGTATATTTTCTTATTATTGTGCGATGATAGCCAAGTTTGCAAGGAGGTGGGGGACATAAACCAAGTTTCACTTTCTTTAGACATACACACACAAAAAATAGTGCTAGCAATTTCCATTCAAAAACCAAAATGAAAATGAGCATTGAAATGGAGTCCAAATTCTGGTTTTGATCTCCATTGGCCTCAGCCTGCAGTAGCTTAAAGTAGGGCTTTGGTTCCCTGCCACAGATTGAGGTCGAGTCATGGTGGTAAGAGCACCAATACTAGCCACTAAACCAATGGTCAGTGACAAGGCCCTGGCTCTTCAACTTTGTAGACAAAGAATTCTCACAAAGACAGAAAGTAGAGAAACAAGTAAAGTGTTTATTGGGAGGGAAGAGTACAGTATAGTTTGTGGGCAAACTCAGAGAGAGACAGTCACTAAGTCTCACCCTTGTGGCAGGTTAAATCACTTACATGGGGCTTTTCTTCTGGGTTTTTTTTTTTTTGTCTGGTCTTTTGATTTGCCTGATTCAGAGTCCCTATTTGGTATATCTCAGGATTCTCCCATATGTGTACAAGCATCTCTTAGAAAAGATGGATTCCACCAAAGAGGCCTATGAATAATTAGCATCACTTAGCATCACTCCCCTTTTGACCTGTAAGGAGCTTTTCTGCACATGTGTAATTGGAGAAGTTTCCTTCTTCAAGAATGAGGGATACCTGTTCTCATATCTTCTATCTGGGCAGGGCTCAGCCTTCTCCCTCAACTGTCCTGCTATTTTCATCTTATGGTATCTACCCTGAAGAGGGGCCCATCTACCTCCTGCCTCAAGACTATAGCTCAAACATGATTTAAATGAAACTATTATATAGCAAGTAGTGTGTGTGTGTGTATATATATATATATATATTTTTTTTAATTAAGGCATCTTTTACCCTAAATTCTCTATTTCAGAGTTTGTAAATATGTACCAAATGTAATAGACAGAATATATTAGCAAAAAAGCATTTGTCATAGTAAGAACTTTCTCAAAATAATTGTTAAAAATACAAATTAGATGTAAATGCTATGTATTTTTGTAGACAACAGATGATATTAAATAGTCTTGTAGATTGCAAGTTTCCCCAAACTTCTCTCCCTAGAATTACCAGTGCATTGGGAATGATGGACTTGTTAAAAAGCAATATGCTTAGTTTAAAATCTCATCTAAGCAATTCTATGGTTCACATATTTTAGTTGCCATTATTTTAATTAGGGATTGTTCATTTCAATTTGTTTCAGATCAAGTCTAATTTCTGACTCTGTGGTACTCTGTGTGCTAGTTTATTACTTTAAAAGAAACTCAACTGAATGTTCAGTGACAGGAATATTATCCTTATTTAGGAAGACTTAAATTGCAGAACTGACCTGAAAGTGATCAGATACAAACAAAATTCACTAAACTTGACTCTCGCCTTATGCTTTTGGTTTGATATGATGTGACCTGCACTTCTGCCCTAATGTAATTCTCTTATCCAGTTATCATCCAAGCTGTCCCATGGGAAGTTCAGGTTTATGCTTTGAATGTGAGTATCATTTCCTTCCTTAGAGCAAAGAGAACATGAGAGTTTCTTGGGAGAAAAAAAGGCTTTATATAAAGGACAAAATAATAGCCATGTTCTAATATAAAAGTGGAGAAAAATTTATCTGTCAAAGAAGAATTAGAGGTTGAAAATGTGAATAAATTATTATGATTTTGTAACTTGATTTTAATGCCATTAATCAATGCCTAGGCTATGACCATGTTGTTTTAGAATGTCCCTCTTCATCAAATCCCAGAAAACTAACCTATGTCATTCTCTGACTCACTTCATGAGTCATACTTTATTATCACAGTTTGCTTTTCATTAAAATTGGTTTTGTATTCTTAATTTACATTTTTATGTGAATACTGTTTCCCCAACTAGATTGTAAATTCCCCACTGAAAATTATTTTTATATACTTCCTAGTGCCTTCCTCACTACTTAATAACATATTAGATATAAATATAATAGGTTGCTACTAATTATGTAATTGTTTTTATTGGAATTTAATTAAATTATTGAGAAGCAACATGTTAAACGTACATTTAAATAGGGTCAAAAATAGCATTGAGCATCAGAATCAGTTTAATTTTGTATAACTAATTTTTTCAAAGTAAAACAAAACTTTGATGATAAAAACATCAAGTCATAACCTTGATTGACTATTAAGAAATCAATAATAATCATTTTATGTTTTGACAAACAATTAATTATTCAGCGACAATACCACCTAAAGGAGATAAGAGTAAAAAAAGTAAGAAAGCAAATGTGCAGAAACAATAAGTAAAAACTGAAATAATTCCGGTGATTTCAGCTTTGTTAACTAAAATCTCCATTTAATTACCTCTTTATTAAAGACAAACTAAAAAGAGCAGTTCAAGAAAACTTTTAACTTAGATAAGAATATCATGATGGGCTATGGAATGAAAATTTCAGGAGCTGAATTCACAGAAGATCAGAGCATGAAGAAATCTGAAAAATGCCCAATATACTGGCCTGACATCAGAGGTGAATCATCAGAGACCAAGAGATTTGTTATAGATGGAAAAATTAGAGACTAAACCAAGAGTGTAAAAAAACTCTCTATATGCTTATAGGCTATTTTAGCACAATATACAGATATTCACTCATCTGTCATGAATAGTAATGCACACGGGCTCAATTGTAATGCTGCTGTTTTGAATCAACTAAAAACATCTACTTTTCCAAGGAATGTCTGATTGTCCATTTATCATCTTTTTCCTCCACCTGCACAATATGTCAATAAAGTATTTACTGCTAACCTTCCAAGTTATTAGAGGAAACATGTGCTATGTCATCTAGCACATCATGCACAAAGGAAAAAATGGGATTGAAATGGACTCCTTACCAGTCTAAGGCGATATGCATGCATACTAAGTTGCTTCAGTCATGTTCATTTCTTTGCAACCCTGTGAACTGTAGTCTACTATGCCTTCTCTGTCCATGGAATTCTCCAGGCAAGAATACTGGAATGGGAATGGGGTGCCATGAGCTCCTCTACAAGATCTTCCTTACTCAGGGATCGACCCTGGATCTCTTAAGTCTCCTGCATTGGCAGGGGGGTTCTTTACCACTGGTGCCACCTGGGAAGCCCCAGTCTGATGCTATTTATTACCAATAGATAAAGTTTGGGCAATCAAGTGCTGACTTCACATTCAAATCTCTCATACCCTTAAAAACTAGTTTTATTAAAATTAATACAAACTTTTAATTTTAAATATATATTTTAAAAATATATTAGCTTGTATTCTGTGTGCATTCTGACAAAATAAAGCAAGAATTAACCCAACTTAAGAGCTTCTTTCATTATTTTAGGATGTGTCCAAAATATGTAATCAAAAAATAAGTTCAGAAAATACATCATGTGTAAAAATCAGCAGTGAGTGCTCACACAGAGCATGTGATCAATAAATATGTATTTAATAAATGAGATTTTTTAAAAGATAGTGTTAGAGCTTTGATCTCTTTTTGCCTGGGGATTTACTGTCTGGTAAAGGGTCTTCCCTCGTAGCTCAGTCAGTAAAGCATCTGCCCACAATGCAGGAGACCTGGGTTCAATTCCCGGGTCAGAAAGAGCTGCTGGAGAAGGAAATGGCAACCCACTCCAGTATTCTTGCCTGGAGAATCCCACGGACAGAGGAGCCTGGTGGGCCACAGTCCATGGGGTCCCAAGAGTTGGAATTGACTTAGCAACTAAATGATGATGACGAAAAGGGCTTCCCAGTTGGCACTAGTGGTGAAGAGCCTACCTGCCCAGTGCAGGAGATGTA
Organism: Cervus elaphus; assembly: GCF_910594005.1. Classification (NCBI taxonomy): domain Eukaryota; kingdom Metazoa; phylum Chordata; class Mammalia; order Artiodactyla; family Cervidae; genus Cervus; species Cervus elaphus. Next base: position 23,734,913 of record NC_057821.1, read on the forward strand.
AGAGACACAGGTTCGATCCCTGGGCCAGGAAGATCTCCTTGAGTAGCAAATGGCAACCCACTCCAGTATTCTTGCCTAGAAATGGAAAACTCCATGAACAGAGGAGCCTGGCAGACTATAGCCCATGGGGTCACAAAGAGTCAGACACAACTGAGCAAACGCACACAAAATTATAAAAAACTTGCACAAAATTAAGTAGGAGTGCCAAAAAGTACATTATCAGGGCCAGATGTAGACGCATGATGCAGACAGTATGTGCTCCAGTGGTTTAGTGGAAGGAGAAGTGCTTGGCAGGGGGTGGGAGGAACTCACATATGCAGGACTAACATAACTGGACTGGATGTTGTTGCTACAGGAACTCTTCAGAAAAAAAATGAGAACGACTCGACAATTAAATACTTTGAAGAGTTGTCTCACTGTTTCCATATAGAAAGCTTTTGAATGCTCTGTATCGGATAGCATACCCAACTGAAGTGCAAAACCCCTTTTCAAAAAAAAAATGCCTTTTCCTTATTACCTTAAGATCAAATAATAAATAATAATAATAAATGCAGCTTGAGGAGGAAAAGCCACACTCCCATTTATTCTTTTTTGTGTTTTACCTTAAAAGAAGCTTTGATATTTTTATACATCAGTCAGCATCCAGCTCATTTCCGTGCTGGTGTGTTAACCTTCTCCCTCTGGACACGTGTGATATTAATATTATCCCCTGCAACAGTGAGCAGAAGAAATAAAGCACTTACGCAAATACTGCAAATTAGATTAAACTGCAGTTCTGATGTAACCCTGTGACATACAGTTTCTTGCGAATTAAGCCAAATGTACAAGCATTTAATGACTAATCCTTTTAGGTATTTTAATGCCCAGATGAAGATTTATTGAAGAGAAAGGGAAAGCATATGCGGTTTTCCGTTAGAGCCTGCCTGCGGGCGGAGGATTGAGCAGATTGGCTTTTTTTAATTAATATTTCAGTTCTTTGTGTTTTGGCGGGCAGGTTGCACGTGGCCCTGGTACTGAACGGACAGCTCCTTTCTCTTAGGCTGCGTGCTGGGGGCTAGCAGTGTAGGAGGGCAGTGGCAGACCCAGGAGAGAGAAGGGAAAGAGGGGGTGGGAGAACAAGAACAAGAGCTAACTCTCCACTCACCCCCTTCCTATGCCCCACACAGCCATAGGCTTGCCTCCTCCAGAAATTAACCTACTGATCTATATTGGTAAAATTAGTCATACTAGAAGCCTGCTCAGTTCAGCCACAAAAGGGGAGGAGAAAGCTTGTCAGACCCTCCTCTCTCCCCTGGGCTTACTACAAACAACTTTTCTGATGCTAGGAGGAGACCTTTGAAGATAAGAAAAGGCAAGTTCGCCTGCATTTTAGGAATCCCTCCTGCAGATGGGAGGATTCTTACTAATGAAATCTCCAGGATCACATTTGTTTTTAATGTTATGAATCCTTGTTGAATAAAGTAATACATGCAGGTGAAATGTGTCTCTCTGTGTCTGTATATATATATCTGTATGTATATGTATAATGAGACATGGAAATAGAGTTGATATGAATATAGATACAGACATAGAGCCTCATCCCCAATTGAAGAATATTAATGATCTTGAAAAGTTTCTTCTTCTCTATTTAATTCAATTATATGCTGCTTTCAAGCAAAGTTTCAACTTTGTTTTAAGGTTCACCTAGATATAAGAAAAAAGATGTAAGGAATTGTGAGCTATTGGTAATCACATGTTGTGTTCATTTAAAGGGACCTTGAAACTTTAAAATGTTATCAAAGAAATGTGAGTTGGAAAATTTAAGCATTTTTTGGACCATGTATTCAACATTGCAGATGTTCTCTGAGTCTAGGTCTCCCAAATAAAATACCTTAGGCATGTATTGAACATGTCACAAGTTTGTGTTAAACTGAGACCTAGAACTTGTATCTCTATTTACATTTCTCCCATTATGGAGGGTATTAATTACAATTGTTCCTCATTTTCAATTCTCCTCTCTTTCTGGGCATATGGGAAGATTACACTCTCTCTCAGCCTTATGCTTAACCAATGCCACATGACTAGACCTGGCCAATGTATTTCTGGAAAAAAGGATCAATTTCAGTTCAGTTCAGTCGCTCAGTGGTGTCAAACTCTTGCAACCCCATGGACTGCAGCATTCCAGGCTTCCCTGTCCATCACCAACTCCCAGAACTTGCTCAAACTCATGTCCATCAAGTCAGGGATGCCATCTGACCATCTCATCCTCTGTCGCCCCCTTCTCCTCCTGCCTTCAACCTTTCCCAGCATCAGGGTCTTTTCCAACAAAGGAACAAAGGATAATTTACTTAATTTACTAGTGCTAGAGCCTGCAGAGCACTCCCAAACCTCCACCTTGAGATACTGTAGAGATAAGGATCTCAGTAGGTCCCTGAGGCTATGGAGATAGAGGCTAGCAGCATGAGGACTCCAAACCCAGGATCAATTGTGTGTTTGAGAGAAATAAACTTTTGTTGTGTTCAACCACAGAGATTTTGGAGTTGTTACTACATTGAAGCATTTTGTAATTTAACTAATAAACTCTTTTAGAAGAAAAAAAAAGAAACCTGCAGTAAGCTGCCCATGGTTGGAATTGTTAATAATTGACCTTTTGGGGAACATCATAAACCAACACTGTTCAAAAGAAATAAAATGTAAGCCACATAAGTAATTTTAAATATTTAGTAGCCACATTTTAAAGCAAAAAAAAAGAAAACAAATAAATTAACATTTGATAAGGTATTTATAAGTGTAACCAAAATAAAATTATTACAAAAATTGAGATATTTCACATTATCTTTTTTATACTAAGTATTTGAAAATCAGGTGCATGTTTTATACTTCACAACATATTTCAGTTTGGACTAGCTTCATTTCAAATTGCCAATGCCTTCTAGTCAAAAACCACAGAACACACCTCTGCAGCTGAAGAAGCTGGGTTTATAACTTGTAGCATGAGAGGACACACATCACAAGGATCTGGAACATCCAATAAAAGGTATTAGGAAGAACTTATAGGATTTGTGTCTTGGTTGGGTGACTTCAGGGGTGGGCCAAGGAAGCAGAGGTTCACACTAGATTAAGTGCTCTCAGAAAGAGAGAGACTTTTATGATTGGGTTTATCAATAAACCTCTTTTTTTTTTGGCCATGTTGCAGTTTGTGGGATCTTCATTTCCCGAACAGAGATTGAACTTTGGGCCACAGCAGTGAAAGCGCCAAGTCCTAACCATTAGACCACCAGGAAGTCCCCCAATAAACTTTTTATAGAGAGGAAAAACTAAAGCTAAAGTTGTATTGGTGAGGAAGCAACAGTAATCCACATTAACCAAGAGATGTATATGCTGGGTGCTTCTGTGTTATGTGTTCAGAGAGGCTTCCAGAATAGTTTTATTTCCATCTTAATCCCTCATGGTCACAGTGTGGTACTGTCTGATGTTGACATTCTGTGAAGGCTCGTGTTCAACGGGACACCAAGGTCTGACTCTGAGTGTCAGTCAGGCCAGCCCATAGCAACACCAGGGCCTAACGGATAATACCAGTCCAACGCTTGAACAGTAGAGGACCATTTTGCTTTTTGGATTTTTTGTCTTCTTCAAAGTGCCTGTGTTAGTCTGGTAAGTTCACCACAATAAAATATCAGTGACTGAGTAGATTAAAGGACAGAAACTTATTTTTTTACAGTTCTGGAGGCTGGAAGTCCAAGGTTAAGGTGTTGGTAGGTTTAGTTTCTCCAGGAGGCTCTCCTTAGCATGCAGATGGCTGAGTTCTTATTCTGTCCTTACATGACCTTTTATTTGCAGGTACGCATTTCTGGTGCCTCTCCCTCTTCTTATAAGAACATGAGTTATTCTTATGGCCCATTTAACCTTAATTATCTTTTTAAAGGCCCCATCTTCAATTATAGTTACATGGGGGTTAGGGCATCAATATATGAATTTGGGGGGTGGGGACACAATTCAGTCCATAACAGTGTTCAATAACCACATGTGGCTAGTTATTACTGCATAAGACAGCAGTTATTTCAGACAATCTGAAATCGATTGTGTCTATTTGTTAGAGAGTCAAATTGACTGGAGATATTTTCCAGTAGAATCAAAAAGATTTTTCAGATTTCACTGCTAGTAAAGCAGCTCTGGATTTTCTTTTGTCTCTCTTTCTCATCAGCTTTTTTCCCCTATCATGTAATGTACTGACTACATGATGAAGAGTTCTGTAATTAGGTGTGTGAAGATGGCCCAATTTTCTGTGTTGGTGTGGAGTTGCATAAGCAGTTCAATAAATGGGTGAAACATATTTCTACTTTTTAGCATTTCTGAGTGTCCAGTCAATGAATCACTTCTTAAAAATAGCTTCTATGATGTCATAAAACCCTAACTCTGTCATTTCAAGTCACCCTACTGACATTCTTCTCAACCAAGTAAGAGTCCTAATGTAACCTCTGTCTCATGTTAGACATACCATCTTGGGAAGAGGTAGGATGACCTTCCTACAGTTATTTTCTACAATGATGGTAAAGACATTGTCAAGGTATACAATTTCTACATCTCAAGGATTTTGAATTTTTCTGCCAACTGTATCTGAAATGCACTTGATCTCATTAATGAAAAGAACATTAAAATGATGTCACTCTAACATTCTGCATTACTACAGCTCCTCCGCCACCAGAGTCCAGATAATTAATGGAAGAATTTCTCCTCTAAGTCAAAACCGAATGTGCCAAAGCAGAGCAGCTACATGTGCTTAGTTTTGTCACCATCTAAATCTTAGCATTCAGATTGGAACACACTCCTTTCAACGTATTTAACTAGGGAAAGAAACCTGTTCTCTTTAACTGCTGCCAGATAAATATATGAGAAGTAGATAGTGTTCAGTCATACAAAGAACCTTACACTGTATTATTTATCAGAATGTCTGCATTCATTACAGATATTTCTAATATATGGCACATATTTAATACATCACAGTCTATACGTGTTTCCAGTGTCTTGTACCAGAGAGAAATCTCAATGCTAGATTTAATCTCTAATTCCTCCAAAAGGGAAGGCTTGAGAGGTGTCATTTTCACATCTGAAGATCACAAAACATTAACCCATACTGTCCCACTTTACTAAACTTCTTAAAATGGACATTCCATGACATGATCTATTCCCGGGTGGACTACCGGGGTACCCCTCAGGGGGCAAAGCCCCAAGTGGGTTGCTTCTTTCCTGGGATAATTTCTTCCTTCTGTTAAGACTCTCTATCTGAAGACAGGGAGAGAGAAAGGGAGTGAGTAGTTGAGAGAGGAAAAGGAAATTGATAGGGAGGGGATTACCAGAGGGCAGGAGTGCTGATGAGTTGTTTCTGGGACTGCAAGCTCCATCTTTCAAAAAGAACACTAATATCTGGGGATTGGGACTTCCCTGGTGGTCCAGGGGTTAAGAATCTGCCTTGCAATGCAGGGGACACAGGTTCCATCCCTGGTTGGGGAACTAAGATCCCACATGCTGTGGAGCATGTGTTGCAACTAAGCCCATGAGTGACAATGACTGAGCCCTCGAATTATGGAGCCCATATGCCACAACTAGAGGCATGTGCTACAACGAAAGATCCCACATGACTCAACAAAGATCCTGTGAACTGCAACTAAGACCCATTGCAGCCAAATAAATAATAATAATATAAAGAGACAGGGGATTTAGAGGGTGCATGTAGGTTCCCTTGAGGCTTTCTGTGATTTCAGAATGGAGAATAGGCTTGAGCAAAAAGTGTCTCCTTCTGATTCTAGACTTCTGGAACACAGGATTCTGACATGGAAATTAGTAGAAATGTAAACATTTCTACGAAGACAGACAAAGCAGAATTTACTGTTGGAAAGGATGAGTCATGGAAGAAAAACAACACTCTTCATCACAATTAGTGAACTGAAAGTCGCTCAGTCATGTCCAACTCTTTGCAACCCCATGAACTATACAGTCCATGGAATTCTCCAAGCCAGAATACTGGAGTGGGTAGCCTTTCCCTTCTCCAGGGGATCTTCCCAACCCAGGGATCGAACCCAGGTCTCCCGCATTGCAGGTGGATTCTTTACCAGCTGAGCCACAAAGGAAGCCCTCACCACAATTAGGGTTGATACAGACCTAATGAAGCAACTTGGCTTATCAGCAAGAAGGTGATTTGCAGAAATAAATCATACCCAATCATTATCAGTTACAATGCTGATTCATACATATTTACCCCCCATTTAATATAACCTGGTTGTGAGAGAGAGCAGAATGGTGAAATAATTTGTCTAAAGTCACAGAGCTAATCAGTGGCAGGATCTATGCATTCTTTATCATCCTCCACTTGCTCAAAGGGAAATCAAAAGAGAGAAACTTAGCAATTGTCTAAGGACCACATGAACCCTATAACCAGAAATAACTTGGAAAGAAGGGACATTTTCACAGGCTGCCAAAAATGGCAGGACTAAAGTAGGAAAAAAAAATTGTAACAGAGCATCTTGTTAGGTAAGATGTGCAATAAAGCAGAATTGGTGCAAATTTCTGGATAATATCTGTAGGCATTCCAGGCAGCAGACAGATAGTAGGAAACAAAGGAATAAGGTAAATATGGATGGACCAGGAGTTTCAAAACAAAACTATTCAAGGGTAAGTAAAAGACAGACGTGAGGTCTAAACAGCATGCACAGAGCGTGGAGATTCGGCAAGATTACATAATGAAGTCAAGAAAGTGTAAAGGCAAACACTAGCACAGCCAAGTTGAAGAATAAAAGGGCGATTGCACCAGAGATTAAGATAAATAAAATAATAAGGCATTGTTCCAGTACATAAGGAAGAAAAGGTCAATGGAAAAATAAACGGGACCTCTGAGAGGCTGCTGGGGTAATTGACAGAAGAAGCAGACAAAGCTCTTTTAGTTAAAAAAAAAAAGAAGAAGAAGAAGGCCTTGGTTGCCTGGATGCCTCAAAGCTCCCCAAGGCTGCTAGGAGGGAGAAGAAGCAGAGGCAGGGGCTTGGGGTCAGCAACTAGGCAGACCCACAGGGGGTGGTTAGAAGGTAGGAGGTGAGATAGGTGCTAGGGTGACCGGAACTTGAAGTACTGAAGATGGAGAAGCACACAGCCCTCCCCTCCCCAACCACATCGCTGAGAAGATGCCCAGGATATTGAGCCCAAGGTGAGACAGAAGCCTTTGGAAATTACAAGTTATTTGTTGTTGTTCTTTAGTTGCTCAGTCATGTCCGACTCTTTTGCAACCCCTGTAGCCTGCCAGGTTCCTCTGTCCATGAGGTTTTCCCAGGCAAGAACATATTCAGGAATACTGGATCCTTCTCCAGGGGATCTTCCCCGACCAGGGATTGAACTCGTGTCTCCCGCACTGGCAGGCAGATTCTTTACCACTGTGCCACCAGGGAAGCCAGAGATTAGAATGGAGGGGGATAAATGAGCAGGATCCCAGGAAGCATATGGGGACCCTGGGGCAAAAGTAGGGGGAGAGGGGGAAGAAGGGGAGGAAATAAAGAGGGGAGAGAGAGTGAATGAGAAGAAATGAAATTCAAAAATTTTTTGCAGACCAACATGCTAATTAAATCAGGAGAAAATATTTATTAGCCATAAAAGAAAGTGGGTTGGAGGAAGTGAGCTGTCCATTCCTTGGATCCTGAATGAGAGGCCCTGGACTATGTGGATGCAAGCACAGGTGTCTGAGTTCCAGCTCTGGCCCTGGCCCTGTGGCTTATTTAGTTGTGTGACTTTACTCTTTAGCAAACGATAGGATCTTGTGGCCTCTGGAGTCCCTCTCAGCTGCATTTTCTTTGGTGCCATCTGTCCAAGGGCTGCAAAAATGGACCCTGGGGAAGGGAGGATGTCCTACTAATAAAACCTCTCTTTGGGGGCCTTCTTAACAATTGCCGTCCTTCCAAATAATAATACCCAACATTTATTAAAAGCTCCCCTCGGTCCAGGCTGATCAAAAGGGACAGATAGATAATAGATTGTTTTTCCACTTCAGCCTTACAACAGACAGAGAAGTTAAGTGTTAGTAACTTATCTTCCGTTGTACAAGTGAGAAAATGAAGTAACCTGCTCAAGTAGAATCGGGGATTGAAGCTCAGATTTTGTGGTTCCAAATCCAGCGGTTCTACAGCTGCACTATTAGCCATCTGTTCCAAGGGGGCCTGGGAGGCCCGCGGTGGAGTCACAAAACCACAGCCGCCGCAGAACTGGGAAGGATGTAGAAGAGGAGCTTGGCGGGTACCCCTGGCCGCCCCTGTGGCCTGGCTCCGGGTTCGCGCCGCAGCCTCAGAGCGTCTGTGCTGGGGCCGGCCGGCCAGAACCACTGTCTCCCGGGGATAGCGCCAGAGACACATCGGCCTGGGGGCGCGGAGATGGAGGGCAGGCTCAGGAAGCCCCCCACACCAGTAAAGGGAGGGGCCAGATCTGGGAACCTGGATTTGCAACCAAGAGTGTCAAGATGACCCTCCCTTACTACTACAGAAAAAAACCTGGATCGGGGGCCTCGATGTGGGTACTTCGTGTGGGTGCGTTCTGTTAGGCATCTAGAAAGGAATGCAGACTTGGCATAAAAGGAGGAAATTAAAACCTGGTAAAAGTTGAGATGCAGTAGAAGCCAGAAGATGTAGTGGGGAGGAGGACGAGGGAGGGAGATCTGGATTTGAACCCGAAAGTCACTGAGTTCAAAGCTCCTGTGACCCGGCGATCACTCAAATCTCTTTGAACCTCACTTTCAGCGCTTGCCCAGCTGCTGGGCGAGGGAGAGTCTTGAGCCGCCGAGCGCTCAGGGTCCTCGCTGGCGCTCACACCTGTTTCACACAGAGAGTAACACACCGTACCTACCTCATGATGCTTGACTCATACGGATGCTGGAAGGATGTGTACGGTGACAAGGCTCCTGAGGAGCTCGGAACCGAGCTCACACGTAGAAGTGCTCGGTGGTAGTGTTGCTGTGACTTAATTGCTATTCTTGGCTCTATCAAAAGAAAGTAACGGGGAGAGAGTGTGCTCTCGGGAATCAGAGCAGTCAACACTTGTAAAAGTGCTTTAGTAAACGAGGGCTCAGGATACGGGAACGCCGGCCGGCGGACTTTCCCAAACCCCTAACGCGCTCCAAGGTTAGACCAACGGAGGGAGGAGCGAGCGACGCAGCGCGGTCGTTGGCAAACTCACGCGTTTCTTAGCTAAAAGAGGCACGTTTCCCTTGGGAGAGTAAGGCCTCAGCTTCCTGCCCAAGGAGAGCGCAGCCAGCCGGGAGACCTCCGGGCGCCGCGCCCTCCGGGGCTCGCCCGGCTGCCTGGGGTGAGCGCCCCCAGACCGCGCGGGGCTGGCGAGGCGGGCGCTGCGGCTGCGCCGCGGGGAGAGGGTGGGCGCCCCGCCCCGGCCCAACTCAGCAGCTGCTGCCGCGGGGCGACGAGTCCGCCCTCTCGGATGAGGGCCTCCGCTCCAAGTTGCACGGTTATCAAAGGGAAGACTTCAGACGAGAGCGTGCTGCCGCTTAATTTTCGACTAATACGTTCGCGGGGCTTTTTAATTGCTTGCAAATACATTTTCTCTGCGCGATTACGGAATCCACGTTGCCTGTGGGCTGCAAGGCTAAGGCGGAATACAGATCCGCGTTAGGCTTTTGACAAACAGCCCAGAGGGCGGGGCGGTAGGGTCCTGCCTGAAGGTTTTATCGGGAGAAAAAAAAAAAAATGTTTACAAAAAGGAAAGAAAGAAAAAGAAAACGGAGTTTGTTTGTTTGTTTGTTTGTTTTTTAAATCAATGACATCCCTTAAACTGGAATGACTGGCGAGTCTATCAGAAATGTTACTTTCTTCTAAATACCCCACAGTTTTTTTTTAAAATAATCTGCCATTTCTCAAAAAATAAAAATAATCTGCCATTTCTCATTTGCAATTAAGGTAACGTTTTTTCTAAAAGTGGCCCTTCTCTTGAGAATGGATGAATGGGGGTGGGGGTAGGGAATACCAAGAGGAAAAGAGTTCGCCAATCTTCACTGGAAAGGCAAAGGGAGGGACCCTTAGAAAGACGCCCAGACTCGGCACCAGCTTAGGCAAACAGAAGTAAGAAAGGCAAGTTATTCATTTTTCTCCAGGGGTGGGCGGAGGGGAATCTGACCCCGAGCGCCTTACCTACTCACGTTGCCATGACTTTTCTCCTCTAATATCCCAGTCCTTGTAACTGGGTCAAGTTTTAGATTCCTGGCTCCCGCCCGGAATTTTCCTGATATTTGGAGCACTCTTCTCTCCCTAGCTTGTCTAATCAGGAAAACTGAATGAACCAAGGATTATGATACTGTCTGGTGGACCCAGCTTGTCTCCCTTTCCACAACCTTACTCCCCCACCCACCCACTACGGAGATGCCAGGAGAATCCCACCAGAGTAGGTCCTTGGATAAGAAGATGCTTCCAGGTCATTACAATCCTGAGGGACTGTGAAACCGGGACCCCTGTGTGGTTGGCTCTCGGAGACCCTAGGCTGATGTCTTAGAGGACTATCCAGCTCAGAGTGCTCAGAAGATGAGAGATTCACAGAGTGAGGGCAGATAGAACCAAAACACCACCCACATAAGACACCACTAAGATAGGACACTGTTTTTTGTTGGTTTTAAAAATCTCTAAAGGCACCTCTTCTCCTTCTGTGCATCTGAAATAAGAAGTGAAAGGAAAGGGGCTTGAAGGCTTGAAAGGGTCAGGAGAGGTACTGATGAACACATTTACACCTCCTGGCCATTCTGTGGAGAGAACATATTGGATTGTCAGTGTTCTGCTGTCTTCCTGTACAAGTATCATTCTGAAGCCAGGGTCTTTGTGATTGTAAAAATTGTCTCCTATTCTGCCAACTCATGTCTGGGTTATGGAACCACATTCCCCCACTGGGAACAGATCACACTAAATTTCATTATTAGAGAATGTACACAATGCTGTCTTAAAGCTTGATGAATTCAATCTCTACCTTCCTCTAAGGAGGAAGGAAGAAAGAAAAGAAATGAGGAAAAACGGAGAGAGGAAAGAAGAAATCTTGGCTGGTGTATGTGAATATCCAAGGAAGGGTTTTTTTGGTTGAAAAATGCCCATGTAATTACAGTCCTTAACTACTCTACTTCACTTAGCATTATGCAAACAATTTTGTAGGGTAAGTCCATTCAAGCAACAGGGGGAAAAAGTCCATTTGGAGGAGCAAAAGGAATCCCCCTAGGAAGAAGCAGGAGGAGGATGAGGAGAAATATATTTTAATAAAACTGGGGATAGGCCCTTGCTTGTTGCTAATTGTCTACAAAACTCAAATGCACAGTAAGTGGCAGAACTTTTCCATGGAGATGCTTGGGATTGGATGAAAACTGAGGTGACCCATATGCTACCAGTCTAGAAGATACCCCGGAGAAGAGCATGGCAACCATTCCAGTACTCTTGCCTGGAGAATTCCATGGACAGAGGAGCCTGGTGGGCTACAGTCCATGGGGTCGCAAAGAATCAAACTCGACTGAAGCGACTTAGCATGCATGCTCTCAGAAGCCCACGACAGGTCCTGAGCTTCCTGCATCAGACTCTGAACTATGGGAAACCGTACAGAAACTCTCTTCTCCAGCTCTGGAGCCCAACCAAAACAGTTAGGATAGATAGAAAGATTTCCCTGCAGATCTGTAAAGCGACTGCGGTGGAACAATCCCTCCTGGAGTGTGGAGCATGGAATCAGAAGGCAGAACAGAAGCGCTGGGTGCTAAGAGAAACCCTCTCCAGCTTCTAGGGTTCCAGGCTGGTGCTCTGTGCTTTTATGAGCCATCTCGAGTGGGCGGGAGCCAGCCGAGCCTCGGGGCTCAGGCTGGGATGCTCACTATCGGTTTCCTGAGGGAGGGAGCCCCAGGCGATTGTCACTGTGTCTCCAACTCGCTGTGGCCAGTTAATTCAATTACGCCGCCCGCTGGAGAATGTGTGGCCAATCGCTCTCCCGGAAAGGACCCAAGCAGAGAAAAAGGAATGAGCTTTGCTGAAAAGCCCAGCCTTTGGGTCAAGCAGGATGGCATTTATTAATTGCTTAAGACTATTAATTGGATGGGAAGGGATGATGGGGGAGGGCCTGTCTGACAGAAACAAATCCTGTGTGCACATATCACACACAGACACACACACACACACACACAGACACACACACACACACACACAGACACCCAGCGCAGCACACACCTGCCTCGATGAGTTTCTTTAGAAAAGGGGCGCGTCGAGCAACCCCGGAGCAGATGGAAGGGAGTTGCTGACCAGTATGTGCATATGGCACACACGATTCCCCCAACTTCTCTTTCAGGGACAAACAGCTTTTTTTTTTTTTTAAGTTGGGATGAAGCGAGAGGAAGCAGTTGGCCAAATGGGGTTTCCCTACAGTTTTCAGACGCTGGTGTGGGAAGCTGGGGCAGTAGGGTGAGAGGAGCACTTTCCAAAGAACACGTGGGCCCTGGCAAAGTAGACTCCTAAGCAAAAAGGAAGCACTTTACCCTCCACACTTCATCTCCTTTAAATACCAGTTATTATTATTATTTTTTTTATCCTCACCCTTCATGATCTTTAGTTTCCTCTAATATCATGGTGAGGGCGGCGTTGGGGTTTGTCGTGGGGAGGTCAAGAAGCACAGTAAATGAAGCCCTGGGCATCTTTTGTCTGGGTACCTAGAAGTCACTCAGGAGAACAGAGAGGGGTTAGGGAGTGGAAGGGAGAGGTACATTCACCAGGGCTTCGGTGATGTCCAGAAGGATTCAGATGGCCGAGACAATTAGAGGTCATTCTGTGGATGTACTCATCTCGAGGCCAAAGCTCATCACCAGGAGGATTAGAAGTGCAAGGGCTGCCTGTGAATCTTTGCCTCGACCGGGACAAACGCAGGGCCAAACAGGCTGGGCCAGCAGGCGGCCAAGATGTCTTGAGCCTCCTGGTCATTCCTGAGGGACAGGGTTTTGCATCTGCTGCCTGGACCTAAGCCGGGGGAAAGAAGGTCCCTTCACCTTCAATGAAGATGTATCTGACAGTAGGGGACCTGGGGGAGGGATTTGCAGCTTGTCTGAGAAGGGGCCGTCCTTCTCAGCTGGGACTTACTGGGAAACCAACAACAGCCACCCAGGGAAAGAAGGGGTGTCTGGCCATTCCCCTGATAAGCTGCAGGCCCTACACATTCTTCTTCTGCTGGGGATGTATTATAGGGGTGGAGGTCCCTGCGGTAAGGTTGTGGGAGCAGGCTCCCACGGACACTTGTTTTGTCTGTGGGCTGAATATAGAGGCCTTTCTAGGTGCTGCCAAACAAAAGGTTTCACTGCAAGCATTTTTGGAAGTCATCTTCTCAGTGGCAATGGCCCTTATCTTACCCCTCCTACTTAAAGATCAAGTTGATCATTCTTGCTTTTCATCTTCATTGGGCTGGTTTCATTAAACCAAAATATGGAACTTCAAGAAGTTGGGAGGGGGGCATGTGCACACCTTGAAAAGGGGAGCAAGTGTTGGCAGCTGACCCTTGCTCAGGACTGAAGCATCACGGATCTCCATTTCAGACAGTGCATTTCAATTCTTGTCATGTGCCTTTGTCCATTTATATAAAGTGAAGAGCGCTGAGTGACAGCCCCAGTTAGCCTGCATGAGCAGATCCTAATAAACCCTCCCAAACCCCGATCTAAAAAAAAAAAAAAAAAAAAAAAGCCACATGCCTGTTTGCCTGCGGCTTATTATTAAGACACCTTCTTAGCTTAAACACTTAAAAGCTAACCAAATGAAATGGCAATTAAGACCAAATTACCCCTTCTATCTCTGCGATGAGTCTGTGGGGCCAGCCAGTTCTTAGGAGATAGGCAGAGTTGGCTAGCGGATCAGCAGAGCCTCAGTATCGCGGGCCTGTAGCCACGGCTACCCGCTCCAGGCACTAGAGCACTTAGTGTTGGAAGCTGAATTTTGAATGAAGTAAACCTCAAATACTGTTTGGAAGTTGAGAAAGACACCAAACAGGCAAAGCTAGGTGTGCACTGCCTCCTTCCTGTCCTCTCTTTGTAAAATATTGCTTTCAAACATATAAGGGTTATTTAGGGGGTAATGATGTTCAAATAGCTTGTGTCAGTGCTAAATGATCCACACCCCACCCCCTATTCAACAGTCTTTCTGAAAAAGAAGGAAAATACAAGGAGGGGGAAACGGGTTGGGTTGAGGAGTGGAAGACCACGTTTCACCTAAATGTAGAATCTTGTCACCAGTCTTTATTCTCTTATATTTTTCTTAAATATATTGCCAGTTACACTGTTTCCTTATGATGGAAACTGGGGACTGCCCATCATGGTTATTTGTTTTAAAGCTGCTGAAAGTGTAAGCCACTGCCAGGTGTTGCCTTTCAAAAAAGGGAAAAGAACCCAAATTCATGTAAATATGGACAGAGGAGTATTGTTCCCACTTGGGCAAAGGCAGATCCCCCAATCTGGGTGAAATTGATTTGGGTGCTCGTTGGAAAAAGGCAGCTTTCAGCATCCAGGGAGTGGAACCAATAGGAGTGAACACTTACTTGGAAAAGGAAGCTTTAATTAATATATATTTCTATCTCTAATATACACACAGCGGGGCTAGATCTTTATCTTCACAATAAAATGTGTGCAAATGCTCTCTGCAGAGATGAGTCCCCACCTCAGTTGGTATAGAAAAGCATGATAAAGGTTGGAAAAAATGGATAAAAATGTTGAAAGAACCTCCAGTTCCTTATTAGGCGAAGATACAATATTTATTCCTTGTCTCCTGGGATAAATCTCTTCTGCCTATTGTCCTCCCAGTTCTCAGTGCTGATGCTTAATTTTCAAAACTTCTATATTACCAAGGGACCTACGACATCAGCCAAAGAAATACTCAGCAAGTACAAAATCTGTTCCAGGGAGCTGCTTTTGTGCAGAGGGAAAATTTTGTTCCTACAGGTTTTTAAGTGGGTACGAGGCAAGGAGCTATCTGATCCGGGCAAAGCCATTACAATTTAGATCTCTATCTATAGAACATTTTTTTTTTCCTTAAAAAAAATTTGGAAAATACAAGAAGTTTGGATTTTTTTCCCGATTCTTTTTTTGGAGGGGGAAATTGCATCGTAAGCTTTCGGAGAAACCCAACATGTCAACTACCTTTCCGGGACTAGTCCACGATGCCGAGGTATTATTACTTTTTTTTTTTTTTTTTGAGCGCGCGTGTGTGTGGCGGCGGGTGGCGGCGGCGGCGGCGGTGGCAGCTTTCCCTGTCTCTAATCTATATTGGACCGTTACGTTTAATTATAATCTGGCTTTCGGGGGGAAGTTAAGGAAGGAAAGGGAGGAAAGTTCGTTATGACATCTGTCGCCAGGAAGGGCAACTCTCTGCCACGTTAAGAAACATTTGCCATAATGAGGGGGAAAAACATAATCCTAATAATAAAGAAAGGGAGGAGGGCTGAGGAGAAAGAGATAGAGATGGAGAAAAGATACTCAGAAAGGCAAAGTAAAGAGATTGATGTGGGGGGGGGGGTAGGTGGACAAGGGGGGGGGGGAACACGCACCCCGTTTGGAATGGGCTTATTCTAGGAAAGTAAAGCAGAACAGGGGGTGGGGGGCGTCGGATTCCCTGCCCCAAATGGTTAAGAAATGAGCAAGTTGGACGATTTGCACAGACTGGATTTCAAAAAAAAAAAATACATAGATAATGATTTTGAGAAGCTCTGGCAGACCATCCCGGCGGGGACCGCCCAGGCATCTCGCTGTTGGGAGCGGGTTGGAGTGGCTCCCGGGCGCCTGTGGACTCTTGGTTCTGCTCCGGGCAGCCCCGGAGTCAATGGCAAACCCTGGCTCCCGGAGCCCAGCTCCCCGCGCAAGTTGGGCAGGGGCTGCGTGTGTGTGCGCGCGTGTGTGTGCGCGCGTGTGTATGTGTGTGTGTCACCCGCACCTATATAGGGTGGGGGATTTTTTTTTTTTTCCGCGCTCTCGACTGTGAGGACGAGGCCGCCCACCCCCAGTCCGCCTGCTCGCAGCCGCTCCCTGGCAAAGGCGCCGAGCCCGGCTGCGGCTCGGCCCGAGCCCTGCGCGCTCGCGCCGCTTGGAGAGCCAGAGAAAGCTCCCGGGCTCCGGGAGAGCTGCGCCTCGGTTGCAAAATGACAAACCTCAAGTTTTTCTGCTCTCCCCTTTCCCCCTCTTCCTTCCAGATACGTCACGACGGATCAAACAGCTACCGTTTGATGCAGCTTGGCTGTCTGGAGTCCGTAGCCAATTCCACTGTCGCCTATTCCTCCTCCTCCCCTCTAACTTACTCCACCACCGGCACCGAGTTTGCGTCCCCCTACTTCTCCACTAACCACCAGTACACCCCGCTCCACCACCAGTCTTTCCATTACGAGTTTCAGCACAGCCACCCGGCCGTCACCCCCGACGCCTACTCTCTGAACTCGCTTCACCACTCGCAGCAGTACTACCAGCAGATCCACCACGGGGAGCCCACCGACTTTATTAACCTGCACAATGCGCGGGCGCTCAAGTCGTCCTGCCTGGACGAGCAGAGGCGGGAGCTGGGCTGCCTCGATGCCTACCGCCGTCACGACCTGTCCCTCATGAGCCATGGCTCTCAGTACGGAATGCACCCAGATCAAAGACTCCTGCCCGGGCCCAGCCTGGGGCTGGCCGCCGCGGGAGCCGACGACTTGCAGGTAAATAAGCATGCGGCGAATTTGTCTGCGCCCTCCCCTCCTCGCCCTCCCCCTCCCGCACCGTTAATACTCCGGCAGTAAGCCGTCTCCTCTCTCTCCCTCTCTCTCTCTCTCTCCCTCTCTCTCTCTCTCCCTCTCTCTCTCTCACACACACACCACTTATGGAAAGTTATCAAAACAATTAGAGGAGGCGTGTGCCATTCTGTCCCTCTCATTGGAGCAGGCATTTCACCTGGACGCTCGGGAGTCCGGCTAGCTGCGGGGCCCCTACTTCCAGTCGGTCTGCACCGAGGTCTCTGTGAATCCGCATTTCTGTCCCCGAGGGGATGGGGTGGGGGAGATCCAGGAGGCTGGGGTTGAGCCAACTGGACTCAGAGTAAGACCCGATAAGTTGATGACCAATCGCACCCTCAGTCTCGGCGCTTTGCTCGGTCTACCGGCGTATTTCAGGCATTTGTCCCAGACTGAGCTTGTGGGGCGCTTACTATGAACTAGGGGGGCTGGTTTGCTCCAAAACTTTGCGGGGCGGGGAAGCCCTTAGCTCCAGCGAAAGTTTCACCAGTATTCTAGATTGTTGTGAAAAGTGAAGGATCCCAAATGAAATCCTCAGAAACGAACCCCAGTAAAAGCCTCTGCACGTGCGTCTGACCCGGGTGCGGGCTTGAACCTAATTCTCGCTGCCTGAGGAGTGCCCGCTCTCGTCACCCGCCGGACGATTCACAAGTTTATTATTATTATTTTTTTCCTCCTGTCTCTCCAAGCCATTAACTTTTAAATAAGATGCAACTCCTTAAAGAGAAGGAAATGAAATAAGGAAAGGGGGGGGGGGGGGGAAATGAATAAGAAGGTAGAAAGAAAGGAGAAAAGGTAGGGAGGGAAAGAGGGAAAAAAGAAAGAGGAAGGAAGGAAGGAATTCAGATACAGTGAAGGCCATGACTCAATCAGATGATGTACTTTCTCTATGTATTTTTGCACATTGTTTGCCAACAATAGAATTTATAATTATGTAGATACACTGTCACAGCCATATTTCCAAGTCTACACATGTCCCAAACAGACCCAGAAGACACATATTTGTAACTTCTTTTGGCCGAAATTACAGCTTTGCCTGTGAGTCTGCACAAAGCTGGCTACTTTCTCTAAGGTCCCCGAAGTGAAAAGGGAGATCCTGGGAGAGCCCGATTTGGAGACAGAAGCGATCCCTCGTTGCGCACAGAAAATCTTTTCCCCTCACTTACCTCTGAGCAAGGGATTATTTTAAAATTAAAGTGAAAGCCCTTACAGTCCCAACAAAGAGCCCAAGCCACGAGATCGGTGCACAAGAAAAAAGATTTAGCTCCATAAACCTTGACTTTCTACATTTACATTCACGAAATAATTTTATACGCTCAGGGCATTTTTACATTTTTCACAAGGATCTCCTTATGTCTCAAGAGGAAAAAAATCTGCCATTCAATGCTTAGCTCAACTAAAACCTATTTATTTCTTTTAATAGCCGCGTCTGCTGCTGATTTTTTTGTATCTGTACAAATTTTTTTTCTGTGCTAGGCACAAAGCCGGGCATTTTTCAAAAGAGGGGATTAGAACATTTGCAAGCACCAGACAAAGAGCGAATCCCGTGCAAAAGAACACCGTAGTTTATCCAATTTTCGACTTAGTGCCATTCAACTGGTCATTTATGCAATGTCATCCGACCAAACAACATGTTTTACTTATGAGGGGGGAAAGTTTGTTAAGTGAAGAAACCAAGATTCGTTTCTTCTAAGAAAATAAACATCTTAACGGTGCGCCAGAGCCTAGGAGGAAAAGCGGTTTCGTCCCTTGGAGAGCCTCTACCGTCTCCATTTCAGATATTTTGAAACCTTTATTTTCATCCTGTTTTGTTTTGTTTTGTTTTTTCATTCTTAACCTCCTTTTTCCCATTTATTGCTCACACTGAGGGAAAATTCATACTGAGAGAAACACACCAAGATACTAGCAGAAATGGAGAACAGAGGTATATGATATATTTATGTATCTATGTCTATAGAATTGTGTATATACATTTTTTACATAGATAGGGATATATGGAGAAAGTTGTAATTCTGGCAAGTTATTTTCTTCCACTCCTCCTGGACTTAGTTGTCAAAATGAAAAAGCAAAACAGTCATAGCTACTTTTAAAAAGAGAAATGGGGAGGGGATGTGTGGGAGAAACCTGTCTCTCTCCTTTTATTTCTTCCTTTTTAAAACATTCATCAGCATATGCCTCATTTCAAATGCAACAAATGTAAATATACTTTTCCCTGCACAGAATTTTAAGTGAAAGTCCAATGGTTTGGAGGGCGGTCTAAGTCTGCCTAACAGATGCAAACAGTCTTGTGGCTTCAGTTCCATCTTTGAGTCCCCTAAAAAGATTTGCTATGGCCAACAAAGGAAACTGTCACACCTTTTCCCATCACCGCTTTAATTTATGCTCAGTCTCTAAGTTTTTTTTTTCATATTGATTTGATAATCACTTTAAGGCAGAACAGTTAAAATAAGAAAGAGCTCGTGAGTAAGTTGAAAAGGGGGGTCTTACAGGCCTGCCTCAATATGGTGAAAATGGGGAAGCAAAAGGGAGCCAGGGCTGTAAAGGTTGTTTTGTAAAGTGGGTTTTTATTATGCACCGACTCTCTCCGCATTTACTTAACTCTTCACGGGCTGTTGGGTAGGTTAACACCCTTCAAGGCCTCTTTCAAGTCCAATACCTCGTTTGTTTGTAAAGGAAAATGAGCCTTTAACACATTTCGACTCAGAAAAAAAAAAAAAGACAGAGAGACAGAAATTTTTATTTTTCTTAATCAAAAATCAGCAGGCCTTTTCCTTCTTCCCAGTTCAAATGATTCCTCAATCCACTAGGAGCCTGAAGATATACAGTGAGTGATGCTGAAGGTGTTCCCTCTATAAGACACATTTTGGGTAGCATGATAGGATGTTCCTACATTTGGGGTAAAACAGTACCTTCATAAAATACCTTGAATCCTGCACTTGAAATAGCTCCTCTGAGCTCCCAAGAAACCTGCAGTGCCAGGCTTGACACTTCCAGTGTAATTTGCTCCACGCGGAAAGTGCTGTGGAAACTGTCTATATATATGCTATGTGCCTTGATGGAGACTTAAAGGGCTTCTCATTCTCTTATGCCAAGATAAAAGGCACTCAGGTGCTTTGAAGTGTAATATTGTATGGGGCTGTAAAATGCATACCTTAAGATTTATACAACTTTTAGATTGTGGTTTTTCTGGCAATTTTTTTCCCCTTACAATAGTGTGTGCTGCCAAAGTTGCTTCAGCTCAATGGTTGCTTTTAAGTGTCTACTATGGGGTAATGAGGATATGGGGTTCAGAGTTGGGGCAGATTGAAAGACTTAACTCATGTATCTGTTAGTATCCATATGAGTGATTGTATTTCTTTTTCTTTCATTAAGGGCTCTGTGGAAGCCCAATGTGGGCTTGTTCTCAATGGCCAAGGTGGAGTGATAAGAAGAGGTAAGTAACAACATAATGAAACTAAACATTCTTCTCTCATTTATTATTTTGTTTTGAAAGTCCAGCAGTGCTTTTAAACATCAGATCCCCACCTGATGATAAAGAAAACAATGACTCTTGGTCAGTTACGCCTGTCCCACACAGGCATACCCAGATTAAAAAGCTACCCTTACTCCACTGAGGAGTGGAGTGTCTGTGCCCAAAAGAGAGTGATAGATTTGCTCTTCCTCAGTCCACAGTGACAGAATCAAAGTTAGAGGCAAAAGAGAAAAGAAAAAAGAAGAAAAAAAATCTTTCTCACATACCCTTCCCCCATCACCACATCCTCGAGCAGAATTTCTGGTCTCTTTTAGCCCTAAATGTGCCAGCCACAGCCTGGGTGTTTGAGGTGTTGGTGTTAGCTTGAGGCTTTGAAGGATTCTGTGAAAGGCTAAATTCATTGGGCTTCAGGGAAAGCTAATGAAACACCAATATTGTAGCTGCCCTTATTTTTCTAAATGTCCAGAACATTTCTTTCTTTAAGGGAGGGTGAGAAGAGGAGGTGGTGTTAACGGTACCAGATAAAGCTTTCTTGTTCCCATCTGTTGAGGAAAACATCTGAACCCAGAGTTACCCATGGAACTGGAAGGTGGGGGGAAGGCAAGAATGGAGAGCTGTTGATTTCAGCCCAGACACTGAAGAGGGCTGCATCTCAAATGTTCCATTTTGACAAAAGGTTTTGAACTATGACATTTTATGAGCCTCAAGGCAATGCCAATTTCACTGGCTTCCTCACTTCACTGTACTCAGAGCTTCTGAAGCTTATTTTCCTAGCAAGCTGAGTAACCCGAGGAGCACACAACGCAAGGGGGACCAGCTGTTATCCCAACTTCATACGAATTAATAAGACATGGCCTATTCACCAGGACTAATTCCAGCTCCAGGGCCACAGTTGTCTCTAGTAACTGAACCACTAAAAACGGAGTCACTCCTGGTGGCACCAAATAAATGTTCTTCAGTCCCTCTCCATCCCTTTCAAAGCTTGTTGAAAGACTCCAGAGCTTTTCCAAAGAAAGGATTGCATGGATAGGAAGCAGTGGCTTCTTTCATGTTTAAACTGCAGGTTTTACAACCCAGCGTCCAACGTGAAAATCCATTTAAATTAAGGTGGGAAGAAAACAGAATGTTTTCCTTTGAGAAACTATTGTCAGAGTGGATATTTGGGATTTCCATTACATGGAAAATGGCTATTTAAACCTGTTGTTTCACCCTATGGAGATTTGAATGTTTTTTTTTTTTTTTTCTCCCCCCACTGCTAGTGTTGTTCCAGGAAGACTTTAAAAATGAGCCAGATTTAAGCTTTCAGCCAGGCCAATACTCAGCCATATTGAAAAGACATGAAATAGGCCTAGACTAGTGAAAATTGAAATAAAATATACATATTGTTGGAGCGAGGGGGTTAAAACACACGTGAAAGGGGGACCAGGTGACAAGTGTGTTGAGGCGACCACGCTAAAGGTGACGCCAAGCAGTCAGGACTCACGGAGATGTCGGTGGTGCTGAAGGACAGCGCCACTAATTAGCGCCCGGAGCCGGCTCCTCGCAGAGCCCGACTCGCGCGGCTGCGTTTCTGCGTTCAGTTCCGCGCTTGCTCCAAGATCACCTTTTCAAATGCTTGGAAATTGCATCAGATCATACAATAGCTGACAGGGGGTTAGAATTATTTGAGACCCAGGCGGGGAGTTGGAAACGCTGCACAGGCTGCTGCGCAATGAGTTGAATTTTTGAAGAGATTTACGGAATAGACTTAACCAGCTATCCAAGAAAGGCCAACGCTCTCCAGTCACCGCAAGATGGGAACTGCGTTCCTATCCTCTCAGAGCCACGGAAATGGTTTTCCTTAGGTGATGTTTGATTGCTCTTGTAGAATTCGGTGTCATTCACCTAAAAATCACAGCTGAATGTATTTTAAATCTAATATTTATCTTTTAGAAGAACAGCAGGGCTCCAAGCAAAAATGGGAGGTAACTTGGGGGTTTACATCTCTATTGTCTGACTAAGCCTGATCCATCCCCCTCCATGCGAAGGAATTCAGAATTTAGCTGTTGAGTTTATTCCATTTCCACGTGTCTTAGAAAAAGACCAATTAACTTAGTTGTGCCTCAGAGACCAGGGAGTGTCTGTGTGTGTCTGTTTACTCTGAAACGATCAATGTTCATGACAATTTACAAATGGAAAGCAAGGAAGTCTTGCATTAAAAGGCGGTGTTTATCCTGCCTCCGTCCCAGGTCCTTCATCTTAGGACTCGTTTTTCAACAACAGCTAAGGAAGTTTCTTGTTTCTATTGTCATGGCAGCAGACAGCATTCTAATATCCGTAGCTCAGGTCACCTTTGTTCATCAAGAATTGGGAGGACTTTAACTCAAGCGCTCTGCTATAAGAGCACACAGTGCAATATAGCTCAGATGGAAAAGTCTGTTTCTCTTCTAATTCATGCTTTGCAGGTGACTCACCATATGAAACATGATTTGAAAACACAACTTTTTGCCATTGTTTCTCTCCTGCTGAGCTCTTGGATACACTTAAATTTCTAATGATTTCTAGAATTTGCAATGGGAGAAAAAAAAAAATAGAGATTCTCTTTTACTTCTCAAGATCCCCGGATGCTCTTCTAGAAAAAAAGATCCCTTAATGCCCTACACAGATTCACCAGGGAGAGGCTGTCCTGTTTACAGTGCTGAGTGTGTGCGTTTGTTGGGGGTAGGGGGGCAGTGATGTCTCGGTTCTTTAAATTTAGCCACTTCTGTTTGCAAAGAACAAAATACCATTTCCCTGACTCACTTTGGTAAGTAGCAGTTACATTGTTTTTGCCTATAATGAAGCCCTATAGCCAAAGAAAGCAGAAGAGGGGCAGCGGCGAGGTAATTACCACCTAGATAAAATATTTGCCACCGCCTCGGAGGTGCAGCTCCCCGCGCGCTCACTCTCGGTTAATGGTGTGCACGATTTTGCCCGCAGCTCCACCACTCCAACCATCAGAACCAATAATCTTTACTTTACCCCGTGCTCGCGTATCGATAGCTTCTCTCGCCTCCGGCATCGGCTTTGATATGTTAATATTTCTGAGTAGCAAATTCTGCAGAGATCATATTAATGTTGTACGAACAGAGTGGAGCTTTGCCTTCGTTGAATATTCAGATAGTGGGTTTCAAAAGGCATCTCTTGAAGAAATGAGGCTTCTATTTACAGGAGTCGTCTGTGTTTTTAATCATTAAAAAAAAGAAAGAAAGAAAGGAAAACCCACTCTTCTTTTCCCCATGAATCTTCTGAGGCTCCCTCATGGCCCCCTCCCCTTTGTCAGATGCTGGTCCCTTTCATTTCTTGCTCTGAGAATTTAACAGAAGGAGAACAATGTTGATGACGACGATGATGATGATGAAGCTAATAATGAGTGGGTCTAGATTGAAATCGCAGGGGTAGGGGTTCAATTGGGTAGGAGCTCCTGGCTTTCAGAAGAGAAAGGAGATTAGAAGAGAAGACATAGCTTTTCCATATTTGGGTGGAAAAGTGACATTTTGGCCCTGGTCTTTTTTCTGTGTGAAATCGGGATGGCAAACTCAAAAAAAAAAAAAAAAAAAGGAAGAAAGAAAAAAATGAAAAAAGTGAAGAGGGGAAGCGCCCTTGTTTCGCTTTGTGATCACTCTGCCTTGCAGCCCCAGGCTAATTTCAGAAGCTTAAATACCGCCATAGCCTCTGGGCCACGCGGAGAGGGAGCGGACCCGGCCACGGGCAGGCAGGAGCGCTTACCGGATTGCCCGTGGCTACACAAAATACAAACTACTTTGAATCAAAACATTTTTGGGGAATTAATATGATCTGAACTCTGCACGTTTTAAGAGAGTTGGAGTTTGTCAGATCGCTTGGAGGTGACTGGCACGCCAGCGGAGGCATTTACGCTGCGGTACAAACATTGTCAGATCTGATTTAATTTTTAAAAAAAAGCTTCCGTGAAATGGAGCTTAGCATCAGTCGCCCAGTCAGCCAATAACAGTGGATGGGCCTGACCGCTCTTCCTGTCTGCAGCCTTCATGGCTGCCCACAGGCGGCTTGGGCAGGAAGATGAACTTTCCTTTGCTTTTTCGGTTTTCGCAAGGGTCCTGAGTTTTGGAACTGGAGTTAGAGAGAGCCTTCTGGCTCTTTCAGCAGCTCTTGAAAGGAGTAAGATTGAAGTGGGGTGAGAAGCCTTGTTCCTCTTCTTTCGTCAGAGCCCAGGGAATCGCTCTTAAATCGCCAAAACTCATTTCTGTGGCTCATCCATTGTGAAAATATTGTCAGAAATACACCAGGAGCCTCACCTGTCTTGCATTACCCAAATACAGATGCTGCAGATCCAGAATTCAGTCTCCTTTAAGAAGTCTAAAATTCACGTAGGAA
Organism: Cervus elaphus; assembly: GCF_910594005.1. Classification (NCBI taxonomy): domain Eukaryota; kingdom Metazoa; phylum Chordata; class Mammalia; order Artiodactyla; family Cervidae; genus Cervus; species Cervus elaphus. Next base: position 23,759,514 of record NC_057821.1, read on the forward strand.
AGGATTTAGAGGCCTGGTTTGTGGGAAATCTATTTTACGGGGAGGGGGAGCTATTTTTCCATAGCCTATCGCCGCCTCTCTTAATTTCGTTATTGCTTTGAACATCACCAAAAGCCAAAGCACTCTCTGCGCTGGGAAATGGGAATTAATTTCACCCCCTGCTCCCCGCCCCTCCCCACCCCGCCAACACACACCGTTACACATCCATCGCCACCTTAAAACAGTAGGTCTCTCTATGCAGACTTCCCTTTCTTTTGTTCTGCGTGGAATCCGCACCCGGAGAAGCGCACTCAGACCTGGTAATCCAGTAATACCTGTTACTACATAACCTTCTCCTAAACACTGCAACTCACTGCAGATACAGCATCCCGAGGCCTATTTAATTGCAGTTAAGCCCCTATCCCTTTGGTGTTTGATTACAATTAACATCCGCTTTGCGTGGAGGAAGGGGATTCCTGGGGGGTTTGGGATGGAGAAGGGCGAGAGGCTAGAAAGGAAGCAGCCGAGAACGATCCCACCCCACCCCGTTTACACGCGCACCTCGCAGAAATGCAGCCGAAGAACAAACAGGGACAGGAAACTCCTGTAATCGCTTACATATTTTTTAATGTGTCAGAAAAAACGAGCGATCACTGGAGATAAAGAAGGAGAGAGAGAGAGAGAAAAAAAATCCCTGCCGTTTGTATTTCTTTCATTTGAATTGTAAACATCTGTTTGGCTGTAAGGCGAACAGAACATTTATTTTGCTCTCAAGATTTGGTCTAATTATGTCAACACCGAGGCGGCGGCGATTGGGGCGGCGCTGCGGCTTTGGAGAGGCTGCGCGCAGCGGCCCGCGCCCGGAAGCCCGCCGGGAAGTATTGATCGCACCTGCAGAGCGCGTGGGGCCTCTCGCCTTCACCCGCTCTGTTCCGAGACGGGAAGGCACCCAGTGGGGGTGAGTAGCCTAGAGGCAGCTTTAGGGGCTCCAGGGGAGCCGCAGTTCCTGGGAGAGGGCCCGGGCTGTTGCCTCGGCCCTAATTGCCTGGGAGGAGAAGAAAAAGCGCGCTCAGGCAGCGGCGCCTGGCTTTCCGATTCCGTAGCCGCGCACAAAGTGGGCGGAGTCTTGTCGCGCTCCATCGCTTGCACCCAGCGCCGCGGCGGCTGCTCAGCGCAATGGTGGGGTTGAGTGGCCTGAAAACTCGCGATGCTGAGGGCGTGTGCCTCCGTTTTGCCTATTTACCTCCTCCAGTTACATAGAGCAGGTGTGAGCATCCCCACTTTTCAGATGGGCAGACTGAGGCCCAGAACAACCCCCCCTAAGGTGACATGGGTCACTAGTTGGCCAACGTTTTACTTCTTTCCCGCCCCGACACCGTCCACGGCCACACCAGGAGAGGCGCAGCTCCCTCCCCGCGCTGTTTTCGGCTTCATAGCATCTGACAAAGTCTGGCAGCTGGAGGATCGATCTGCCTCTCTGTATTTTGTGCTGGTTTTGCCCCACATACCGTCTTTGGCTGACTTTTCAATATCGCTGTGGCAAAGTTATCCCTTTTATGATAGCCATGTCCTGGACAAGTGACCTTGAGTAGATGATTTCTTATGCTGTTACTATAGCTACCCATCTGAGTTTGAAGCGTCACTGGAAATAGGAGTCTCTGTCTCCAAATTTCTATTTTTAAAATAGTAAGCCCCGTGGAAGTATTATTGCCTCTGCACATTATGAATGGAAAAGAGATGTACTCTTTGGAAAAGACAGCTCGGTGTGAGGACTTTGGCCATGGCAGCAGAGATGCCCCTAACTGGAGTGCTGGATCTAGAATGAATATTGTGTGATTTCAATCAGAGCTGACATGCATCACAGGTACCATGAGGAACTTCAGCTAGCGACACTGGGGAGGAACACTGTCAATGGCTTGGCATCCTTGACCCTGTCATGCACTCCTTCTTTGAAATCTCATCATTGCCATCTGTAGTCTGGATCCCCTTAGAGATGGCCCACCTTCATTCCAAATGCAAAACTCTGGTTATGTTGACCTATGACTCTTCCTCCTTAAAAAATAAAGCACTGGGAAGAAAGACATCAGTTCCTCACGCTGCTGTAAACTCTACAAGTTGCCAAATCTTCAGCCAGGACAAGAGAGTTCCCCAAGGCTGCAGCAATGCCAAGTATCAAAGTAACAGAAATTCCCTTTAAAGATGCTGTGACATAAAAAATAAAAGACTCTGGAGTTGATGGCTAATCCTGAATACAAAATAAATCCTCCAGGCAATTTGTGTGTGCATAAAACATATTCTTAATATGCAGCCTGTGTGACTTACCTAATAAATGCTTATTTGAGCATAAGCCAGAAGACTCACCTGGATGCAGGAGAGAAGGCCTAGGGTTCAGGGATTTCACCTTTGGTGAGGTAGCAGACTCAGTGACTTCCTTGAAAGTAGCTGGCTTTTAGCACGCGGGTTCACTTTGTCCAAAGGAAGCAATTTTCCAGTTGGAGAAAGCCCAATTTAACTTCTTTTTTAAAATTTTTACAAAAATTACAATATTCTGCATCTCCCTAAATTTCATGTCTAACCTACCATAGATTAGCCAAGATAAGAAAGTTCTAAAACTTTCCTTTCCTGGAAAACAACACATACACTTATAATAAACTTGAGACCAGTTGAGTGAGAGATTCCTGTGTCTTCCACTGTGTACTGGCTAGTGTGCAAGAGAAGAAGATTTATGCAAGAATATAAATTTGCTAATGATTCATAGTGACCACAGGGAAAGGCTCATTATCAGGTCAAAACATGTGACTTTTTAGTAAAAACATTATCATTTCTTTTTTTGTTTGTTTCTGGCCGTGTCATGGGGCCCCCAGCAGTGCAAATACAGAGTCCTAACCCACTGAACCTCCAGGGTATTATTTTCTTAATATTTCTGCTTCAGATGAACTCAATATGACCTAAGTTCTGAAGCTCACAGGGTCATGCAGGAAACCTCTGTTCGATTCCTGGATCCGGAAGTTTCCAGAAGAAGCTATAGGCTACCCACTGTAGTATTCTTGGGCTTCCCTGGTGGTTCAGAGGGTAAAGACTCTGCCTGCAGTGTGGGAGACCTGGGTTCAATCCCTGGGTTGGAAAGATACCCTGGAGGAGGGCATGGGTCTTTGTTGCAGGATGTAGGCTTTTTTTACTTGCGTTGAGTGAAACTACTCTTTTCGAAAGGAGCTACTCTTCGTTGTGGGGACATGGCTTTTCATTGTGATTGCTTCTTTTGTTGCAGAGCGCAGGCTCTAGGCGCGCAGATTTCAGTAGTTGTGGCACATGGGCTTAGATGCTTCACAGCATCTTCCTGGACCAGGGACCAGGGATTGAACCTGTGTCCCCTCCACTGGCAGGTGGATTCTTACCCACTGTGCCATTGGGAAAGTCCTTAAAATACATTTTGCATCTACAAGTACAAAGTGAGAGCATCAGTGAAAGTATAATGGTAGTTTCTAGACCACTGTGTGCCAAGTCACTCATTCCTGTCTGACTCTCTGCGACCCCATACACTGGAACCCTCCAGGCTTCTCTATCCGTGAAATTCTCCAGGCAAGAATACTGGAGTGGGTAGCCATTTCCTTCTCCAGGGAGTCTTCCTGACCCAGGGGTCGAACTAGGGTCTCCTGCATTGCAGACAGATTCTTTATCATCTGAGCCACCAGGGATCTACTTCTAGACATCTGGGGAAATCATTATTATTATTATTATTGTTGGTTTTAAAATCCTCTCTGAGAATATGAGGTGAAGAAGCACAGTTGGATTTTTGTTCCCTGCTCCTGAGGCAGGCATTTGTATGTTTTTTTCCACTATATTGGCTACAAGTTTAATTACCAAGAAAAAGATTTCAAATCTGATCATTGAAACTATTACCTTTTAGATTTCAAACTGGGGGCAGGTTTCCAAACTCTACCATTGGGAATTTAGCCAAGTGTACATGGCACATCTTCCAACCTTTGGCGAGCTGGCTGCTTGGATGTTCTTATTATCTTCTCTTGTGTTTTGGGGTAGGAGGCATTCAGGGTGATTTCCAGCTTGGAATGCTTTAGGAGAAAGACCTTGGTGGGTGCCAGCACTTTCAGGGGAATCTTGGATAACCCTAGGAAAGCAGGAAGAATTCCAGACAGCACAGGGGTAGGAATCCCCTAAGAGTGGGGCAAGGTAGTCTGTTCTCTGCACCCAGGTCCAGGGCCTCTTACCCTTTTAAACATCCTCCCAGGTTCCTTAACCCCTGTGCCTAGAAAGCACACCTCAATCTTAATGCCACAGACCCGATGGACATAACATTCCATCTGAGCTGCTTTGTCAAAGAAGGGAAGGCAGGTGGTGAGTCCTAGACCAGTGCTCAAAACTTAAAGTTCAGATGAGCCCCCTGAGGGGCTCGTTCAGATGCAGGCTCTACTCAAGATCTGGGGTTGGGCTTGAGAGTCAGCATTTCTAACAAGCTCTCAGGAGATGCCAGTTCTGCCAGTTGAGAACCACCCTTTGAGTAAAACTATTGGGCAACACTCTCCTGCCTATTTTTCTTTAATCATCATCTCTCTCTCTCTTTTTTTCCTCATTAACCTCATTGAACTTGACCCTTTTCTGGAGATGGATCTTAAAATGCCCATAAGAAATCCAGTGTATGCTCAGAAAAGTAACCTTTGAATTTGAACTTGCCACTGAACCTCCAAAGCTCTGCCCTTGGTGCCCGGGGAGGCAGCCCTGCATCCTGGGGCTATGCAGTGGTGTGGACACTGGCTCAGGATTTTTGCAATAAAGGAAGGGCTGACAGTAGGAAACTTTCCCCGCTCATGATTGATGGATTGCTCTGGGTCCTCAGTCTACTTCAGCTGCCTGAGAGTAGGGGATGTTCTCTTTTATTCCTGGAGAACAGAAAAGCTCCAGGGGGCTTTCTGGATCCAGGAGACAGAAGGCTTCTGCTCCAGGAGCACCAGCAGGGAGATATTGCTTTGGTGATTTTTGCCAACAGCAGTTATCTTTGCTTTGTTCCCTAGTAATAGTAATAATAACAAGCACAACAATATTAATGGCCACTAGCATTTTATATGTTACTGTTACTATGTTCTAATGTTAAGCTCAAGTTCGTGTGCCCCATGCACAGTGCAGGGCTTCCCCGGTGGCTCAGCGGTAAAGAATCCGCCTGTACAGGAGCCACAGGAGATGCAGGTTCGATCCCTGGGTCAGGAGGATCTCCTGGAGGAGAAATGGCAACCCACTCAGTATTCTTGCCTGGAAACTCCCATGGACATAGGAGCTTGGAGAACTACAGGCCATAGTGTCGCAAAGAGACGGGACCGAAGTGACTTAGCACGCACATGTGCACATGTGGGTTGGAGGTGTCTGGCAACGGGCATGTGATTTTTAATGGTACCAGGAGACTAAGTGACTTTGGTGCCTGTACTTGGCAGATAGACGAGGGACGGGAGATGGCAGTTCTCAATCATTTTAGAACAGAGCTTTAGAAACTTTTGTGTATATGGTAAGTCATGGATAAAAATATATCTATTCATTGTGTACATGTGTGTGCACACATACACACAGAGCCATAGCTATACAATACCTACCCTTTGTGGGCTAGCTGGTATAGTTTGAGGTTTTTAACTAATTGAAGTGTTTCTTGGTGTTCAGTTCAGTTCAGTTCTGTCGCTCACTCATTTCCGACTCTTTGCGACCCCATGAACCGCAGCACGCCAGGCCTCCCTGTCCATCACCAACTCCTGGAGTCCACGCAAACCCATGTCCATTGAGTCAGTGATGCCATCAACCATCTCATCCTCTGTCGTCCCCTTCTCCTCCTGCCTTCAATCTTTCCCAGCATTGGTGTCTTTTCAGATGAGTCAGCTCTTCACATCAGGTGGCCAAAGTATTGGAGCTTCAGCTTCAACATCAGTCCTCCCAGTGAACACCCAGGACTGATCTCCTTTAGGATGGACTGGTGGTGGATGATGGCAAAATGAACATTTGTGGGCCAGCCAGCACTTCATAGGAGGCTAATTTTGGCTAAAATGAAAATCATACCCTCACAAACATTTTATGTATGATATTTGAAAGACAAAGCTTGAGTGTTACTGGAAGAGACATCTTCAGAGCAGCTTTCTGAGATGTCCCAGGTGGTGAATGTATAAGAAAAATTGTACTGTGGAACTTCCCTGGTGGCACAGTGGATAAGAATCCGCCTGCCAGTGTAAGGGACACAGGTTCAATCCCTGGTCTGGGAAGTTTCCACATGCTATGGATCTAAGCCTATGAGCCACAACTGCTGAGCCCGTGTGCTGCAACTACTGAAGTCCATGCGCCTAGAGCCTGTGCTCCACAACAAGAGAAGCCACCACAGTGAGAAGGCCACTCCCTACAGTAGAGAGTATCCCCTGATCTCCACAACTAAAGAAAGCCAGTACAAAGCAACGAAGACCCACTGTAGCCAAAATAAATAAAATTAAAAAAAAAAAAGAAAGAAAGAAAAATCATACTGTGTATTTCCAAATCCTAAGTAGCATCGTGATAGTAACTGTTTTATATAGTTACTAATATCTGTGCTCACGGTCACTAATATAAAATATACTTTTCCCTCCAAAGGCGGCACCTGTGTGGTCAACCCCACAGACTTGTTTTGCTCTGTCCCTGGTCGTCTGTCCCTTCTCAGTTCTACTTCCAAATACAAGGTGACCATTGCCGAGGTGAAGAGACGCCTCTCACCCCCTGAATGCCTCAACGCTTCACTCTTGGGAGGCATTTTGAGAAGGTAAGACTCAGGAGTTTTCTGGTACTGTAGTTTGGGGGGGTGGTGTTTTATCCTTTGGCCGCACTGTGTGGCATGTGAGATCTTAGTTCCCTGACCAGGGATTGAACCTGCACTGTCTGCATTGGCGGCTGGAAGTCTTAACCACTGGGCGGCCAGGGAAGTCACTGGCATTGTGATCTTCCAGCTGTACTGATACCACGCGCCTCAGCCCTCAGCCCTTACGTCTTCTGTCCCATGTTGAACACCTCAGAGGGTCAAGTCTTATTGTTTTCCTCTAAATGACAACTTGCAAAACCTAGCTTTTATTTGTTTTTGGACAGAGCAAAATCCAAGAATGGGGGTCGCTGCCTGAGGGAGAAGCTGGATAGGCTGGGTCTGAACTTGCCAGCAGGAAGACGGAAAGCAGCCAACGTGACCCTCCTCACTTCCTTAGTTGAAGGTAGGACTTTTCAGCCCAGCAAAGTAATGATGGAAGGTTAGCAGTTCTTTGAAGTTCAGGTTTGTTAATGATGCCATTTCATTTTTGTCTATATGTTAAAGACGACTGATTTACAGGTGAATTTCCCAACTAATTGTGATAGTGATGATTCAGTTAGACTTAATAGAAGGTTTAGATGTAGATTCATAAACTATCATTTGATTTACTAATCTTAGCAGTAATAGGAAAAATAATAGCAATGGAAGATTTTGATATTTAGACAACTATTCCCTTCATAACAGCAACAAAAAACTGAGCTATTTTTATTATTGTTTATTTTAAAGTTCAGATCAATCTGGCTTAACTAATTGTTATTCAGTGCAGCATGATCTATAAGATAACCAATAATCCTTTATAAGGCGTTCACAGGACTCAATGCATGGTCCTGAGTCTGAGAGCATGTTGTATTAATCCTGTAGACATCTCTTAAGGTACAGTGAAGTTCCATGGCTTTATGAGCAAGTGAGCTGACCCACAAAGGCTAACCAATGGGGTAGACACAGAGGTAGAAACATATCCCCAGAAGTTATTTTTTTCCACTTTATTTTTTCTTTTGTGTTTCTTCTGTAAGAACTAAACTTTACACATTCTCATTCAGTCTTCTAAGAAAAGATATCATTGGACATCTTTTACACTTTGTAGAGGAGCCATTGAATGTCAGGGAGAGTTGTTGTATAACCTAGAATTCTATTGTTTTAAAAATGATTGAAGGAACCTTTTTGCCAAGACTCACTGCACACACCTGTGACACTTTTCTTGCATTGATTTCTCACTTGTCTATAAGGCACTGTAGGTGGTGAAAAGTAAGTGAAACACAAAAGCAAACATCTTGTCCTTTTCCAGATTATCAACACACACTATTTATTGAACAACTCTGTGAAGTAGTGTGTTCTTGACATTGGTCTTGACAAAATCACTTTGGTGATTTTGCTTTTAACAGGTATCTTTGCTTTACTTCCTAGTTGTAGTAATGATAACAACCACAATATTATTATTGGCCGTGAACACTTAATGAACATCACCGACTCAATGGGCATGAGTTTGAACAAACTCCAGGAGACAGTGAAGGACAGGGAAGCCTGGCGTGTGCAGTCCATGGGGTCACAGAGAGTCAGATGTGACTTAACAACTGAATGAAAACAACTGTTATTATTGTGTATGTCTTGTACTATTTGCCTGTGTGTGCTGATACTGAGAGCTGGCATATGGTAACTGAAGTTCACTCATAATCCACCCATAGGGTTTGGAGGTACTAAAGGAAAAACACAGTAGAAAAAATGACTCATGGGTTGATTCAAAAGAGAAGCAGATTCCTGCTTAATTTAAGTAAAAACATCATTAAAATTATAGGTACCTAACAAAAGAACAAAAGTATGTTCAAAATATAATGGTGAATTCAAGAATCACATGAATAGAAGAACTTGATTGGTTCTCAAACCCAATTCCACAGTAAAATCAGTTGAGGATGTTTATTAAAATCTCTGGACCCCATTCCCAAACCACTTGAAATGTAGCCTCTGGGGGTATGGTGCACATATCTTTATTTTTAAAAACACCCCCTGATATATAATGAGGTTTAAGGATCCTTGATTTAAATGTTCCTTAAGATACTTTTCATGTAGCTAGTATGAAAAGCAAAGACCTAAGAAAGACCTTTATCCACAGTGTCTGTGAATGTACTGCCCAGTAAAACCTTAAAAACCCTAAAAGCACATATTCACATTTCTTCTTGTTGATTTTTATGGTATCCCAAAACACTGAGTACCCTGTGAGGGAATCCTTGAGCAATGCTACCAGATACAGGTTAAATGTGTGAAATCCTAGGACCATCTCATGGTTTTGGCATCTACTCTTCCAGCAAACCTCTCATCACAAAAATGCCTAACTTGTGTTCTATTCATTTGGCCTCTGTTCACAGTGGAGTTACGTCAGCCTTAGCTGATGAAACTTAAAAAATTTTATTCTTCCCAGATACATCTTACTTTATGTTTTTCTCTTTTAAACTTTTTTATTTTATATCGGGGTATAGTCGATTAACAATGTTGTGATAGTCTCAGGTGAACTGCGAAGGGACTCAGCCATCCATATACATGCATCCATTCTTCCCCAAACTCCCCTCCCATCCAGGCTGCCACATAACATTGAGCAGGGTTCCACAGATATGTCCTACTTTTCACTGGATGCTTTTGAAATCCCCCAGATATTCACGATGTAGAGAAAGAAATATTTTATTGTTGAATTCCAGGCTAGGCATTTTGATGGAACTGAAAAAATGAGATTTAAGGGCAAAGGACTGTTTATATCCCTCAACTCCCCATATATTATGTTATGACCTTCAAATGTGTATTCTCTCTCTCACACATATGCACACACACACACATCTTAAGTTTCATTTGTGTACTATATTATATACATTAATATGTACTATAGTATTTTTATTCTATTCCATATTTTTATATTATTTTAGAATGCTAATTGTAGATCCACTACTTTTAAATGTTGAACATAAGCCCACTAAATTTATTTCAAGACTTACTATTGAGTCACGTGTCATGACTGACAGTTTTAAAAACTACAAGTTGTCTTAAAATAAGAGGAGAACCTAATATTTTGTGACCTTGGTCCTATTGGTGCTAATGTGAATTTGATTTAGTTATTTCAAGCATGTTTTGCTTGCATAATTTTAGTTAGTAAATATTAAAACTTTACCATATTTACTAGTTGGTATTCATGGATCTTGTTTTGACCATGTCTTTGGGTAATATTTTTGCCCCTCAAGCAGATGTTTTTACAGGAGCCGGCAACATTTTAGATGCATTTCTCCAGAAATTCTAAAATGAGATTTCTAATTGTCAAAAATAGTTCATCAGCTTTCTTGTAAATCTCTGGTTTTGTAGGAAAGAATACTAGTTTTTTTCAATCATTTGGACATTTTTTAAAAACTTTCAATCAAGTTTATTTGCATTTTACAAATACACTGTGATTGTAAATGCTTTTTTTTAAAATATAGATTTATTTATTTTAGTTGGAGGCTAATTACTTTACAATATTGTAGTGGTTTTGCCATACATTGACATGGATCCGCCATGGGTGTACATGCGTTCCCCATCCCGATCCCCCCTCCCACCTCCCTCCCCATCCCATCCCTCTGGGTCATCCCAGTGCACCAGCCCTGAGCACCCTGCCTCATGCATCCAACCTGGGCTGGCGCTACTAATAGTGCCAACCTAGCATCGTTGTCAAATCAACGTGTTAGAGTCATTATTTTAGGGACTGTTTTAAGAACATATGAGAAGGCTATTTCATGAAAATTTATATTTAAATTATTCACAATGTTTGTTACAAATATCACTGCACCTAGTAACCAATGGAATGAACTCAAAAGTGGCTGACTTTTTTCACCTTTTAAAGCTGTTTGAAAGGGGACATTTTAGTAAGGTACGTCTTTAGAATGGGGATTTATTTTTTGGTCCACATATACAGATATATCTGATCTACAATAAAATATAAGTATTTGAATTCAGAATCCCCTGAATGTAATACTAATCTCCTGAATGTAACTGTTTCCTTGTTACCCATATGCCTTCATTTAATGGAGTTTAAATATATAACCAATGGCTGGTACAGCTTCTTTTATCCACTTTATTGCAAGCCTGAAGTTCTTCTTATTTCCCCTTGTTAATCACATTGCTATGACTTCTCCTTGGTCCACTTTGGTATCTATAATACCAGAGAGTTTTCATTCTTTGGAAAATTCAGATTAGAATTGCTTAACCCAATTTACTGATCTTCCTGAGATCTTGGGATAATCCTAGACTCTCTTAGAGTGGGAAAAATTCTATCTCTGGAAAGCATTCAAAGAATTTGGCCAATATTATTGTCCTAGTTCTAATATCCTTGCTATATATTTATTATTTATGAATCACCAATTAACTGCCTCCTCTACATTTTACTCCAGAACAATCTTTGCAGTGTTGGTGGTGTTAAAACAAATATGAGGAGTCAGTTATATAGTCATTCTTGCCCATCACTCCCACCTCACTTGAGGTTTTCCAAGACGGTCAAAGTTGCAGAGTGTTGCTGAAGGGAAGTTTTGTTTACCTGAGTGGAGTGCTTTCCTGGAACAGTTTTGCTGAACTTGCGAAAGCTCACATAGCATCCTCAGGCAACACCAGGAGTTTGAAGCACAGTTTAAGTCCTTGAACATAAATGCCTGGGCTTTCTGGTTGTCATGTATGCATGCATGCTAAGTTGCTTCAGTCCAACTCTTTGCGACCCGATGGACTGTAGCCCACCAGGCTCCTCTGTCCAAGGGATTCCCGAGGCAAGAATACTGGAGTGGGTTGCCATGCCCTCCTCCGGGGGTCTTCCTGACCCAGGGATCGAACCCTGTGTCTCTTGTATCTCCTGCATTGGCAGGCAGGTTCTTTACCATTCGCGCCACTTGGGAAGCCCTTTCCAGTTTGTCGTGGCTAGAGGTCAAATTCTACTCATTAGAAAAGACCCTGATGCTGGGAAAGATTAAAGGCAGGAGGAGAGGGGGACAACTGAAGATGAGATGGTTGGATGGCGTCACCGGCTCAATGGACATGAGTTTGAGCAAGCTCCAGGAGATAGTGAAGGACAGGGAAGCCTGGCGTGCTGCAGTCCATGGGGTCACAAAGAATTGGACACAGCTAAGAGACTGAACAACAACATATATATTTAAAAAAAAATATGTGGGGAGGGAAGGGTATAAATATCCATCAGCAAAAGAAAGGGGACCATTTGCAAATATGTGTATGATTTCTATTCACCCTTTCAAATCTAAAACCTTTGCTGCTATTGCTTCCTTCTTTAGTTAAAAAGAAATCAGTAGGCTTCCAGACCCTATCCTGTACACTCCCATCGTCACCCCCCATAATATCACTTTTGACATTTTGTCTGACTTTGGGTCAGTTGCTTAACCTGACTAAGCTTCATTTTCCTAATATACAGATAAAGGTCATACTATCTGTAATGGTTAGGGTAATGCTATCTGTTATAATAGTTAATTTCCAAATTTTCAGGGGCTTAACACAAGAGAAGCTTATTTCTCACTCTTCACAGATGACATGAGTGTTCCTCCTCGGGACCCTTCCTTCCTCTCATGGTCTCATTCAGGGGCCAGAATCCTTTTGCCTCTAGCTATGCCCTCCTCTTGCTTCTCAGAGCCCTGTGCATTCAGCTCACAATAAAGAAAGATCGGATGGTAAAAGGACACAGCTTCCTACCCACTTGGTCAGGAAGTAGCCTACATTGCTGCTATCTATGTTGCATGACAACTAGTCCCATGAGCACACCTAATTCCAGAGGTGGGTGTGAGATATGCTAGAAAATGTCATGTCCCGAACCTTCTTAGCAGCAACTCTATAGTGTAAAAGAAAGGACAGACCTTGGATGGCCCAGCACCCCTTTCTTCCATAACATTGCCTTATGTGTCTTTTGTAGCATTAAATCCATTTGCTAGATTAAACACCTGACACCGTGGGGCACAGAGGCAGTTGTTAAAAATAAGTACCTGTCCTCTGGTTTTCCTCTCCCTAAACAACAGTATTACTTCATAGCAGAATTTACTCAGAATCATAAAACTTCAGCCCTGGAGGGAAATGGAAAACTGAATAGTCCAAAGCACTAAGTCATAATATCACTGGTTACCAATGTGCTTCTGGAGGCAAATCACCTTGTCTGAACCCACTTCTACCACTTACACTTGCTAGTCGTGTCCTATAAGCAAAGACACACAGCCTCTATGAGCATCAGTGTTAAGGAGTGTTCAGTTCAGTTCAGTCACTCAGTTGTGTCCAACTCTGCAGCCCCATGGACTGCAGCATGCCAGGCTTCCCTGTCCATCACCAAAAACAGTACTCCCCGCATAAGATGGTCATGGGAGTGAAATCTGAATGTTTGAAGAGTGGTTCCTAGGGTTCCCAGCACAAAGTAAGTGTCAATTAAATTTAGTGATCGTTATTCTCAAATGTACCTAAGGAAGGTACAGTGAGATTCACCATGTTGCACAGGATCATGGGAACAGTGAGGAGGAGAATCCAGGTCTGGTTTGCAACATTACCATGTGTTTTCCACTCAGATTTATGTTAGTGATATAGATTGTGAACAGTTGCATTGCTGAACTACTTCTGAATTCAGCTATATATTTATAGTTATAACGGTGTAACAGTATAACCAAGGAACAGAAAGAAGTTGGCCTGTTTTTCACCATGGATTGGACATCCCATGCTGGTAGGAATCCTGAGCATGTTTGTTGAGCTTTCTTGTACAAGTTTTATTTATTTATTTTTTAACATCCTGATATACCATCTGCTGCCACTTAATCCCTCAAAATTAGGATGACATTAAATCTTGGTTCTTTTCCACTTTTCTGGAATAATTATCAAAAGTACCTCTTGTCCTTTCAAGGGGGATGCCAATCTAGTTAGTTAGACTATCTTACAAAATATTTTCTTTCCACTTCAGCCAAACCAACCAAAGATAGGAGAAAGGAGTGTTATCACTTGGTGCTGTGTCCCTTTTGTCTCTAATCCTGAGTCTGTACGATTGCATTTCCTAGAAAACAGGGGAAAAAACCATCAAGTTGACAATAAACTCTTTTCCTTTAAAAGAGATATTAGGGAGCAGAGTTTTTTTTTTTTTTTGCTATAATTAGTCTATGGCTATTTAATTTAGGAAGAGGTATTGTTCACTATTTGAGGCTTCAAAACACCAAAATCCTTTAGTATCAGTAAAAATAAATGCACAGAGTATATTCAGCATGGTTTGCTCTTCTCAGGGATTTTAGGACAAAGCTGATATTACCCTGATATTCACACAGGTACCACAGTGGATTTCTCTGGGCATGTGGAGCTTAAGGGTGACCTCCAGGGACCTCCACGGCATGTTTGTAGGTCTGAAAGGACCATCATCCTGATATAACGTCTCCACCGCCCACTCCAGACACATTTCCACTTTAGTCCCTCCTCTGGGATAACAAGGTCTAGCTTTCTTCTAAAGCTGTATATGATATTAAAGAAAGACCATAAATTGCCTCCTTGTTATATTGTAACTGTTCTCATTGGTCCTCGTTTTGGTCGTATGATCAGCTAGAAAAGCCCAGTCACTAGGGCACCCTGCTCTCCCCTTTTGCACACACTCTGGCATTGACAGTGTCTTCTCGGGCATAGTTTTGCATTTCAGGGATGCCAGTGGAATTGGACTCAATAAGTAAATGCTAATGCAGTCTATGTTAGTTATTTTAAGGTCTTTCTTGGAAAATAGCTCTTTTTCAGAGTAATAGGTATTGTCTTATCTGTAAATTTTGTATTCTAAGTCATGGAATAGTTGCTATCTGAGAGACTCTGCTTTGACTATTGATACATAACAGTCTGATATCCTTATCTAATAGTTGAGAACTAATATTTATCAGAATTGTCAATGATTGGCCTCAGCATCTTATAATATTATGCATAAATAGATGCAATCTCAGAGGAATCTTCTTAAATTGTTTGCTTACTTCCTAACAGTACTCCTCTGACCTGCATCTTATATTTCTTTCATTTTCAGGGAGAAAGGTGTTTACATGTAGGGGTAGAGGAAATAGGCTATTATTACACGCATGCCTTTGTGTCTGACTGTGTGCTTGTGGGGTCCTTAGAGTCCTACTCCTATTCTGGCACAAAAAGTCAAGTTTATCTAAGCTTGTTTGGCTCAGTCCTGCCCTACCCCTTAGGTCTAACTTAGTACTCACTCTCATAAATCAGGATGCTCCCTTGAAAGTGTGTCCCTGCATTACTTGCCTAAGTTGTTTTTTTTTTCTATTTTCTATTATCCTCTCTTTCAAAGTTTATGCCAACTTATGTGCTTTTCAAACACTCCTGTTTCTGCTTATTTCCATTGTTTACATTTATCAAAATTTGTAGGTATGCTAATAACATTGCAAACTGTATAATTCCTAGTAATGTCTAATGCCCATTGAATAGTCATGGAAATTTTGAAATTGCTTAGGCTTTAGTTTACAACAAATATTTGAGTTTTGAATAAAAACTTTCTAAGATCTAGGTCAGAGAGTAGTTTTGTTTTTAATTAGTATAATTTTAAATAGATAATTTATGTAGATGGTAAAAACCCAAAAGTTACAAAAGAGTGAAGTAGCTTCTTTTCACTTTATCCTTCATTTAGTTCCCCTCCTGGAAGAAAGAAATGGTATTGGTTTCTCTGTTTTCTTCCAAGAAGATATGTGTGTGTGTGTGTGTGTGTGTGTGTGTGTGTGTGTGTGTGTATTGTGTGTGTGCAGTTTTGGTTTTCATTTTAAAAATTATAGCAATCTAAGCCAATGAGATTCTGCTGTATGTCTCAGGGAACTCAAACAGGGGCGCTGTATCAACCTAGAGCGGTGGGACGGGGAAGGAGATGGGAGGGAGGTTCAAGAAGGAGGGGACATATGTACACCTATGGCTGATTCATGTTGATATTTGACAGAAAACAACAAAATTCTGTAGAGCAATTATCCTTCAATTAAAAATAAATTATTTTTTAATAAGTAAAAAAATTTATAGCAATCTGTGCATACTGTCCTACACATTTTTTCACACCTTATCTTAGTGTTCTTTTTATTTTAGTTTTTGCAAGTTGTTCATTCTTTTAAACATTCACAGTATTCCATTGTTTAAATGCATCATTAAGTATTTAACCAGTACTCCACTAGATATCATATAGGAGTTTTTAATCTTTGGCTCTTACAAATAGTGCTACAGTGAGCAAGCTCACATTTATATAAATAATTCTACAGATATGCAAGTACACCTATTCAGTGAATTCCTAAGAATGAGTTACAGGATCAAAAGATATTTGCATTTGTAATTTTGGGAGATTATTGGAAGATTGTTCTTTACAGTTTTATCAGTGATGGAGGTAAGAAGTATCTATATGCTAGTACTTCCCTCCGTACACTAGTCCATACCAGGTACTATCAAGTTTTTCATTTTTGCTAATTTGATTGAAAAAAGATAAACTCCATCTTTTATGAAAGAGATTGAGTATATTCTTAGGAGAATTTTATGAGCTTTTTTTGTCTATTTACTTTGTACTGGTGGGGTATTTTTTGACATTTCTCTCATTCCTTTGTACGTGCTCATTATATATAAGGAAAACAGGTTGTATGTCTTTGATATGAGTTGCAAAGCCTCTCCACCCCATCTCTGGTTTGTCTGTTTGCTATTATGACTTTTTTTTTGCTTGCTTATTGTTCAGGTCTATATCATGCAGAACTTTTTTATATTGATATAATCATATTTCTCATATATTTTATTCCATAGCTTTTAGTTTTTATTATAATACTTTGAAAGTCCTTTTTTTTATTCCAAGATTATAAAATATTTCTCCTGCATTATCTTCTAATTACTTTGTGGATCTATACTTTAAATCTGTGATCCATCTGGATGTTTTTTGTTGTTGGATGTATGATATAGATATAATTTTATTTGCTTTTTTGGCCCAGATGGCCAGCCAGTTGTCCCAACACCTTTTATTGATAATTCATTTTCCCCTACTGTTATGATAAGCAAGTTTTGTCTTACATTAAATCTCCTTATACAAATGTACTTTTTAATAGACCGATGACTTTTTTCCCCCAAGAATGCTATCTCTCCGTTACCACCACATAGCCATTTTTGTTTCTAGAGTGTGTACTGTGTTAGAGCCAATAAGGCAGAATGCAGAGAACCCAGACAGACAGAGGTCTTTACAGTTTAATATTAACTCTGTAGCGACTGCTTTCTTTTGCAGAATCCTGGTTTGGGGGGAGGTGTAGAGTTCCTTCCCACATAACGCTTTCCTTTCATCTTAGGACAGTAGTTCTCAAACTTGGCTTGAGAGGAGGTCAGGAGCTTTCAAAAAATGCAGATGCCCTGGCTCCAGAGATTAAATGATGTAGGATGAAACCCTGATGTGTGTATGTGTGAGTGTGTGTGTGTGCATTTGTATATACATGTATTAAACAGACTCCCCGGTTGTGGGAATAGCAAGGGTTGAAAAACACTACCTTTAAACTTACCTATTTTATTAAATGGCTTCACTGATATAATGATATACTCAAGTGTTTTTTTATTTCATTCTTTCTAGCAATTCTCTTTTGCTCTAGTTTTTCATTTATATATTTTGTAAGGGGTACCTCTCAAGACTGTTGTTACAATTAGCCAATAAAATATTTGAAAGCTTTTCCATTTAATACATGTTTACTAAGTACCTATTATGAATCAGATACTGTACTAAGTACAGGGCATGGAATGGGGAATAAAACTATCACTTTAAAAACAAAGTATTGGTATTGAAACAAAGTCATCATTAAATAGAGAAACTACCACCTTATAAGACCCTTATCTATAACCCAGGTTGTATGATATATAGTGTTACAGAATGCACTCCTTTTAGAATAGTTCTGGATGCCTGTAACAGATACATTAAACCTGTCCTTCAGCTTTAGGATTTACTGCAGCTTGATGGTATAAGATAACTTATTTAATATAATATCTTACCCAGATTTGAAAATATTTTCAAATTTGCTTTCCAATAGGTACTTCTTGGAATAATCCCAGAGATAGATTTGAATGTATTATTTTCCATACATGTAATTAAAATTGAAATCACAGATATGTGACTAGAATTTAACACATATGAATTATTGCTTTCATTGAATACTACTGAGTATTATAGTAAGAAGTTAAACCTAAATAGTTTCTAAGGCAGTGCAGTTAGTGACGTTTGGTGAGAATTATCCAGTGAATAATAATGTAGAAGTATCTTTAGTACAAGCTAGTTTTAGATATTTATTGATAGTTGTCTAAAATATATTTACCTCTAAAATACAGTAATTTTAAAGGAAGAAAAAAAATCCTTAATGACTGGATAAAAGGTTGAAATCAGGTGTGTTCATTTCTATTTTAAAACTACATTTAGATGCGAAGGAAAAGAATACATGTATACATATGGCTGATTTCATGTTTGTTGTATGGGAGAAACTGACATGACGCTGTAAAGCTATTATACTCCAATTTTTAAAAATCTTTGAAAAAGACGCATTTAGATCTACTTCAGGTAAAATAATGGGGAAACCCAGAATGTCAGGAAAATGAGCAATTCACTTTCTTCAGAAAACATTTTTCCATTAACTGTGCATTTCTGGGCTGCATCAATAATTGCCATTTACATTTTTCCTAATATTTACCCTTCAGTTTGTTTTTGGCTTTTTTTTTTTTTCCTTTTTGCTTTTCATTATGAAAAACAAATGCCCTGAAACCAAAGAGCAAATTCTCTCTTTATGTTCTTCCCATATTCTGTAACTTTGCTTGTACCAACTTTTGGAGAGCGATCCTCAATATGGGTCATCATCTGCTGCTGTTCCTGCTGAAAAATCGAAAACCCTTAGTGGTTTCCCCCCCTTTTTTTTCATTTATTTTTATTAGTTGGAGGCTAATTAAGTGGTTTTTGCCATACATTGACATGAATCAGCCATGTATTTACATGTGTTCCCCATCCCGATCCCCAATCCCGCCTCCCTCCCCATCCCCTTTTTTGGAAGGGGAGGATGGCACTCCTTGGCCTAGAGAGCCTAAAGCCTTGCACTGAAAATACTCTAAGCTCTCTTACTATCCCCATGTAACCTACCTCTAAAATGGTCACTCTTGCAATGGCATGAAATAACAATGGACGTATTTGCCAAAGTTACTGTGTTGCTTCAGTGGTGTCAAAAAGGGGGTGGGCTGGTACTGGTTTGTCAGGTGGCACAATTCATTGAAATAAAGGAAGAGATTAAATCCACTTTGGAAAACAGCCACCATGGGGCAGCCTGCCTCCTCGTGCCCAGAAATGAGGCAACGGCAGCCGTGTTTGCTGTATGGAACATGGCCCTTCAGGGATCACTCTGTCCCCCCAGGTTCCTGCACCTACTTGTTCACATGGATACTTCATCCCCCCACAGAGACAGGGAGGCTTGTAGATCTTTATTGTTACCAATCAGTTGAATCCCCTAACGTCTTATTCACGTGCTTTTCTGCTCCCCATATTTCATTTTTCTTAAGCCTGTTGACTCTATGATGTCTGTGGTATAGGACTGAACTCTAGGTTTGTCATTGTTCCTGAATGGTGTGTGTCATTTAACTCACAGACCCATTTAGTCATTCATTCTTGGGTTTTCACACCCAAAGCTTTGTGGCACAGTCGACACGTTTTAACTACATCTCAGAATGTCTTCACTTGCCACTTCTTTTGATATAGCATTGCTGTACATCCAGTAACAATGTTACCTCGCAAGCAGGAGAAAGCAGTAAACAGAACTAAGGGAAGAAAGGATCTGGCTGTCAGTGCAAATGTAAATAGCAGCTGTTCCATCCAAACTGTTTTTAAAACTTCCGCTCGGTAAGAGCTTTGCATAAAATGCTCCAGATCCCCAAGAATCAGGTGTTAGCACAAAATTTAAGAGGCATGCTGCCGTTCCCCTGTATGCACTGTTTTACTCCTTCTCCTATTGCACAAACAGTAGAGGAAAAGAATGTATTGTGCATATATCCATATATATGTGTGTGTGTGTATCTATAATAGTCTCTTAAATTTTTATTTAAATATCAATTTCTATATGAATATTGCAATATGAAGACATATCAATGTATATAACTCGACTTGCTCTATAAGGATGAAGTTATGAAAGGTGTTTGTGTTAGTTGCAAAATACTTCTGAGTCCTGAGGTCACATGAGTTTGTTCTCCGGTCAGGTGCTATAGCCATTCTTTGCTGGGTCAAGCTTTAAGATGTTTTACCTCACATTTGAAATTTCTTGAATTATCTCCCTGTGGTCATTTTCTTAGCAAAAGTCATCATCCTACATTGGGCATTACAAAGGGCATTACAATGTCTTTTTTTTTTTAATGTGGGCCATTTTTTAAGTCTTTATTGAATTTGTTACAATATTCCTCCTTTTATATTTGGTTTTTTGGTCATGAGGCATGTGGGATCCTGGTTCCCCCACCAGGAATCAAACTTGTACCCCTTGCATTAGAAGACAAGGTCTTAACCACTGGACCTCCAAGGACATCCCTACAATGTCCCTTTTAAAAAAATCTTTGTGCCTTTTCTTCTGTCAAATAAGCACACATTGTCTTTCCTAATTGGTTAGGGTGATCAACTCCTGTGATAAGCTCTTTTAAAATATTGCTTATACCTTGAAGCTTTATCCAAAAGTGTGACCCTCCAATAATTAGCACTACCCAGACTAGTCAATATAGAGACCTTTTTTATCCAGTTTTGTCATCTTTCTATTTCAAATGGAGGAAAAATGATGTTTTCTACCACATGAAGAAGTCTTGACTTAAGACCTGCCACTGCTTTGAAACAGACTGAGGGGAAAATCATGACTGGATCATTCACAAAGCATTATCTGACCTAGCATTTTACCACATTATTATATTTTTATATTAAATTAGACTCTTCCAAGGCCTAGAACAGGGCTTTTCAGGTTTGAGGAAAGAAAAAAATTGTTTAAGACTCAGGGAATGAATGAAAAGGATGAATTGCAACACTGATGTCTCATAGTAGCATAAATAAAATTTAAACACACTTGTATAAATGCAAGTCTAATTTTGATGTTAATATTTGTACACATTGAAGCTTCAAATAGGGGTATTAACTAATATCTGCATAGTGATAGTGGAGCTTTCCATAGGCTAAGTGTGCCTTTGGTGAAATTAACATGGGCAGGAACCCTACCAATTTCCATTAGCTCTGTGGGCATAAATCACGTAACTGCTGCTAAGTCACTTCAGTCCGACTCTGTGCGTAACTAAACCATCATTAAAGAACCCTTCGTCTTGTTCCTTCTTCTCCTTAAGATAGATAAGGAAAAACCTTTGAGATAGAAGCTTTTAGGGAAAAAAAATCCCACAAACAAATATTGAACATTATTATTTACATTTTTTACAACTAAAGATCCTAAGGGAAAAAAATGTATCGAAGAAAAATTTAAGGGAAAAGTACTCTCGGGATTATATTTTTTCAGCTCTATACTATCCTAAAATGTTTTCCTGTTTTCTGTTGTTGATAATTTTGGGGTCGTTTTTATAAATATGAGCTTCCCAATCTGAAAGATTAATATTTCTCTTTTTTTCTAGAGAAAAAAATAGTATCTTAACTAAGGAAAGTTTCTTTGATATTAGCCTATTATGTGTATTTATCTATAAACTTTTCCTACTTCTCTGTAGTGATATTAATCATTTTTATTTCTTCCTGGTATTGATTTATTGACTACTCTTTATTCTATGAATATAAAGCAGAATCAAATACATTGCTTTGGCCAATCACCAAACAAGTGTCATGAGGTTTGGTCATCAAACCTATTTTTTAATTTCTTCATGGCAAAATTTGATTGACTGCTTGGTCACCTTTCCATGAGTACCACCTTCTCCTCCTCTGAAAATTTTTTATCTCTAATATTCGCTTGATACTTGTAATACAATATGATAACATTCATTATATACAATATTAGTATAATGTTAATGAACATGTACAGATCATAGATAATGCTTATATAGATTCAATATAACTTATGAAGTGCTTCTAAGGTGTTTTCTGGGTTTATTGTTGCTGTGACTACCATTATTGATATGATTGTCATCTTCCTAGAAACAGGGACAATCTTTGGTGTCCTTTTATACCCCCTTTATGCCTACCTAGCACTGCACCTTGAGAAAAATAGGTGCTTAGTACATATGTAGCAAGAACTTGCTTTTTTAAAGTTTTAATGGTCAAGTCAGAATTGGCTTGATTGAGTTTTTAAAATACTGTTGCTTTCCAAACTGACGTCCGTGGCCAAATCCCTCTTTGCCAATAAGTCATTTTACCATTTGTCTTAAAAGTTTGCTCAGGGTTCAGATTATATGAAAGAACAAACATTATTAATCATTATACTGTATTTTAAAATATTATTATTTTTAATAATGTACTAAGAAGCACTTACATAGTGCTGAAAGCTACGGAGGCTCTCCATAAAGCCTGACATTGCTAGTACTCTAATTATGCAGTATGCTTGCTTTAGCAAGGTAATGTTATGAAATTGACACAATTTGATTATTTGCCTTTCCAAAGTGTTCCAAGTTCATTGAAAAATTATGTGGACTGTTTGTCAATGTTTTGATAGATCTCATGGAAAAGGCAGTGAAGTGAAAGTGAAAGTTGCTCAATCGTGTCTAACTCTTTGCGACCCCATGGACCCCATGGAATTCCATGGAATTCTCCAGGCCAGATTACTGGAGTGGGTAGCCTTTCCCTTCTCCAGGGGATCTTCCCAACCCAGGGATCAAATCCAGGTCCCCCGCATTGCAGGTGGATTCTTTACCAGCTGAGCCACGAGGAAGCTATTATGGAAGCCACAAGGGAAGATATCATGGAAAAGATATCTGAATATTTCAGTTACATTGAGAATAAGTTATAGGTTGAGCAGCAACAAAATGACATGCCCATAGAGCTTTTGCCCAGGGCATTAAGATGTAGGATCTCTGATGTCCGTCTGGTCTAATGGTCAGAGCCTCGTAGGGAGTCAGAACTGCTTGACTGTGGTTCCAGTTTTCCTCCTACAATTTCCCACATACCCCTGCCTGGTAAGTAGCTTCTGTTTCTGTTTCTTCACCACCCCTGCAAAGCTCCTTTCCTCTTGGACTGTTTACAATGAATAGGAAAAATGATCCATTTGACCCACAGCCAGGAATGAGGCTTGAGGAAAGAGAAGGTATTCCTCTTGTTGAGTGTGGACATCAGTGAGAAACTGACTTTTTCTGTCTGCCAATAGGCGAGGCGTTACACTTGGCTCGAGATTTTGGCTACACTTGTGAAACAGAGTTTCCAGCCAAAGCAGTAGGAGAACATCTTGCCAGACAACATATGGAACAGAAAGAACAGACAGCAAGAAAAAAGATGATCCTAGCCACCAAGTAAGCAGAGTGGGGGAGTCTCTATGTGCCTTCATCCTGTTTTTTCATTTTCTTTGAATGGGGGAAAACAGTCTGGAAAACACCCATTCTCTAAAACAAGAGGGTCTCACACACCAGCAGCTAGATGTATTAAACTAGGACCTCCTCAGCGTGGTACCCGTAGCAAGATTTGCCGATTGTGTTAGTGATGGAGCTACCATTGACCCTGATGAAAGTTCTTAGAAAACCTCTTCAGAATAACGGGAACTCTTAGGAGACAAATGTGTTTAGAAGATGTAAGTTCCAGGCAGATAGGCCAGTTAGTTGATATTAAATATGCAATTTGGTCTAAGCCACTCACTGTGCCATAGTAAATGAGGATAAAGATCTGAAACACTAGAAGTGTTCACGGAGTGTGACAAAAATTCAGGACCCAGATGCATGAGAGGTAACAGGGAGATTTCTGGGATCCAGGTTTGGCGTCAGTGCCCCCATTTTTTTCCTGAATATGATTAAGCAAATGATCCCTGTACTGCCCCAGCTTTCATGTGATATTGTCAAAAAGAAAAAGACAGGATGTATGAGAACTTCTGCAAGTTGTAAAAAGCTCAATTAAAATATGAATTAAGATAATGAGACAAATGATGCCAAAAGGAGGAAGCTTGCGTAAGATGATTCCATGTTCCCTCAAACTTGAAAACTTTTTGATAATTAAAGGAAGAACTACCATTTACTGTGTGAAAACCCAGTAGTACTGCTTCAGTACTGTTTAAGTACTTAAGTACTGCTCAAGTCACATTCAGATTTTTAGTCCAAAATCTTCCAAGTGATGGCTGATTCTTGCTCTGTTCCCTTTACTAAAACAAGTTATTGCTACATATAGACAATTAATAGTCTTGTTTAATTTCCTACCTCTGTGTTCAGGTTTTAGAGCTAATAGTTCCAGCTGATTAACTTATCATTTATAAATTAGTTTCTTATTTGGGGGAAACTTCTAAAGAGAAAGTATATGGTAGATAGTGTTAGAAACATTGCTTCAAAAAATGACCTTATGATATGTTGGCTAAAATGTGAATCATCTCAAAATGCATAAAACAAAAACTAAATATTCCTCCTTCTACCCCCATCCAATGTAAGATGGGTCTTTTTTAAAATTTAAGGTTGTATATGGGATACCCAACAGGCTTGCCCAAGAAATGCACACCCCTCATTTGGTGTTTGTGCTGCTCATGGCTGCCACTGCTTGGATTTCAGATATATTTATTCATTGCTTTTCTGAGAGTACTAGATAGTTCTCTCATCTTGCCCCCAGAGAGAAGCGAAACATAAGGTAGGGCAAAAGAAAAGACAAAACAAGGAGATAAAGGGGAAAAGATTAGCAGAAAGATAATGAAGACCAAGAAATTTGAGAAAGAACGTTGTGGGGGATATAGCATTTGGACTTAAAGTTTTGAGATGAGCTTTGTGGTGGGGAAGTTCCCAAATACTTGCGAGTGAAAAGACCTAAACCTGGATTTTTGGGGGCCGTTTATCTCCCTGGGTATCTTCACTTCTGTTTTGTTTCTACTCTTTCCCTCTTCCAGCAGTTTTTGACTCAGAGGGGTCTTCATCCACCGTATTTCGGTTTTTCCAGAAGGAACTGAAAGATGTTACAAAAAAACCTGAATGAACTTTGTGGCCAGCCCAACACATGTCATTTGTTCATTTCTGTCCTTAATATAATCTCAGGAGACTATAACAATTTGTTACAGATTAAGAGAAATATATAGTGCTAGAAGTTAGGTAGTATCTTCTAGGTGTTCCCAAAGCATTGTAACTAGCAGGATTTTATTGATTTCCCAATATGCATAGCCATGTGATACCTCTGAATGATACTATTATCTGCCAATACTAATTACCCAAAATAAAACACCTTCTTGTTTTATACCTCGAAATCACTTGATTATGGTTTTATCATGCGTATTCCAAGAATTTCACCCCCCTGATCCAGAGAAATCCTTCTTGTCCTCCTTCCTCCAGTAATGTCTGTATAACTGTCCACCCCTACTGTCCACAGCAGTGCTGCCATTGCCATTCCAAACACAAGTTCCCATTTTCTTAAGAATTCCCATCACTCTGAGTGTTTGGAAGCCAGTGCATTCAAATGGATGCTGAGATTTTGTTTTCATAGAAGTAAACATTAGAAGAACTTAGGAGAAGTAAGAGAAGCATCAGTACTTTCATATTTGTCAAAGTTATACAGAGACATCTGTTTTATAGTAGTGGATTCAATAAGGAGTAGTATTTCCCTGTTACCTCGGATCTAAGTAATATATATTATTTTAGGTGATTTTTGAACTTTGATTTCAAAAAATATTTCAAGAACATGTAATTCTCTTTGATCCCTCTGCCCATAGCTGGACCTTAGCAGATCATTAAATGTTAAGCAAGAATTGAATTCACTAATTCAAATTACCTTATTTTATATAAGAGTAGATAGGCTATAAACATCTAGAAATTAAGAGACAGACAAAATAATTTGTCTTTGTGGTTATATATATCCATTCCATCTTTTTTTAGACCATATGAAGAATTGAAGAACCAGAGACTATGCAGTCATAGCAAATGTATTAAATACAAGCAGTAGTTAATATAAGTAGATGAAGTAAGGAAAGTTTTGGAATTAATGCCTTTCTGCAAATATTAGTGCACCCAACATGTGTTCTGAATAGTTTCTAATTTTTCCAGCAGTAAGGCATTGGCCATTTTCAAATAAAATGTTCAAAGTTGAAATGAAGTAGTCTATATGGATATTCATTACATTCTAATCAGTTCACCTTTGTTCACAAGACTGTGACAACTGTATCCAAAATATATACAAAATTTAAAACTCTTTAGATGAGAGACCGAATTACTCATCTGCCTTGGCACATTGGGTTGCATATTTTTTTTTACCTCTATGAATAACAGATTCTGTTCTATTTAATTATATTGCCAAATATACGATTGTACGAAGGGCTGGTTAAATGCCATTAGCCTCCTAACTCCTCATTGTTCCCAGGGCTTTGTTGATTAACTAAATATTTTGATTAATTAGACAATTATTTAAAAAGAAGAATAGGAATGAGTTAGACAGTTTTGGGAATCAAAAAATGTACCTGACAAAACATTTATTTGATTTATGAAAAACATGAATTAAACCTCTTCATTGAATTTAGAACTCACTATGATTAACACTCATCTGTATTAGGGTAAAGCAGAATATTTAGGGAGTTTTAATTGATAGTGTAACATTGATAGTCAAAAGGAAAAACAGAACTTTAAATTCAGACATCAGCTAAAAAATTATGTCCTTAAGGACAATGACGTAAGTGATAAAGTTAGAATTTATGATTCATCAAAGATCATCTTGTGTGTTACATAATTCATAATGTGACATTTTGCTTAAAAAATAAGAATTTTTTTACTGTAGCTTCATAAATAACAATTTAAATAAGAATGAAATTAAGCATACAAATAATAACTCAGTAACTGTCATAATAAGATATGATAATTGCCTAAAGGAAATCTACAAAGTTCTCATCTGTTTTCAAGTCTGGAGGCTCTCCTAAGTCAGTGAGTTAAGAAGAAGAATCAAACATCAACGCTGAAATTCTGAAACTACTCCGGATACAGCTTCATGTGTGATGTACTTGAATTGCTTAGCATAAGCTAAATTTTTCCATACTTGCATTTTCCTCATTTCTTCCTCAGCTTTAACTTTATTGTAACTCGTTCTATTGTTTAAACAGTAAGGCAGTTGATTTGCCAACTTATAAATTAGTTTATTCAATTATCAAAAATATTCAAATATCCTAATACAAGAACTGAAGCAATGTTTTAACCTCCATTTAAATTTTTTAATATATTTAAATGATCATCTTGTAGTATTTGAGACATAGTTGCCATTGTGAACCTCATCTGTATTTTTTTATAAATTTATTTTTAATAAGAGAGTAATTACTTTACAATATTATGTTATTTTCTGCCAAACATTAAGATGAATCAGCCACATGCATGCATATGTCCCCTCCCTCTTGAACGTCCTTCCCACCTCCCACCCCATCCCACCCCCTCTAGGTTGTCACAGAGTGCCGGGTTTGAACGCCCTGCATCATTGTAGCAAATTCCAACTGGCTGTCTATTTAACATATGCTAATGTATATGTTTCAGTGTTATTCTGTCAATTTGTTCCTCCTCACCTGTATGTTGTAGATGGAACTTCAGAGGTTGTCTTATGAAATTTTATCAAGCCTTCTTTTAAAAGAAAACAAACTTTTGGAAAGATATCATGGAATGAAATTAAAACCCTGTTTAAAGAGTTCAACCTTAATTTTGAGTCTTTCATTTTAGACAAATTTGTAAAGAATTTCAAGACCTTTTGAGTCAAGATAGATCACCGCTGGGATCCTCCAGACCCACTCCAATTCTAGACCTTGACATTCAGAGACACTTAACACATTTCAGGTAAGACTGGTTTTCCAATTTGGTTGGATTCCCCTTTTTAAAAAAAACTTTTTCTTTTGTATTGGGGGATAGCTGATCAATAATGTTGTGATAGTTTCGGTGCTCAGTGAAGGGACTCAGCCATGTATATACATGCATCTATTCTCCCCTAAACTCCCCTCTCATCCAAGCTGCCGCATAACATTGAGCAGAGTTCCATGTGCTATACAGTAGGTCCTTGTTGGTTATCCATTTAAAATATAGCAATGAGTACATATCCATCCCAAACTCCCTAACTATCCCTTCCCCCCGTTCTCCCCTCTATTGACTCTCTTTTCAATTGTTAAAACAGTCTTTACTAACCTAGGCATGTTTGTATCCTGCCACAGTTCCATTTAGAGATAACATATATATTTATATGATGTTGCCTGAATTTTTTGAAATTCCAAGCATCTAAGGTCAAATTGTAAAGATAAATAAAGCATAAAGTACTTTGGATCAGAAAATTTATATTTTTGTGTGATTTCCAAGAGTTTGTGACTTTGAGAGTGAGCACTGTTATTTCAAACCATAACACTTTCAGATTAGGATACTGAAATCCTTTAAGCAGTTCTTTATCTTGATTGTTTATCAAATTGTTGAATGGACAGATGAAATTAGTAGGCTATCATAGACTGATTTTTCCAGGACTATGTTAATGATTTCTCTGTAGTTAGAAATTGCACACCTCAGTTAATGGTTCTTAAGTTAGACCACAAAAACATATTTTAAAGAACCCAGGATACTTTTAAAGAACCCAGGATTATTGAAAGCATATCTTTAATTTTCTGAGACACTTTGGAAGAGGATAGACTATTTTTCCTGATTAATTTATACCCTGAATGTAATGTGAAAAAGAATGTGATAATTTTTCAGGTGACTTCCAATTGTAAAACTCTAGAATTCTAATGCCAACGTGGTATTTCTCACCAATTAAAATATGTATCCTCTTTTTTTATTACTATCATTTAGTTTTTTAAAAAAACAATGCTAAGGAAAGACTAACATACATTAAACTTTTAAAAGTTTTTGATACCTCTCAATGACTATAATGCCTTTGAAGAGGATATTCCATTATGTAAAGTAGTGGGTATTTAAGTAAATTGGAATTTTATATGCAATTTAGAGATTGTCAAAAAAGAATATTTAAGTTTTCATGCATCACAATGCTCCTCAAGATGTAATAGACACATCTCTGAAAACTAAACTTAGAATTTATCTTCTAAAAATGCATCAAATGTAGTATATGTTCCCAGGACTTTTCTCCTACCATTCAATTAGATTAGTGAAGGTGAATGTGCTAAAACTAGAGAAAGTATAGTGCCCAGAGGTAAGAGCAAAAGGTTTTGGGAAGTCAAGAGAACTTGTCTTCAAATCCAGACCCTTAATACATTTTAACTGGGTTATTTGGAGTAATGTATGTATTCTTCTTAAGCTTATCTTTTTCTAGCTTTAGCTGCAATAAGAACCCCTCCATTATATGGTGGCAGTGGGCTAAAATGAGAAAATGAACATAGAGTAAGCATTTGATTAATAATACACTGTTTACTGCACCACTGATCCAAGTTTAAAGATTTCTACTATCATATCTGTACAAATATTTTCCATATTTTTATTTGTGTACATACTAAAAAGATAATTTCAACAGAAGTTCAATTCAAAGCTTAATAATTTTTATACAAGTTTAATTCTGGATTTAAGGAAGTTTGCTGAGTTACGAATTTACTCTAAGAAGAAATTCACTGTTCAAATACAGAGAACTGGGCTCTCTGTCATGTCTGCTAGGTCACTTCCAATCACAGATGTTGCAGCTTTCATTGGACAGTGGTCTGTCCTTTATCAGGCTCAAAACAGACTACACATCAATGTGTAAATTGAATATCAGCAACCATTTGTTTGCTTAGCATAGGCACAATCTGCTGATTTGTTAATAATTTTAGTCACTGCCAGCTTAATGTCTCAGGACTCTTCAGAGAAAATGTTCATTGCTACACTTCGGCTGAATGTTTTCTAGTGTGCTTTATGTGCTATTTGGTTCCTACCCATGCAGAATATGGTAACAGTCTAGTGTAGAATTACCCAGAGAAGCTAGTCTGATGTTTTCCAGAGAAGAGCTAAATGTATGGTAAATTACCCCCTCCTTATTCTCAGTTTAAAGAAAAAAGGGAGAAATTACATTTTGGGTATAAAACTCTTGAGAAGATGTATGGGCTGCAGATTCTCAATCACAGCAATTTGAAATGTATAACCATATCTTAAAACATTCAACATTACCTGGTGTATCTACTTATAAAAGGATCACCTATAAAATTTTGGTGTTGTTATTTATATGCTGAGTAATTTGCCATCAGAAAGTTTTAACTCTCATTTACTATACTTTTTTAATGTTTGTCAGATTTTTTCATTTATTTTGCTTTAACTACATCCCAGATTATTTAGATGAAATCTTCTGGATTTCATAATGGCAGATAGTATGATGCTAGAAATCATTTAACCAAAATTTACCCTATAGCAAATTTCCTAAATTATATCATTTTAAAAACTGTGGTTAAAAAAACAACAACACAAAATTTACCATCTTAATGATTTCTAATTCAGTAGTATTCAGTATATTCACATTTTTAGGCAACCAGTCTCCAGGACTTTTTCATTTTGCAAATCTGAAACTCTATAATCATTAAACAACAAGTTTCCCCTTCCCCCCAACCCTTGACAACCATAATTCTACTTTCTGTCTCTATGAATTTGACTAAATACTTCGTATAAGTAAATTGATAAGTATTTGTCTTTTTGTGACTGGCTTATTTCACTTTGCATAATGTCCTCAAGGTTCATGTATGTTGAGCACATGTTACATTTCCTTCCCTTTAAGACTAAGTGGTATTCTTCTGTATGCATAAACCACATTTTGCTTATCCATTCATCCATTAGTGGATACTTGGGTTGCTTCCACTTCTTGGCTATTGTGAATAGTGCTACTCTGAACATGTGTGTGCAAATATGTCTTGGAGATCCTGCTTTCAATTTTTTTATATATATGTCCAGTAGTAGAATCACTATGTCATTTGGTAGTTCTATTTTTAATTTTTGAGAAAATGTCATATTGTTTTCTAATGTGGGTATACCATTATACCATTTTACATTCCCACCAACAGTGCACAAGGCCCCCACTTGTTATTTACCATTGTGGTTTGATTTGGGGGGGTGGGTAGTAGTTACCCTAATGAGTGTGAAGTGATATTTCATTGAAGTTTTGATTTGTATTTCTGTAATGATTATGATGTTAAGTATCTTTTAATATGCTTGTTGGCTATTTCTGTGATATCTTTGGAAAGATATTTATTCACACCCTTTGCCATTTGTAAATATGATTGCGTTTTGTTGTTCAGTTGTGGTTCTTTATAAATCTGTATATAAACCCTGTATTAGACATATGATTTGTAAGTATTTTCTCCCACTCTACAGGTTGCCTCTTTATTCTGTGGTATTCTTTGATGTACGGAAGTTTTTGATGTAGTTCAATTTGCCTATTTTTACTTTCGTTGCCTGTGATTTTTGTGTCATATCCAGGGAATCCTTGCCATTTCCAGTGTCATGAAGCTTTCCCCCTAGTAGGTTTTCTTCTAAGAGTTTTATAGTTTTAGGCCTTATGTTTAGGTCTTTGATCCATTTTGAGTTAATTTTTGTATACAGTATAAGATGTGTCCAACTTCACTTTTTTGCATGTCTTAAAGAATTTTCTTTTAAACACAGGGTTTAAACATGGTTGACATTTCCAATTAAAATCCAAATTTAAGTTCCCTGCTGTAAACTGAATTTAAATGTGTGTTTTTTGGTTTTCACTATGCATTTATTAAAAGTAGCCTCAATAAAATATCTTGATAGGACTGTAAAGTCCAGCTTGTTGCCTGACCTTGGAAAAAGACTCTACACTTTAAAAATGTAGCTCTTAAATGTGGCTTCATAGTGGAATTTCTCTTGGAGCTTTTTAAAAATCTTGAAACCTGATGTACATTCTTAAAGATCTGATTTAATAGGTCAGGTCTCAGATTGGAGTTAGGCATCTTTATAATTTGCAAAATCTGAAGTTGATTTTCATAGTTAGACAGCTTGAAAGAACCACAGTCCTAGGATATTCCTAGACTATTAGCTTTTCTTCCCTTAGAAGAAAAAATAATTCTAATTCATTTTTAAAGTGACTGAGAATTATGTAAAGTTCTGTCTCATACACTAGTGAATTAAAGAAATTCTACATCTATTATCTTACTATTAAGTAGCAATGTGTTAGCATGGAGGGTATCTATTTTATAATTTCCTAACTGATAGTGGTAACTTGAATTTTGACAGAAGCATCAGCTCAAGAGAAAAATGACTTAGAAAGGAAGTATATTACATCTGACATTGAAAGCAGTCCATTGGGAGAG
This sequence comes from Cervus elaphus, assembly GCF_910594005.1. NCBI lineage: Eukaryota > Metazoa > Chordata > Mammalia > Artiodactyla > Cervidae > Cervus > Cervus elaphus. Next base: position 23,791,635 of record NC_057821.1, read on the forward strand.
ACTGATTTCCATTGTTTTTGCTGAGTGCTGGCTGGGAAAGAAGTAAGGAGACAGTGTAATTAGGCATTGAGACAACTCTAACTAGTAGCGTCAAGTTGTGCTACCCTGTTTTATTTGATCAAAATCTCCTTCCCAATGCGAACTTCTTGAATTACACCTTCCAGGGTGGCTGCTTTGATATCTGGAGAACTCTGGCTTACTTTCAATAGATTGAATATGTCCAGGTAGAGCTAGGAAATGAACTGGCCTTGGGAAGCCCAAATAACTACTTCCAGTTTCTGTGGTAGCTGACATATCAGAGTGCTCTGGGAAACTGTGGGCAAAGCAGTGACCCCTCTGCTGATTGACTCACAGCCTGGAATGCTGCTTGTTTCTATCAAAATGACAGGAGGCAGGTTCATTCGTTATTTATAATTTACTGAGGGCCATCCAAAGTGTATATTGCTTTAGAGAACATAGCAGACACCACAATACCTACGGGAAAGGGGAAGATGATTGATAAAAATCTGCAGACGCCCCTACAGACCCCATTCAGATAGAAACCAAAATCCTGATTTTCTGAAACATTAGGGATTCCCTTCTTGGAGAGCTCAAGAAATTAATAACTTTGCCCTTCTTTGTTCTTATGTTCTCATAATATCCTTGAATCTGAAGTCAAGTGAAAGCACATCAACCAATATAAATAAAGGGAAGAAGTTAGACTGTTTCTAGTGGGATATTCCAGGGAGGAATACTGGAGTGGGTTGCCATTTCCTTCTCCAGGGGATCTTCCCGACCCAGGAATCGAACCCAAGTCTCCCACATTGCTGGCAGACTCTTACCGACTGAGCCACCAGGGAAGCCCTTTCTAATACTTAGAGAAAACAGCCTATCAGAAAAACAAGGACGTTTTCTTTCTCAACACCCACCTTGGGAGCCTATTTTATTTTTTCTTGTATTTCCCCACGCTAGTGGCAGGTGCTGCAAAGATGACTACAGAATTGTCCCATCTTTAAGAACTTCTAATGTGGAAGGCAATTACATGTGAAGATTTAAAATATAAGAGAGAGGGAGCTTATAATAGAGGGTTAAGCAGAGTGCAGGTACTTACCTGGGGTAATTAGGAAAGGATTTCTTCTTCCTTTTTACTGTACATACTTCTATAGTTGAAGTGCAGTTGACTACAGTCATGTTAGTTTCAGGTGTATAGCACCGTGACTCAGTTATACATACATATATGTATTTTTTCAGATTCTTTTCCCTTATAAGTTATTACAAAATATTGAGTATAGTTCCCTGTGCTATACAGCAGGTATTTGAAGGATTTCCTCTTTAGATCCACAGTACTTAGCACTAGCAAATGAATGAAAGTGTGTGCATGCTCTGTTGTGTCCAAATCTTTGCGACCCTACCGACTGTAGCCCGCCAGACTCCTCTGTCCATGGGATTCTCCAGGCAAGAATGCTGGAGTAGGTTGCCATTTCCTTCTCTAGGGGATCTTCCCGACCCAGGGATTGAACCCATGTCTCCTGCATTGCAGGCAAATTCTTTACTGCTTGAGCCGTTGGGGAAGCTCCTAGCACTAATATGTGCCCAATAAATATTTTACTAAATGTAGATTATGATGCTAACTCTGTTAGGTCTTGTATGTATTCTCCCCTGGTTCCTTCCCAGGGCCATGGTATTTCAATTGAACCATAGGCTGGGGAAGTGAAATGATCCATGCACTTAAATTGTTCTGTTTGAGTCACAAAGTGTACTGATATCACATCTTCTTAGACCCTCCTACAACTGCTGTAACACTTTGGAAATAAGAAATGCCTAGGCTTTCTAGGTATCTGTATTTGCTGGTGATTAAATTTTCATCATTGATTCTCAGTGTTGGAAGGCCCCTCAAGTTGCCCACTCTCCTTCAACATTTGGATCATCCCGCCAACATCCCTGTCAAGTTGTCACCCATACCAGGCTCAAAACCTCCCCATGATAGGCGGCTCTTTTCTTGCCTCGGCATCCCTTCTAGCTCTGACAGCTCTATTAGAAATGCCTTCCTTCCACTGAGGCAACATCTGTCTTCCTAACATTCCACTCCTTGGGGGCCCTACAGAGTCAGTTTAATCCTGTTTCCCCTCCAGTTTCTAAAGGCAGCTCTCATGTCTCTCTGAGTTTGCTCTTTCTGGGCTATTCATCCTCCTTTTCTTTGTGTTCCACACATAACATGCACTCCACTCAACTTGACTAGTATTTTCTGAGTGCTCTGGCTTGGTGATACATGGAAGATAGGATATGTGTCTCTACTAAATGTGAGCACGTTTGGTCTTCCTCTCCAAGGAGCCTAAGATGTATACTGTTTTTGTTGTTTGCTTTTATTTTTTAAATTTTCTTGGGATGGAAAACTGGTGGGGAATGTAATCAGGAGGGGCTATTTTATTAATCTTGTGAAAGCATTTTTAATATCAGAAGAGAAGTCATTTCAATTTAAATTTCAATTAAATCTCCAATCTCCAGTCCCCAAAGAAAAACATCATAAATTACATGACTGGGCTTGGATTTAAGGAATAGAATCATTAGGCCTCCTTCAGGATGTTTTGCCAGTTCAAGGCAACTTCGAAGATGATTTTATTTAAGAATATCGGAAATAATAGGCCTGATTTGTGAAGGAAAAAAAATCTTATGCTTTGCAAACAAACTCCTTTTTGTAAGGTTGAAATTAAACTTTAAAACTTAAACTCCAAAAATGTACTTACATTCACAACTACAAAGAAAAACATACCTGTAAGTGGTCAGGTCTTATTTACTGCTACTGCTACTGCTAAGTCACTTCAGTCGTGTCCGACTCTGTGTGACCGCATCCCTGGGATTCTCCAGGCAAGAACACTGGAGTGGGTTGCCATTTCCTTCTCCATTGCATAAAAGTGAAAAGTGAAAGTGAAGTCGCTCAGTCATGTCCGACTCTTCGCAACCCCATGGACTGCAGCCTACCAGGCTCCTCCATCCATGGGATTTTCCAGGCAAGAGTACTGGAGTGGGGTGCCATTGCCTTCTCGTCTTATTTACTACTTAAGTTAAAAAGGATAGTCTGTATTTACATAGGAGAAAAAACCCATTTCCCTTGAAGTAAAACTTTCAATAGAAAGAAATATAGACTAAAAAATAAAACAGACAACTGGTTTCCTTAGCAGACAAGTGAAACCACGATGCCTTTCTTGTGTGAATCTATATTAAATTACTTACCTTCATTTAATGTTAAGCAGGAAATTAAAGTGTAAATCAGTTGCCAACATTTATTATACTTTATAAGGTGGTGGTGGTTTAGTCGCTCAGTCGTGTCCAACTCTTGCGACCCCGTGGACTGTAGCCTGCCAGGCTCCTCTGTCCCTGGGAATTCCTAAGCAATCATACTGGAGTGGGTTGCCATTTCCTCCTCCAGGGGACCTTCCTGACCCAAGGATCAAACCAGGTCTCCTTCATTGCAGGCAGATTCTTTACTGACTGAGACACCGAGGAAGCCCACTTCTCAAGGTGCATGGCCCCAAACCAAATACTGCAAGAGATACGAACATACAAACATCTATTGCAGGTCGTTTGATAACATTTTAGTGGAGTTTTAGGTTCACCATATAGGAGACTAGTAATTCAAACAAGAGAAATCAGAGGCAACAGTTATAAAAAATTATAACACTGTTTCCTAGCTATTATATGTGAATAATTTGGTAAATTTTTCTTTAAATAATTTCTGTCTTTGGATTGGAGAAGAGACAGCAGGAGATCGAAGGAGACACTCAGGATGGATGTCAAAGGGTCTGGCTCAGTCTTCTCTTGGTTACCAGCTGGAAGTGTGAGTTTAGAGCAGACATTTACCAGTCTGGCCTCTGCAGGTTGATCTGTAAACTGACACAGTTAAACTGGGTGATCTCTAAGGCTCTTTCTAGGCTTCTTTATTCTATTCTCCATTTACTGCTAAATCAGTCATTTATGCTGTGTTTCCATGTGATCTCATTTCTTCTCTTTATGTTTTAGCAAATTGTTCATTTAAAAAGGTCAACAGCTGATAGGAACTAAATATTTGGTGATAAGGACACTGTTGTATATACAGAAGTAGAAATATAATGTGCATATGAAACTTACATAATGTTATAAAACAGTGTTACCCCAATTAAAAAAACTCCCCCAAAAGTCAACAGTCAAGTACAGTTCATCTAAGAAAGCACAAGAGACCTCAGCTTAGCATTTTCCTTCCCCTATTCTACATAGAAAATTTGAGTTGTCTGATAGGGAGATATATAAAGACATGGTTAATTTACCCTGAAAAGCTCTTTCTCCATATGTTAAAAATAGGGCACAGATCAAAAAAAAAAAATGTCTTTACCTTCAAAAAGTTGACTTGGATGTGATCGACTTCGGTCTCTCCTAATGTATGTGAAATTATTACAACCTTAGCTTCCTTTGCTAATGAGCTGGAGTGCAGTAAAATGGAATCATAAGGACCTAATCTCTTTGGGACCTCAGAGTTAAGTGGTTGAAAAATACAGGAGAAATGTGACTTTAGGGTGGTGGACAGGCAACACATCTGCCAACCTGGCAGAGTTTCAGAACAGTCATAAATGCGTTTCTCCAAGGTGAGTTTCATAGTTCCATGAGCTACTCCTTGATAATGTGTCATGGTCTAGTGTTTTCTGGCTCAAGAAACTGACTACATTCTCCTCTCTAGAAGAAGCTAGTGCAATTAGCATATTATAAGCTCCCAGAACTGTTTTTGAATAGAAGGAATGCTTAGCCTCCAGTCTCCAAAACTTGACCACAGAGACTGTTTTATCTCAGAATACCTGTTAACATTCCATGAAACTGAGGTTGGGCAGAAATTCTTCCGGGAAATGCAAGAAAAGTTCACCATCCTCCTTTATCCAGGGAGAATATTTGGTATTTGGGTGTCATTTCTTGGGAATGAGGGAACACGACCCTTAGCTACATTTAAACTATTTAGTACTGTTTTTAAAATGCTAATGTTTTGAACCCATCCCAAACCAATTAAATCAGGATCTCTGGGATAGAACCCACATGTTGGCATTTTTTATTAATCTATTTTTAAAATACTTTTTATTTTGTTTTGGGTCATAGCCCAGTGTTGTGATAGTTTTAGCTGAACAGCAGTGGGACTTAGCCATACATATACATGTATCCATTTTCCCCCTAAACTTCCCTCCCATCTAGACTACTGGCATTTTTAAAATAAGGTCCCCGGGTGATTTTTGCATGTATCCAGGGTTGAGAACCAGCACCCAAAGGAACCACAGAACATTTGTGAGTGCTGACAGGCCTTGCTAATGAGTGGGCTATAAGGATTCCTCACTACCAGAGAACCATACACCTTAATTATACACCTCAATCAACCTCCATTTCAAAAGCCCTTGGGCCTGTGGGCTAATATAATCTATGTAGACAATAAGCACAATCAGCCAGTTCCCTTTTTCTCTGCTTCCTCGTCCAGTTAGGCTACAAAGGATAGATGTCATCAGGCAGCTCTGGGTGCAAAGGCCCCAGCTTCTTTTCTCAGGCTGAGGTCTCTCTCCATGACCTATATTCAGGAGACATGAAGCATCTTCCCCTCACAGTTCTGAAAAGAACTAAGGTTTTGCAGAGAAGCCCCAATCCTTTGCGGGCGTTCTCCAGCGGCTATTTCCCAGCCTCCTGCCCTCACGGCTTTTCTCACGAGTGGCAGGAGGCATTTTTCCAGCTGCCACCTAAAACTGTAGTGAGGAGTACAGACTGTGCCTCAGGCTACAGTTGGACCCAAACCTGCAGTCACTGAATAATCCAGGAGAGAAGGAAAAGAAGACTTATCTTCCCTTTAAATCTTGCTACCTGCATGCCTCCCGGAGGCCAGAAAACAGAACTGAGGTTGGTGACGGTGGCATCCGTATGCTATTCAGGAAATCAAAGATACCTGAGAGCAAGCACACATTGGAATGATGCAACATAACAAAATAATAGGAGTAGCCCAAACTATTTCAACCTTTACAGACACCAAAACTTTTCCAGATAGAAAGTTAAAATTTTATAAAATAAAATCAAGTTTTGCTGTAATTATCTAAATGATAGTTTTCTTTATTTCTTTTTGTTTTTTGTGTTTTTGTTTTTTGTTTGGTTGTGTGGTTTATGGGATCTTAGTTCCCTGACCAGGGATCAAACCTGTGTCCCCTGAGTAGAAGCACAGAGTCCTAACCACTGGACCACCAGGAAAGTCCCAGGATATTTCCTCTTGAATTTCAGTCTTCTAGTTTGTAGCATGATAGTATCTACTACGCCCAGCTTTTTGTATCCCAAAAGAAAGCCAAAAAAATCTGTGTTTGGCTGTTGGACACAACTAAGTGAGGCGGTCTTCAGTGGCACATGGTAATGAGACTTTCATTTTCCTTTTAATCCTGTTAAATTAGCGTTTGCTTATTGTTGTTGTTATTGTTCAGTCGTTGAGTCTTGTCTGACTCTTTGTGACCCCATGGACTACAGCAGCCCAGGCTCCTCTGTCCTTCACTATCTCTCGCAGAGTTTGCTTAAATTCACGTGCATCGAGTCGATGATGCTATTTAACCATCTCATCCTCTGCCACTCCCTTCTCCTTCTGCCTTCAATCTTTCCCAGTATCAGGGTCTTTTCCAGCGAGTCGGCTGTCCACATCATGTGGCCACAGTGTTAGAACTTCAGCTACAGCATCAGTCCTTCCAGTGAATATTCAGGGTTGAGCTCCTTTAGGATTGACAGCTTTGATCTCCTTGCCTTCCAAGGGACTCTCGAGAATTTTCTCCAGCACCACAGTTTGAAAGCATCAATTCTTCAGCACTCAGCCTGCTTTATGGTCCAACTATCACATCGTACATGACTACTGGAAGAGCTATAGCTTTGACTATATGGACCTTTGTCAGCAAAGTGATGTCTCTTCTTTTTAATATGCTGTCTAGGTTTGTCAGAGCTTTCTTTCCAAGGAGCAAGCGTCTTTTAATTTCATGGCTGCAGTCACTGTCCACAGTGATCTTGGAGCCCAAGAAAATAAAATCTCTCACTGCTTCCACTTTTTCCCCTTCTATTTGCCATGAAGTGATGGGACCAAATGCCATGATCTTAGTTTTTTAATGTTGAGTTTTAAGCCAGCTTTTTCACTCTCCTCTTTTACTTTCATCAAGAAGCTATTTAGTTCCTCTTCACTTTCTGCCATTAGAGAGTGTTTACTTAGTAGGCAGAAAGGATATGTTGGACCCCAGGCCCAACTTTTTTTAAAATGCAAGTACAGTTGACTTACAGTACTATATTAGTTTCAGGTATATAGCACAGTGATTCAGTATTTTTAGACTTTAAAAAAAATGTTATTATAAGATAATGACTATAATTCCCTATGCTATACAGTGTATCCTTATTGCTTATCTATTATACATAATAATTGGATCTCTTAATCCTATAACCCTAACTTGCCCCTCTCCCCTTCCCTCTGCTCTCTGGTAATCACTAGTTTGTTTTCTATATTTGTGAGCCTGTTTTTGTATTGTTATAGTCATTTATATGTATTATTTTTTAGACTCCACATATAAGTGATTTCATACAGTATTTGTCTTTCTCTGACTTATTTCACTAAGCATGATATTCTCTAGGTTCATCCACATTGCTTAAAAAGGCATACTTTAATTTTTCCTAAAGTGGCTATACGTATCTTCTTTGTAAATTCATCTGCTGATGGACAGTTGGGTTGCTTCCATGTGTTGGCAATTGTAAATAAATGCTGTGAACGTTGGTGTACATGTATCATTTTGTATTAGTGCTTTCATTTTTTTTCCTGGATGTATACTCAAGAGTGGAATTGCTGGATCATATCATAGCTCTATTTTTAGTTTTTTGAGAAACCTCTATACTGTTTTCTACCAGTTATGTTCTATGTAACTGTAGAACATAACTGTTCTACAGGTTATGTTCCTGTCAAAAGTGTATAAGGCTTTCCTTTTCTCCACATCATCACCAACATTTGTTACTTGCAGACTTTTTGTTGATAGCAATTCTGACAAGTGTGAGGTAATGTCTCATTGTTCTTTTGATTTGAATTTCTCTAATATTAGTGGTGTTGATCATCTTTTCATGTGCCAGGCCCAACTCTTGCCAAGATAGGAAGAATTCAGGGGAAGATTCCATAGAAATTTGCTTTAGGCCATGCCTTAGAAAATTACCTTAGTAGCTTAATTTAAATTAGTTTAGACAAATCAATTAAAGTTGTGATAAAGCATTTCTGAAGGACAATTAGGGCAATATGGAAAAAGCTTTGTAATATGTCTCTAGCGGACAGCAAGGCTATTGAAATGTAAACTATATTTACTTGTTCCTCTGGTAGATGTTTATTCAGAATCCTATATTAACCTATATTCCAAGTAAGCACTGAAGCTTTGGAGATTTTAAAGATAAATACGTAAGGATTTAGCCACAAGCAAAAAATATTCATTTAGCCAGAGATCACAGGGAGTTTGTGAAATTTCTATTATATAGAAGTCTCCTGATAATTCCTCATGATTAATGTCAAGTAGTTTATAAACATAAACACTGCTGGAGTTAAAGATGTGTTGTTAATAACGTCTTATTAGAAAATTGCACAGCGAAAAAGAAAAAAGAATAACAATTTATTCCTTTTCAAGCAGCAATCTCGTCTCTACCATCCTCTATGACCGCTTTCATTTTTCCTCAATTTCTTCTTTTTTTAAAAAATATTTATTTCTTTATTTGGCTGTGCCGGGTCTTAGTTGCAGCATGCAAACTCTTAGTTGAGACGTGTGGGATCTAGTTCCTTGACCAGGGATCAAATCCAGACCCCCTGCATTGGGAACTCAGAGTCTTAGCCACTGGACCACTAGGGAGTCACTCAATTTTTTCATTTTTAATCTCACTAATAGAGAGGACAATTTGAACTGTTGCAATATATTTTCCTTTAAAAAGTTAAAATCTATCTCTGTAGTATGTGTTCAGGTCAATAAAAACAGTATAAGTCAATTGGGTATACATGTGTGCATACACAGAGAGTCTCCCTAGAAAAGGTGGTTCTACCGTTTGGTACCTCTCCCACTGCTAAGATGTGAACATACTTTTAACACTAGGGGCAATGTCAAAAGTAGGGTTTCACCTCTGGATCCAACAAACTATTACCTACCTTCCTAAACTGAGCCAATTTGAAAATGGTTTATGTGGCAGAAAGATGCTCTAGAGAATGTCAATTAAAAGGTCTAGCAAAGTAGGGGTTTTTTAAACCATGAGTAAAATTAAGAAGATGACTGTTAAATATAAGCTACATTTTCTAGAACATCAGGTGCTGTAAACTACAACAGTCTGGGTTTTCTCAGCACGTGGTTGTCAAAACCTGTCTGCTCCTCGGTGTGAAATTAGTTCTGGGAAAATTAAATCAATGAGCTGGAATCTACTTAGAGAGAAAATAGTTCAAGGTGAACGTAGTTCTAAGCCTGACTAGCTAGCATCCAGACTTCACATTTTGACCCTCGCTTTTTGGTTTGACTTACTGTTTGGTGAGCCTTTTCCCTGAAAATTGCTCGAGTCAGCTATCTCCTTTTCTCGATATACTGCAAGTGGTTGTGTTTCCTTAATCTCTCCTAAATTTCACATCATTGATTTAGCCCACCAACTAAGCTTTTTACCACATAAAGGTATTTCAGAACTTTGGTTCTGTTATCCAATGCAGGAATTTTCCTCTCTATTCTAATGCCAGCCATTAAGTTACAAATCCATGAGGCTGTCAATCCCGTTGTCAATTAAGATGTGGAGCAGAGTAGGATTAATGAGAAAGTCTTGCAGCATTCCATTGGAAACTGAGGAACGTTTAGCTTTTGTGAACTCAGTTATCATTACTGAACCCATGCAGCACTGTCGTGACCACTTCTATTTTTAAAAAATATTAGCCCCTTAGATGTGTTCATTACATAAACAAATTGCAATAATTCCATTTAATGGAAAACCTACCAGCAGTAAAAAAGAAATCATCTATTGATAAACACCGAAATCTGGATGAATCCCAAAATTATTAGGCAAAGTGAAAAAAGCCAATGATAAAAGTCTGTAGACTTCATGATTCAATTTATATGACATTCAGGGGAAAAGTAAAAACTATATAGATAGAAATTAGGACACTGAGACCCAGGATCTTGGGGTGAGGCAAGTGTCATTGACCAAAACAAATCACAAGATAATGTTTTAGGTAATGGTGGTCATGACACAACTTTGTGAGTTTGTCAAAATTCAACAAACTACATCCCTAAAAAGGGTTACTATTACTGTATGTAAATTCAAACTAGGTATACATGATTTTTTAAAATATCTCATTATAAGAAATTTACTATGGGACTAATTAAATGTAATTTAATAACCTAGAATTTCTAAAATCTGTCTCTTTTCCCCCCTGCTTTGATTATTAAGGTATTTGTTGTTCAGTCGCTCAGTGGTGTCTGATCCTTTGCAACTCACGGACTGTAGCACGCCAGGCCTCCCTGTCCTTGAAGTTTGCTCACACTCATGTGCATTGAATCAGTGATGCCATCCAATCATCTCATCCTCCGTCATGCCCTCAATCTTTCCCAGCATCAGGGTCTTTTCTAATGTGTTGTCTCTTCGTATCAGGTGGCCAGAGTATTGGAGTATTCTATTTTACTACTTCTGTTCCATCTTCTGTGATTTTTCAAAGATTACTCAGCCACTCGAGTGTGTCAGAAACAAACACCTATGTTTTCTTTATCTTTAAATAGGAGTTTCCTATGTTAAAAAAAAAAAAGTTGCAGTTCCACTAATACCCTTGCCTGTTTTAAAGATTAACCTCTTTGAAAAGAAAGCAAAATATTTTAATTACCATTTAATCTATCACTTGCTAACATAGTACTCCCTCCCCTAAGCCCGTCTCTGTATTGTTCCTCTTTCTCATTCTTGGAGCAGAAATTCAAACTATAGGTCTTGGACTTCCTTGGTGGACCAGTGGTTATGAATTCACCTTCCAATGCAGGGGACACAGGTCCCCTGGTCGGGGAACTTAAATACCACATACTTCAGGGCAACTAAGCCTGTGTGCCTGCAATGAAGACCCAGCACAACCAAAAAAAATTAAATTCTATAGGCTGGGGCAACAGAGACTCCTGAATGAAACCAAGGAAACTTTAGTCCTCGTTAACTCAATTATTCCATACATGGGAGTCCTGCCTCTTCTCCCTCAAGACTGCTGCCTCCTGGAAGTCACAAATACACAAATAATGGCAATCAGACAATGTCAAGTAGAGTGTAGGTTGACAATACAAGTGCCCTGTCTCAGTCCTCTTTGTTTTAGTTGTTGCTGTTAGCTGGTGGTTTGGTTCTATTTTGTTTTAACAGCCCTTGGTATTTTTTTGAAGGCTAGAGTCTAACATTTGATTACCAGTTTATGGTAAGAGTTCAAGCCACAGATTGTTGGAGATACATTTAACATCTTATTTGCCACTTACATTAAAATCTCTGTTAATATAGATTTTATATGAATATACTAAATCTTATATTAAATTTTTTTCTCACTACAAGCTCTTTATTAACAAATTGAATAAAAAAGGAAGCGAGAGAGAGGTGTAAAAGTACTTTTCTTGGAGGCCCCAGGAAGGGGAGGCACTGTCAGAACTCACTTGGCCAGGGCAGGCAACCCAGCCAGAGGCAGAAGGGAGATCAGGGCCCTGCCCGGGAGCAGCCCACGGCCCAGGGTGCTGAGAGCAGGACGGCTCAGGCCTCAGGCAGGGGATGTGCAAACGCCGAGGCCCTGCAGGGAGTGATGGGGTGAGGGCTGCCTGGAGGAAGCCACGAGCACCATCTTCCCCTGCGTTGGGCAGACACGTGTGTCCACATGAGAGCTGGTATCTGCTCGCAGCTTACGTACACAGAGTAGAAGGAGGGGTCCCAGAGTTGAGGAACAGCTTTGAGAAGCCTCTAGAAGCCTGAGGGCAAGGGCAGAACCTGGAGGCTGCTGTTCCCGTTGGAGTCTCAGGAGCCCAGACCCTCCTGCCGGCACTGGAGGACCTCCTGACTGCCCTTTCAGGCATGGTTGAAGTTGAAACTTTGATGATCACTTATGCTGTAATTGATATGGCTCCATTTAGCTTCCTCTTTGATGATGAGATCTTGCCCTCACTTATTTTCTTTTCATTGTGTTCTCTGGGCTCTAGTTTTATAATTTTGGGGTGGGGTGGGGAATGTTACTCTATTCTTTTCAGAATTCAAGTTAAGTTTTCTCATCACTTGGGCAAGTTTCTGTCCTTTGGCAAGTTTCCATGCTTTTAGAAGCACATCCTTTTCAGTGTCTTAATCAGGGGACCAGGAAACTGACTCCTTTTTTCAATATTATCCAAGGAGCTTTGAAGGGTGAGTGGTTTTTAGATTGGCTGGAAAGTGAGGATAAACAAACACAAGTGGGAATGACCATTGTAGGTTTAAGGATAGAGAAGAGTAAGCCTTTCAAAAATACAATAATAGAACATACGATAATAAAGAGTGAAGAAAGGAGAGCAGTAAAATGCAAATACGTTAAGAATCCAATACAACCTTTGTATTGTCTGCCACTGTTGAGCAAAATGTGTTCAACGTGGCACGAAGATGATACATCTAGCACGATGTTGGTTGTCTTTCTCACTTGTCTACTTGAGGACAAACTTTTAGATGAATATGAATTTATAAAGACTTTTGTATTGTGATAACCTCCTTCAATCCATCATGGTTACTGCTTAGCCCAGGTAATATTTACTTGTGAAATGCTCTCTGATATTAATTTGATAAAAGTAGATGCAAATACCAAATATAACTTAAGCGTTAAATCTATGGCTAAAAATATTTTCTAAGGGCAAAAAAGGGCCTTATCAAAGATTTTGAAGATTTGACTATGGGGTGTTACCTTACACATGACTTTATTTTCTGTCTAGGACTGAAAGTCAGCCTCAGCTTTCTGTTTTTCTCTTGTTTTTCTGTAGACTCTACATTATTCCCTTTCTCCTTTTTGTATGTCACTGTGAATGAGAGATATACCTATTTTTCTGAAATGGTTGGGGCCAAAAGATAAACATGACATCCCCAGAAATTCTTTTAATCATCCTGTGATTTTACACTTTGTTCTGTGATTCTCATACAATAACAGTTTACTTTAATTATTTGGATTCATAAACCTCACCGAACACTGCTAGAGCAGAACTATACTTTGCATTTAACATTATCCTATGTGGTGTTCCATGCATATTTTTTGATGTGCAGGTAATGTGAAATCCAGGAAATTAACATTTACATTATATTTTTTGTGTTGAAGATGGCGCTTCGGGCCCTTCCTTTCCTTACATTGAATATTTCAGAGTTTTAGATTTCTTTGTTGAGCTAAGTGGTTTTTCAGTGTCCATAACCTTCTGTCATGTCCTTGGTTTGAAGAAGTGCACCATAAGCATTATACCAGTGAACCGCAGCTTAGAGCTGGAAAGATACTTGCAGATGTTTTCATCAGACCATCTTACAAGGCTACATAACTTCCCACAAATTACACAGTGCCTGAGGTCAAAGGCAGTGTGAAGACTTTATGCAAGGAGTTCTCAACCCAGGGCATATGGGACAATGCAGCTTACTAAAGACCAGGTACATATTTTAGAAGCAAAAAAGACCATCAGCCAAGGAGGGATGCCAGCCTGAGAATCTTTCATTATGACAACCACTCTTCTCAACATGGAGAAGTAGACCATTTATACAGACCTATCTATTTTGTACTTGGCCTTTAAAAAGATTTTTTTTAATATTTATTTTTATTTATGTATTTGGCTGCACCAGGTCTTAATTGTGGTGTGCAGGATCTTCAAGGTTCATTGCTGTATGTGGCATCTTTAGTTGAGGCATGTGAACTCCTAGTTGTAGCATGTGGGATCTAGTTCCCTGACTAGATCAAACCCAGGCCCCCTGCATTGGGAGCACAGAGTTTTAGCCAATGGACTACCAGGGAAGTCCCTGTAGTTGGCCTTTTAGAACCCTTGTCTTAAACAGGAAGATGAGTAAGAATGATCTTTCAGGCTATAAGCTGGCCTATAGAACAAAGTTCAGTTAGAGAAGCTGAGCAAAAACTGCCAACAGACTTCACTTCTCAAAGTGAAGTCATAAACACACCCACAGCCTGAGAGGAACGTAAATAAGCACAGAGGCAATACAGAATTTCTCAGGCAAATTATATAATATGTCTGAGTATCTGTTTCTTCATATGTAAAATGGACATAATAATACTTCTTCGAGCTGTTGCCAGGATTGTATCAGAGATGCAGAAGAAAGCAGTTAGAACAGGGCCTGTCATATGATCAGGACTCAAATATCGGCTACTAACCTTAATATTTACCCAAGTGGAACTAAATTCTGTAATTTTTCTGAAAAGAGGAGTCAAAACCAAGAGGACATGGCAATAGAGAAAAAAATAAATTCATCTAATGGGGTTCCCTGGTAGCTCAAATGGTGAAGAATCTGCCTGCAGTGCTGGAGACCCCAGTTTGATCCCTGGTAAGGAAGATCCCCTGGAGTAGGAAATGGCAACCCACTCCAGTATTCTTGCCTGGAGAATTCTGTGGACAGAGGAGCCTAGTGGGCTACAGTTCATGGGGTCACAATGGGTCAGACACCGGACATGACTAAGTCACTTTCACTTTCAATGGTACCAGGAGCCCTGAACAGGAATAAAGCATGAGAAAAGAGGTATCACGTTAGCATGCATAACATCCTGTGGAAAAAACTGAATGAACTTTTTGGTCAACCCAACAGTTTGAGCTCAGGGTCAAGCATCTAGACATTAATAGATGGCCTCATTTGTTCTTTATGTGGTTGCCACCATGATTAATTCTTCTACCACTTCAATCAACTCCATTTATGTTCTGTCTTCCTGATAAGTTCTAAAATATTTGGATTCCCCTCTAGCTGTTACCATTGTAGAAATGGAGCTGAAGTCAGTTTTCCTGTTCAGCAGTGCAAGATATGTGTATGTATATGCTTCAACAACAGTGATGTCTTACTCATAAAAGGCAAACTTTGGTGTATATAGTTGTCCAAGCATTAACCAGTCTTGTTTTCTAAATAATTGGTGACTGAGGTCTGTTTTTTTTCTTTTTAATGTATGTTAGTTATGACTTAGGAATAGGGTAGGCTTTGTAAAATGCCAGCATGAAAGATAGTAGCAACCTGTAAAATATAATGGACATGCAGAAAAATTCACCCTCACCATGAACATCCCATAGCCAACAATTTCTACCATTTGCTGAAACACTTCCTAAGAATAGTCTGGCATCATCCAGACTCCTTTGCATGTATTAATTTAAGCAACAACTCCATGTGCTCGATCTTAACTATTATCACCATTGAGGCATATCAGTAGCTGCCTTGATCCTAAATTCATCATTTGCAATATTTTAAGAACTTGTCATTTTTGTCCCTTAAGATTACATACCCTAAGAAGGATAACTAGCAAGTTAACATATTGTGAAGGATAGTACTATCTGATTTTAAAACTGCTAATATCACAGCGGGCTTCCCTGGTAGCTCAGCTGGTAAAGAATCCGCCTGCAATGCAGGAGACCTGGGTTCAATCCCTGGGTTGGGAAGATCCCTTGGAGGAGGCATGGCAACCCACTCCAGTATTTTTGCCTGGAGAATCCCCATGGACGGAGGAGCCTGGAGGGCTACAGTCCAGGGGGTCACAAAGAGCTGGATACGACTGAGCGACTAAGCACAATGTCACAATAACTGTAACAACTAGGGCTTGTAAGCAGTTAATGACTTCATTTATCGAATGTACCATTTATCTGCCATGTTATATATAGATAAATGGATATAATCACATGTGTATGATGTACGTAAAGCATGTTTTTCTATATTTTACAAGATATGAGTAATGGGGAGCAACCTGACAATGTCATTTCAGGAACAACAGACACAAGTGGATAATCTGCATGGGTTTTGTTCACAGAAAGAGTGAATCTACGCTTAGGTATTTGTTCAACTAGAGAGGATGTTTGTTACGGTTGGATGGGCTACCAGTGCTGAGGTTGCCACAGCCCTCCCTACATGGCTCATTAGTCATGGCTATTAGTGAATTAGTTACTTACTGAAACCCCAAAAAAGAGATAGGAGACAGGAGGTGAGTAGATTCCTGACATCTTGTTCTGTTCTCATCTGCTCAGCTGCATTGCTATTTTGAGAGAAAATAGAGGGCAGTACTTTTCATTTTAAGCAGATGGGAATTGCAAACATCACTTCTTCTTTTGGTCTGTTGTGGAAAGGTTAGTCCTGGGTCCAAACTAACCTGCAAGGGAAGCTTGGGAATCTGGTCTCCATCAGGATGCCTCATGCTCAGATAAAACTTCATAACTTTGAAGAAAAGAAGAATGAAGTTAGAGCAACAGCTAGCCATCAGACACACTCAGCCACTTTTGGTCTCTTATTATGTGATCTCTGCTTATGGAAGTGTATGTGCCATTCTTAAAAGCAGTGATTCTCACAATAGAAAGTTGTATTTACTGGCTTTCTTAATGATATAGAGACTCAGAGTCAAGGCATGTGTCAAACACTTGGAATTGCTAATAATTAGTGCCCACCAAGTCTGTCAGGGTTTCCT
Source organism: Cervus elaphus (assembly GCF_910594005.1). Classification (NCBI taxonomy): domain Eukaryota; kingdom Metazoa; phylum Chordata; class Mammalia; order Artiodactyla; family Cervidae; genus Cervus; species Cervus elaphus. The sequence continues at coordinate 23,808,262 of NC_057821.1, forward strand.
GGTGGCTCAGTGGTAAAGAACCCACCAGTGCAGGAGATACAGGTTCAGTTCCTGGGTCAGGAAGACACCCTGGAGCAGGAAATGGCAACCCACTCCAGTGTTCTTGCCTGGGAAATCCCATGGACAAAGGAAGCTGGCAGGCTGCAGTCCATGGGGGTTGAAAAAGTGTGGGACACAACTCAGCAACGAAACAACAACAAATCAAGTCTATTAATGACATATTATAACAAATAGACCCTGAATTTCTTATCATTCAGAGCAATACATTGACCTGCGTCTACCTTCCACAATGCTTGGCACTGTTTAGGAATACAATAAATGCTTTTTAATGGAATGTTCCAGATTAAATGGGGAGGGAGGGATGATTTGTTGTATCATACTGCAAATTGCTCATCTCTTTTTCCTCCTGTTTCTCATTTCCAGTTTGATCACTCATGGCTTTGGGACCCCAGCAATATGTGCAGCCCTAAGCACTTTCCAAACAGTCCTCAGTGAAATGCTGAACTACTTGGAAAAACACACTACTCACAAAAATGGTGGAGCGGCAGATTCTGGCCAAGGACATGGCACCTCGGAGAAAGCCCCCCTGCGGAAAACTTCAGAGGCCGCCGTGAAAGAGGGCAAAACAGAAAAGACAGACTAGCTACATCAAACAGAATCTATTTCCAGAGAGTCTTGCTGCTGATATTTTTTCTAATTTATATATCATTGAGGGTGATTAATCTTCAGTGGACAAAATCTCTGCCCTCCCCCAGCCCTCCATAAAAAAAACAAAAATGGAAATGAAAAATGAAACAAAAAAGGACAAAATCAAAAAAAAAAAAGACAAAAAAAAGGAAAACAGCAGTGTAACTGTGTGATGAAGTTGTCACTTTTTAATTTTATGTTATGATAAACTCTTTTTGTGCACGTAATTTATTGTTCCGAATTATATACATCACAATTTTTAAGCACTTCTGGACTTTGGAGAGGCAGCACATGCTTTTTCACATCTAACTGATGCACTTTCTTATCCAACTCTGTAGTTAGGGATCAGAAAGCATGACCAAACTGGAACCCACCACCAGCGCCTACAGCGCCCGTCTTTCTCAACTTAATCCCCTATAACAATAGAGTGCCTCTTTCTACTAAATAGACCAATTTGGCAATCAACCCATCATTAAATGCTTTGGGAACTGAAAAGGGCATTCATGAATCTTTGTCCTGTGAATTGACAGCAATTTTAAAATCTTGGTCACCGCTAGCCCACTTAACTACCAGTGCCTTGGTGGTATTTAAAAACTCCAGAAAACTCTATCCCCTCTTTGTGTGATTATTCCCATCCCATCCTAGGACCAATTTTTTTAAAGAAAAGACTCAGCAGAATGTTTAAGAGATAAGAGATGACCTCTTCTATCCAATCTTCTCACATCCCCAACCTAAGTTTAAGGAAACAGACTGCGCATAGCGGGTCAGGGCAAGATGGATATAGGAAGGGGAGCTTGGCTACTCAGGCTTCCAAAGAAAAGCTGTGGTATTGTCTCAGCTGGAAAAGCATGAGGATAGGAACAGCACTTTCCAGGAAGCCCTGTCCCTCAGAGATAGGAGAGGGCCCAGGGAACTAGTGGAGGCCCCTCGACGTGTTGGCGGCCAATGATTGTATGGTTATAATGACAGCCACTCTTTTTCTACCTTTGTGGTTCTTCTCCCTGCCCAGTAGCTGTGTTCTAAACCTTTAGAGGCTCAAAGCATTCAGGCCTGTGTTCAATAAAGAAAACGAAAACACAATGATCAGAGAAGACTTTTGCTTTTAAGATGCTTCCTTTTTTCATAGCTTGTTCTTAAGCCTTATTGTCCTTTAGTTAAAACATTGAAAACAAGAGGTTCCTGGCTGCAAAGTCCAGGGGCTAATTGAATGAAAGTTCAGTCCATTAAAACCTGAATGTGTAGAGAAACCTAATTGGCACCACATAGTACTAACCTTTCTACTGCTAACAGTTTTCAAAGTTGTAAGCAAATAAAACTGTAGGTCATCGTCAATGAAAAATATCATTTAAAAAATACGTGAACCCCTGATATTGTTTAGCATAAAAATATTCTCCTCTCATTAACATACATCAGTTACTTTCAGAAAGTCTCGGCCACGTTATAACCCCATAAGGAATATTATTATTTTTAATGGAAAGGAAATTGCTTGAGAGTTTTCATCAAGAGATCACAAGAAAATGTTTTTTACCTGATGATTCTTAAAATCATTAAGCTTTTATCTTCAATCTTGTACAGAAAAGAGGAACATAACCAATGAATATCTAAATTTTCTAGATTAAATTCAGTTAACAAAAGACCCTAATAAGGAATTCTATAATAAAGCGGTTTTATAGTTACACAGTAGAAGAGTTTAAAGAAAATGTAAAAGTAATGCATTGTGACTTCGTGTGTTTCTCTAGTTCCATTTTTTTAAAATCTTACCATTATTCATGGCTTTAAATTTTTTTAATAAAATAGAATAAAAGCTGAGATTCTGCTGCAGTTCCAGATTTCATCACAAAATAAATTGACTCCATTTTACCTGAAAATTCCCATATTGTAAAATATATACATGAAACAAAAAATGATGACTATTTCAGTTTAATAACTAGTAGGAAAGCTATATACAGATAATGTGGGCTACTAATTTCCTTAATGAAATTTCCACATTGAATTTTATTCCTTTTATTATTAACATACATATGTACTTAATATGGCATTTTGATATGCATATCTGCTAGATGCTTAATGTAGTTATATACCATGTCAAATGTTCACCCATAATCAGACAAAAAAATTAGATCCGGCTTATAGTACCAGCTTACTTCACCCATAGATGTAATTAGTTGGGGTTCTTAACACCTCAGTGGGGTGTTATATTTATTAACTTTGAAACAGAAGTAAAACTATAACTACAGTGCATATTATTTACCAGGATTTTGGGTGTCTTCAGAGCCTTAAATGGACAGCACCCATCATTTAACTTAACCAGCCATTAGGACATAAATGAATTAATGGACTGGTCATTCAGAGTAATTATTTATCATATTTAATAGACATTGTTAACATGCCAACTTTTACCTTGTATATAATAGGTACTCAACACTTTTTAAATAAATGAGTAAATGAATGTGTGTGTGTTCTTTGTCCAAAATGGGCCAAAGGACCTTTTACTTTTACTTTTGATTTTTTTTTTTGGATACCCATTGCTTCAATCTGGCTGGATTCTTCCATGGTAATTTATGGATAACACTTTTTATTTGAGTAAGAAAATATTTCCACTCTATCACATTAGTTGCAATTAGGTGCATTTAATATAAAACAATAAAAGCAACAAGGTAAGTATCAGAATGTCCACAGAAGTAAAATCATAATCATTATCAGTATCATAATTTATAGCAAAAGAAGATAAGTCACCAAAATCTGATTTTCAGTGTTTCAGTGAGTAAGAAAGGAATGAAAAAGCTTTCCAGATTAACTATTACTGGCCCAGGCATTTTATCCAAATCTGTCATTAATTACTTAGAATTAATAAACCTGTGAAAGATTGAGTCAAACTCCCACAAAAAGAAATGTTTGTTTTAAAGCCGTTTCAGTAACCAATTTAAATGCCATTGCCATGGTTATTTCACTGGAGTTACCTTTTAACTTAAGTTTGGTGGTTCTCGCAAAGTAAAGAAAACTCTGAATTATTCTATATTTTCTTCTCTGGAAAGATCAGAGCACAGGAAAGGTATCTAGTCTATTCTCCTGCATCCTTCTTTCCAGATGCTTTGAAAAAGGCTAATTCTTTCTAGCTTTGCAGTTCCTTTTTCCTTTCCCATCTGTGAGGGTGTGTTCTCTTCAGTATCTAAGACCGAACTTGACCTTTAGCACAGATGAGCATCCAGACGCTAGACTGAGAGTGATAGGAATTTGACCTTTTGTCATCTGGTGCTTTTAAAGTAAATGTGTCAATGAATTATCCTTGTTAAGATGAGTAAAGCAATGTAATTCCATTGCCCTATATTTTCTTTCTTTTCAGTTTCTTTGGAGGTGTTTTTGACCAGTAATTTTTAAAATGTATCAGTATCTTTTACACAGTGAATATGCCATCTCCCTATGAAAGTCAAGTCAGTATACAAGAGGTGGCCTGAGATAGTGACTAAGAGCATAGACTCTAAAGCCAAATTACCTGGGTTCAAATCAGGGACCTTTCATTTGCTTCTGTGTGATCTTGGGCAAGTTGCTGAACCTTTCTGTGTCTCCACTTCCCCATCTGTAAAATAAGGGTAATAATAGATACCTATTCACAGAATTACTGTCTGAATCAAAGAGTTGACAGATCCAAACTGCCAAGAGCAGGGGCGTAGCTATTGCTACTTGAGTATTAGTTGTTGTCATTAATACTTAGAGTTGGGACAAACCATACTTTTTATCTTCTCAGTTTATTGAATCCTTTCTATTATATATGTCAGGCTCTGTCTGAGAGACTGAAGATAGTGGAATTAAGTGTTTTTCTTGAGAGTTTCTTGCGGTCTCCTGTGACGATCCCAGCCACTAGAATATGGTTAGTGTCCTGATGTAAACATATCAAGTTAGCCCGACACAAACCAGACCCAGGTCCAGGGGGTTGCGGGGAGGGAGGGAAATCAAGGAAGGAGTTGTGAAGGTGGAAGGGAAAGGAAAGGTGGAAACTGGAAACAGGAGACTTTACGGTTCTGGGTAAGTTAAAAACATTTAGGGCAGGATGTGACTGAAGTGACTTGACAATAGCAGCAGTAGTGACTTTTGAAAACTGACTGATGTTGCTTGGACTTCCGGTTATTTTTTCCTCCATTTGCAGAGGCACCTAACAAGTTGCCCATATTGCCTCAGGGAAGGACCAAGGGGATGCAGGCAGCAAAGGCGTTGCCCCTCTATACAAGTTTTCAGTTGCAAAATCCTAAGCCTTAAGGAGGACTTGCGGGTTTCTGTTTTGTTTTTTTCAGGTGTGGCATGCAGGATCTTTAGTTGCAGCATGCAAGGTCTAGTTCCCTGACCAGGTGTGGAACCTGGGCTCCCTGTGTTGGGAGCATGGAGTCCTAACCTAAGGAAGTCCTAGGACTTGAGGTTTAAAAGTCAGTCAGGACCTTTATCTTTCTCCTCATACACTCACACACACTCACACACACACACACACACACACACACACAAATACAGCAGCCCAAAAAAACAGTCCTCAGGTTGACAAAAGAACGAGAGGATAAAAGAAGCATTGAAGAAAGATTAGTGATCATTGCATCCCTCTAAGACGAGACCACATCCTGGGGGTGCAGGAGGGAGAAAGAAGACCCAGCCCTGAGCAGAAGCTGGGGTGCTGTCTATGTGGAGTGTGTCTAGGCAGACAGTTCTCAGACAAGAAGAGTCTCTCAGCATGGCTGGGAGAGACCAGGAGGGTGTGCATGTGCGCAGAAAACGAAAGCAGCAGCTATTCTGGCAACTCATAGAGATGAAGCAAAAAATGGATATTTCAGGCACACCCAGAGGCAACCCAGGCAGCTGGCAAGCAGGGCAGGTTGGACTCTAAGAAAATGGACAATCATAAATTATTGGGTGCCCTAGAAGTGTTTTCAGATTCACAGTGCCAGAACAAAAAGTGATAGTAGCAAAATATCTCCTGTATTAACACAGAAAAAGTCACTGTCACATTCACCCTCCAGTGTATAAATCCTGTAAGCACATTGCTAAAACCAAGATTTTAAATGAAAGAGCGATGCAAAACAAAACTGACAACTTGTTATCTCATGCACGGCAGAGCATTCTTGGTACATAGTGTCATATCCTCAAAAAGCACTGAAATGGGTATAAATGCTTATTGTCCCTAGTTATCTTAATTATCTATTTAAAGCCTATTTACTAGCAGTTGAGATGCTTTCTTTTTTTCTGGAGTAGTGGAGAGGGTATGGAAAAGCTGCATTTTCTTTCTGACTTCCTAAATGCTTTCTCTAATTGGTTAACGTCCATTTTATAGTGGATAAATTTTGTTTTCTTAATGAATGACAGAATTTCACTGAAAATTGTAGTCTTTTATCCTAGAAGTTATAAAGCTATTATAATGGCTTTGAAACAGAAGATTTATGATGGTTTTATTGAAAGGGTTTTGGTGAAGATTGCCTGTGACATTCTTAGAACATGTAAGAAAAAGCAGTATTACGCTCAGAGCACACTGTATATAAGTTTTTCCTCTATTTCCTGGCTACCCTGAATGAAAGCATGTATTTAATTGTTATGTGGACATGTAACTCCTAGAACAAATAATAGTAACTTTGGGAATTCCAGATTTCTTTATAAGTTGGTCAAGCTAAAATTCTAATTTTCAGCAACAGATCATATTGAATAACAGACTTTCTTGAACCCAGAAATTTTTCTTATAAAATCATTTCACTGTCATGATGAGAATGGAGACTAATCAAATTCATTCATCTATTTATTTAGTCAACAAATTATTGTTGAGAACTTAGTACATGCTAGTCACTATGTTAAATATTTAATAGAGGATTCTGAATAAGCTGAGCACTAGAGCTTTAAACCTTTTTTTTTCACTTGTTTTCATTGGCCTCATTTCTTAAAGATTCATATTAACTTCAAGTCCTAGACCTGAGATACTCACGCTCATTTCCAGTGGCTATGTAGAATTTCTTATTATGTACTTATTTTTTAGTAAGTCCTTGATCACAGACTGAAAATACCTTATTTTGTTTTATGCATTTATTCATTTATACCCCTAAATTCTTTAAAAATAAGATTTAATACAGTTTTCAAGAACTTATACAGATAATAACATACTACAATTTAGAAACAGCTCGGAAATACAAATTGATCATCAAAAGTAGAGCCAGAAATGAAGCTAAAATAAAAAATAGAGTTATGAGTATTTACTATAGGTGTGCTTTGTCACATTCAACTCTTTGTGACCCCATGGACTGTAGCTTGCCAGGCTCCTCTGTCCATGGGATTTCTTGGGCAAGAATACTTGAGTGGGTTGCCAATTGCCTTCTTCAGGGGATCTTCCTGACCCAGGGATCGAACCCACATCTCCTGCATCTCCTACATTGGCAGGAGATCTTTACCACTGAGCCACCTGGGAAGTCCCATTTACTACAGGTAGGTAACAAATTTAATTCTAATAGCAAAATGGAAATTGATCATTTATTCACTTCACTGTGTTTGCACCTAAGACTAAGCCAAAACAATTGCTAGGCAGAAATACAACTATTTCTGACACTTAGATTAAGAGAAGGAAAGTCTTTCAAAAAAATCCTTGGGAAAGGAACAATGAACAACACTCTTTCAGCAAATTAGAGTTTCTCAACCTCAGCACTTCAGCAGTAATTCGAAATGAGTTAACGAATCAACAAGTAATATAAAGTACTATTATGGAGACAAGATGACAAAGATTTAATTTAGGCAAGGAGAGAGAAGGTAAACCTTACTAATGAAAAGGAGGATAACCTGAAGGATGGTGGTGTTTAACTAATTCAAGGGGACAGTGGGGGAGCAGCATGTGCCGAGCCCTCGAGGAAGAAGAGAGCTTGGCATCTGCAGGAACTGTCAGAGGCCAATGTGGCTTCCATGGGGTGAGTTAGGACCAGATGAGCCACAGGTAGGGGTGGAGATGAGATGGCAGGAATGTTCCAGACCTGTGGTCCAACTCTAGATCTTGTGTTTCATAGTATGTGCAGTAGAGAGCCAATGAGGGTTTTTAATCCAGAAAATGACGAAACCAATTGGGGTTTTCAGTCCTCAAAGCCTCTTCCTATCTGTCCTTTAGAACTCTTATGTTTTTCTTTCTTTTTAGGGCTCCCTTCTAGTTGGAAACAGGTAAATAATTTTGGGAGCTTGGAAATAAATGTTTTAAAATCTCATTAGAAAAGCAGGTGCATGTCTGTAGAATGAGGTGGACAAAGAGCATCGGTGAGATTCCAGAGGGAGGCTGCCCAGTCCCCTAACCCTTAGGCCTCGGGGTAAGCGTGATAATCTGCATCTTCAAAATCCAGGATTGCTGAAGTCCTCAGTGAAGATACCCAACCAAAGATCATGGCAGAGCCACTTTCTTTGATGCCTGAAGTTTCAAATTCCCCAGGAGCACTTGCTGAAAGTGGATCTGGCAACCAATTGATATTCAAGTATTTGCCACATCATGTTTTATCTTTAGTATATGGCTTCCTTAGAAACTGTACTTGACTTTTCACTAGCAAGTACTCAGCAACAAAAGTTCATCTCAAATTTTTATTTATTTTTTTTATTTTTTGGCTGCCCTGTGTGGCTTGCAGGATCTTCATTCCCTAAACAGGGATTGAACCTGGGCCCTCCACAGTGAAAGCATGGAGTTCTAACCACTGGACCCCCAAGAAATTCATGTGAACTTGACGTTTTAGATGTATTCCAAGCATTTGTGGAAACCACAGTCAAGTGTATTTTTGTTTGTTTTGCTTTTAACTGAGATATAATTGACAACATTTTATTAGTTTTGTGTGTACATCCTGATGACTGGATTTTGTACATATTGTGAAACGAGCACCATGGTAGTCCTAGTTAACATCCAACCATCCACAGTCAAGTGTTTTGAATGTTTTGAACATGTCTGTGAATTGAACTTAATTTTCTATGTAAACAAGGTTGACAATGTCCTCAAAGAGAGGTGAAAAGAACAGTATTGGAGACTAAACCTGTGTTAAATAAAAACTGATTTGGACTTAGTTAAGGAGAAACTTCATTCAAAGAGATCATCACAGGTTGGGAAGGGAGGCCTCTTACAGTAGGGAGACACCCCAGTTGGAAGATCTGCAGGATTTCAATGGGCCAGCAGAAAAGGACTTTAATAAGAGATGGTGAGTAAAGAAGGCTAGAAGGAATCTGGGGTGGGGGAGGACGTGGAGTGATCAGACAGTTCATCCAGGAATGCCCCTTCTTTGGGTCAGCTGACTCTTGGAAGGGTGGTTAAGACGGGCTTGTACACTGGCTCAGATTGAGCGTAACCCAAAGTTCAAGAGTTTGGGGGAAGGAACCAACTTCACTTTGGTCAAGTTCAGGTATTTTGTTCAGATTAGTCAGTGGGTACAAACTGTTCAACCCATCATTTATGAGAAAAGCAATGAGAATGTGGAGGGTGTGTGTCTGGCATGGCCAAAGGTCAGTGAGGGGACACCTGTGTCTTATCAAAGTCACATGGGGAAGAGTGTTTCTTGGCAGTAAGGCATTTCCTGAAAGCAGAAGAGAGGGAGGATTTCTCAAACACTGCTGTTTCCTAAGAATACAGGTTTCCCATGAAGTTTAACACTGTTGGATGAACGTTAGTCGCTCAGTTGTGTCTGACTCTTTGTGACTCCATGGACTGAAGACCATCAGGCTCCCCTGTCCATGGGATTCTCCAGGCAAGAATACTGTAGTGGGTTGACAGTTACTTCTCCAGGGCATCTTCCCAATCTAGAGATCGAACCCAGGTCTCCTGCATTGCAGGCAGATTTTTTACCACCAGGGAAACCCAATGAGATGAATGAGATGGCTCTCTAAATACAGAGCCTGACCTAAGAAACTCCAGCTCACATCTTCTTAGTTTTTAAAACTATAAATATTCCTGTTGTAACCAGGCAGGACCCTATGGGGCGGGATAGGCCTTCCCCCATATCCTCTGCTTTAGCTCATCACTGAAGTACCTCAGTTCAGTTCATTCACTGAGTTGTGTCTGACTCTTTGTGACCCCATGGACTGCAGCACACCAGGCTTCCCTGTCCATCACCATCTTCCAGAGCTTGCTCAAGCTCATGTCCATTGAGTTGGTGATGCCATCCAACCATCTCATCCTCTGTCATCCCCTTCTCCTCCCGCCTTCAATCTTTCCCATCATCAGGGTCTTTTCCAATGAGTCAGCTCTTCGTATCAGGTGGCCAAAATATTGGAGTTTCAGCTTCAGGATCAGTCCTTCCAATGAATATTCAGGACTGATTTCCTTTAGGATGGACTGGTTGGATCTCCTTGCAGTCCAAGGGACTCTCAAGAGTCTTCTCCAACACCACAGTTCAAAAGCATCTATTCTTCAGCACTCAACTTTCTTTATAGTTCAGTTCTCACATCCATACATGACTACTGGAAAAACCATAGCTTTGACTAGACTGACTTTTGTTGGCAAAGTAATGTCTCTGCTTTTTAATATGCTGTCTAGGTTTGTCATAGCTTTTCTTCCAAGGAGCAAGCATCTTTTAATTTCATGGCTGCAGTTACTATCTGCAGTGATTTGCCCCCCCACCCCAAATAAAGTATCTCACTGTTTCCATTATTTCCCCATCTATTTGCCATGAAGTGATGGGGCCAGATGCCATGATCTTAGTTTTCTGAATGTTGAGTTTTAAGCCAATTTTTTCACTCTCCTTTTTCGCTTTCATTAAGAGGCTCTTTAGTTCTTCTTCACTTTCTGCCATAAGGGTGGTGTCATCTGCATATTTGAGGTTATTGATATTTCTCCTGGTAATCTTTATTCCAGCTTGTGCCTCATCCAGCCTGGCATTTTGCATGATGTACTCTGCATATAAGTTAAATAAGCGGGGTGACAATATACAGCCCTGATGTACTCCTTGACTAATCCTTGAAGTACCTAGATTATAGTATTTGATGCAAATTTCCTGAGTTGTTTTGCAGATGTGAACACCCACCAACTGGAAGATGTTAACTACTTGATCACCATGAGTACATAGCCCCAGGTCTGCTGGAGCCAGGGACTGACAATGATAACCTCTGTGATGCACCATTAGCCAATCAGAGAGTTTTGCACAATCTAGTAAAGTACCCTATGAAACCTGCTCCCTCACCTGACTTTTAAAAATGCTTTGCCAAAACCCTTGGGGAGTTCCAGGCTTTTTAGGGCAGGAGTCACGTGTCTCCTTGCATGGCTCTGCAACAAACCTTTCTCTGCTTTCAGTTTCTTTGTCCTCACTGTGTGTTGGGCACACGAATTTACATTAACTCTGTGATATCAAGAAATAGAAATATTGATGACATTCATCTAAAAATGCCCACCCTACCTTCTTTAGAGGAAAAATAGGAAAAAGCTACTCCTATTTAAATAGGTAAGTGTCATCTAGATTTAGCATACAATAGTTCATCCAAAAAAAGAGGAGAGGGACTTGGGGTAAAATCAGTTTGTGAAGTTGAATGTTCCATTGGATTGATCAATGGTTTTACAAAGTGAATCTTTCAAGTGTGAGGCTTTTGCCAAAAAAAATTCTGTGCTTAACCAAGTAAGACACTGGTCCTGTCTCCTTTAGTATTTTAAAATACTTTTATCCCTGCAGCTCCCCAAAATGGATGTTTTGTATGTTTGACAAGAATAGCATTTCTCATTTTTAAAATTTACAATAATTACTGCATAAGAAACTAAATATATGTTGTATGAAAATACTATAACATTAAACTTTAAAGTAACTAGAGTTCTAGAATTAAAGGTAACAATTAAAATATTATTTATATGATTGAAAATCACTTAGAAGCACTGACAGAGTAAGGTAGCCATCAAAAAGGATGCCCACTCTTAAATATCTATTAAAAATTTGGCCAAAAAATTCTCCATGACAACTTTTTAAGAGCTACCACATTGACAATTTTTAAATTTTTATTTTATTTATTGTTTTGAAAATTTTATAGGAGTATAGTTGATTTACAATGTGTTGATTTTTTTAAATTGAAGTACAGTTGGTTTACAATGTTGCATTAAGTGCTGTCATACAGAAAAGTAACTCAGTTTTATATATATATATATCTTTTCATATTATTTTCCATTCTGCTTTATCACAGGATACTGAATATAGTTCCTTATGCTATGCAGTAGGACCTTGTGGTTTACCCATTAAATATATATACATACACACACACACACACACACAGAGCAGTTTGTGTGTGTTTGTATCCTCAGTCACATCCAACTCTTTTGTGAACCCATAGACTATGGCCCGCCAGGCTCCTGTGTCATGGAATTTTCCAAGCAAGAATACTTGAGTGGGTTGCCATTTCCCACTCCAGAAGATCTTCCCCATCCCGGGATGGAACCCACGTCTCCTGAATCTCCTGCATTGGCAGGCAGATTCTTTACCACTAGTGCCACCTGGGAAGCCAAGACACACCACTTTGCATCTTCTAATCCCAAACTCCCAGTCCATCCCTCTCCCACTCCTCTTCCCCTGGCAACCACCAATGTATTCTCTATGACAATTTTACTAATTAATTTATTTTTCAGTATATTTTATTTTACCTTGTTCTTATCTTTATACATAAGCATGTAAATGCCATGTAAACAGGAAAAGCAGCTTTGAAGTTTGCTAAAAGGTGTAACAAATTTCCAACAGTCACAAAAGGGAGGATCTAAAACCCCAAACCTCCCAGCCTCTCAGAACATGTCTGTAGGCAGGACTAAAGTCTGTAGATCTAATGTATGGAGGTCAGCAAGTCACAAAACTCACCTGTGCAGACCCACTAAGGATAGATCCAGATATACTGTTACTAAAAAAAGCAACAGATGCACTTCGGTCTTATTTTGGCCATGGAATAATACCGTGGCCCATGCTTTAAGTTGACTAGAACAGAGACACAGCTGTTGGAGGACTGTTCTCCATGGATCGCCTGTGCTTCTATCTTTTGCACTGAGTATTCTGGTCTGAACTAGCTCTTCAAGGTTGTTTGTATTGTATAAATAATAATATAGTGTAGTGTCTCTCTCTGGAGCAAGAGATAGTCATTCTGTTTACTGTCTTTTATAAAAGATCTGTGTTCAGGAAGCTCAGGTTTCCTCTCTTATAACACAACTCACTGCATGTATAGGTATTACCCGACCCGCTCCACATTATCTTGTGGGAATGGGCACAAATGCTTATGTTCTGGCTCCTAATAAAGTCCTTTGTCTCTGACCCAGGATTCTTATATTTTCTGCCAGCTTGTATGAAATCAAGCCAGGGTCTTGCGAGTATAGTAAAATCTCAGACCCTACATAGTTCTTGACAACAGTTCCCTGAGTAAATTTTTTCTAATTTATTCCTTTAAATGAGCTTCCATGTGTGGGAAAATTTAATGTTTTGTCCCTGATAGCTCAGTTGGTAAAGAATCCGCCTGCAATGCAGGAGACTCCGGTTTGATTCCTGGGTCAGGAAGATCCGCTGGAGAAGGGATAAGCAACCCACTCCAGTATTCTTGGGCTTCCCTTGTGGCTCAGCTGGTAAAGAATCCACCTGCAATGCGGGAGATCTGGGTTCGACCCCTGGGTTGGGAAGATACCCTGGAGAAGGGAAAGGCTACCCACTCCAGTATTCTGGCCTAAAGAATTCCATGGACTGTATAGTCCATGGGGTCACAAAGAGTCAAACACAACTGAGTGACTTTCACTTTCACTGATGGAAGTGTTCACTTCACTTAAATATTAATGAATAAATGAATGAAATTAAAAGTATTCTTTGGAAAACACACATTTAATACAGGACCCTTACAAAAGGACCATATGCAAAGAATTCACAAACTTGAAAACGGCATCCAATATCAAAGCATATCTAGAAAATATTTCTTAAAACATTAAGCAATTCTATTGAAATGAATTGTTTCCAAGTACTCTTGTGACAAAGCCCAAACACCTTAACAAAGCAGAGGGACCTTCAATTCTTTTGCTCTGTCAGCCTTTCCAATTTTGCCAGCCACCAAATTTAATCAGAGATCCTGGGAAGTATCCAAACGTTTTCAACAATCTGAAAGGGCAAGTCATCCCATCTAGATCCTGCACATGCTGGAATGCTCTTCACTCGGCACCTTCCCTTTTACCTCTCACACCTGTGAATCCTTTGGTTCTTTGTTTACATACCACATCCTTTGGGAAGCATTCTGTGATGTCCCTTAGCACCACCAAAACTACTACCTACTAGCATATGATACTAGATATGATCAGAGCAGAAGCTTCTCCGAACTCACTCCATATTTGTAGTATAGTAATCTCTGATTGAGTTTCCCTGGTGGCTCAGATGGTAAGGATCTGTCCGCAGTGCAGGAAACACCAGTTTGATCTCTGGGTCGCAAAAAATCCCCTGGAGAAGAGAATAGCTACTTACTCAGTATTCTTGCCAGAAGAATTCCATGAACAGAAGAGCCTGGTGGGCTACAGTCCACATAGTCACAAAGAGTCTGAGAGTCCATGGGGTCTCAAAGAGTAATGACTGAGTGACTAACTCACACACAGAATCTCTAATTACATTTTTCATAGCACTTGCCACTCTCTGGGAGTATCTTATTTATTTGTCAAGTGATTTATTTCATGTGTCCATGGGAGTGGGATACCTTACACAGAATAGGTCATCAGTACAAGTCAGTCAATTACATAAAGAAAGGCTAAATAAAAGGGGCAATCCTATAATTCTTGATTGGGTTTATCTATTCACTGTGAGCTCTACTGAACTATTAAGTCCATGAGTGGGCAGGGATTTTATCTATATTATTCCTACAGCACCTGGGGCAGCAGGAAAAGTTATCAAAGATGTTGCACCAAACCAACCAGACAAACAGGTAAGAGGAGCTATTTAGAGAATTTGGAATTGGAATAAACCATACATGTAATATAATTCAGCCTCTTAGTCCTAAAAATAAGAATAGAGTATTTGAGGTGACACAGACTTTAAATCTTTGAAAGAACAGCTACAAAAACTTTGTGACTTTGCTCAGCAAACTTTCCCATCTCTCCTCTGATGGCCCATCCTTCTTTCCTTCATGCTGTTTCCCCAAATTCTAGTTTCACCTTCATCATGACTAGCAAACAGCTAAATTTCTCCAGCATCAGCAGACCTCAAGGAATTGTGACCTCAGGGAATATTTCCATTTTCTTACTTCCTGTACTTTGTCTTCTTAATGGAAAACTGGCACTGACAGTGATCACTGCAAGTGGAAGGAGGGATATTTGCAAATGGTGGAGATGCGTACCTGTGGGTAACAGGGAATAAAAATATGATCAAACAGGCAGTGAGATCAAAGGACTGAGGAAACTTCCTATATATCCTCACACACTGGAGTGGCCTGAATAAACAAGGTTTGGGATAAAATCATCTATAGACGTGGGGTTCTGGAAGAGGATCTCTGTCTGTAAAATATTTTTGAAGTTATTTTACATGTTTCTTGAATAAAATGGGCTTCCCTGGTGGCTCAGATGGTAAAGAATCTGCCTGCAATACGGGAGACTTGAATTCCGTCCTTGGGCTGGGAAGATCCCCTGGAGAAAGGAAAGGCTACCCACTCCAGTATTCTTGCCTGGAGAATTCCATAGACAGAGGAGCCTGGTGGGCTACAGTCCATGGAGTCGCAGAGTTGGACATGACTGAGTGATTTTTACTACTACTTACTACTAATAATTAAGGGCACAGGTTTCTCTGACTACTAATGATTTTAATAACTATAAAGCACAGATTTACCTTACTAAATAAACTAGTAACCAGGTGTTACGGGGGTTTCCCAGGTGCCGCTAGTGGTAAGGAATCTGCCTGCAAATGCAGGGGACGCTTTTTGCTTGGAAAATTCCTTGCAGAGGAGACTGGCAGGTTACAGTCCATGGGGCCACAGAGTTGGACATGACTGAGCGACTGAAGACACACACACACACATAGGCGTTATAGTTATATGCCCTGCAACCCGTTTCACAAGGGAACAAAATGGATGAAATATTATTCAAATATAGGAGATAATTCACAAAGATACAGGAAAAGTACAGGGTTTTGTGGTAACGAAGGTTTTTGAGTCATGCATCATTTACCAATTCCCTGAAGAAGGAAGAAGTTACAATAAAAATAATTTTTCATTCTTATGACAAGAATTAATGTAACCCCTACTTTTCCTCTAGGTTTTTTCACCTAAAACTTTCACATTACTCTCTCTCCAAATGAATACTGCCTTTCCCAAATATTAGCAGTAGCTCCGAAGGCGTTGATAAGCAAGAGACCGTATTCTACTGCCCTCTGCTGGAAGATGGAGTTATCACCCATCAACTAAAAAGGAAATGGCTGCTCTCTCGGTCAACTAATCCAGGTTAGTTATCATCTGTCAGCCAATATATCATCTAAAACAGATGACGGATATAGACATAGACAGATGAGAGATGAATAGATGGGTGGATACATAGATAAATAGATGGATAGATGATAGAGATGATAGATAATTGATAAGTGTATAGGTAATTATTCAGAGATAAGATTGATTATATTCTGCAACTGTGTTAGATCTATTTTCAGTTTCAAATCAAACTTCTACAAACTTGAAAGATAAAACTAGGATAACACTTTTTAGACGGCAGGCATTTGACAAGGAGGGAATGTGAGAGGAGATGTCCTAACCCATGTACAGATAATCGATAAACTGAAGATGCTCCGCATAGGGAAAAGATTTAGGCTAGAAACTGGAAAATTGTTGTCAAGTAAGAAAAGAATAACTGGATAGATAAAGAAGGTTTTATCACAACATTATAATTTATTTCATTTCTGTATTCTATATGTATTCCATGAGAGCCCTTAACACATTTGATAAATAGTTGCATTGCTTTGTGTCTTAGCTTACCCATCTATGTTTTTACTCCAATATTCAAAGTTCCCTGAGGGTGACAAACTGTGTGTGCTTGAATTTTCTTAAAAACAGATGTCATATTTAATGTCATAGTTTTATTAGAACCATAGGTTTAACTCAAAGTTTCCAGAAACATGGAAATAAAATGGCTTTAAAATTTAAGCTGTTATAGTTTAGGAACATACTTGTATCCTCCCTTGCCAGGTACTGCTGACACTCACTTCTGAATGATGCCTCCGTGACTCACTGGGGTCATGTTTGGACAGAAACACTGACTCAAGAATGTTATTCTCATCATCATGCTAGGAACATGCATAGGTTTCAGACTCAGATAAACTTGGAATTTTATCTCAGTTCTAACAAAGCACTGAATATCTGTTAAAGCAAATACTTGCATAGTATATACCATGTTTAAGAGACCCGGGAGAGAGGTGCCAATTTTACCCATGAAGAAACTAAGGCACAGAAAGTATTAAGTAACTTTCACTGACTTCAGTCATGGAGTTAGTAAGTTATGAAATCTCTTCCCTGCATTGCATTTTTCTCATTTATAAAATGAAAGTAAAGAAACTCAACTTGCTGAATTTAGGGGAGAATGGGGGACAGTGCATACAGAGTGCAAAGCACAAGTCCTGGCACCTAGCAGGTGCTGAAAAAACTGTTGCTGGTATTTTGTCCTTTAATGACTTGGTCCTTATGGACTACTTGACATTATTCCAGTTTCTAAAAGCAATGGGTCACTCATTGAGTTCACTGCAGAATCTTCCTGCAGAACGCAGCATTAGAAGAAAACCAATGTAAAGTAATTAGCCTCCAATTAAAATAAAGAGATTAAAAACAAAAAAAAAATCCAAAACCACTGTTGGAACTATAGTTTGAGCTCAGAAAAATAGAACTGCTGCAAATTTGTGTTATAATGGAGATCTTGCTTCTTGTTTTTTAAACTTTTTTTAACTGAAGTGTATAAAGCAGCTTGTTATTAAAAAAAAAGAAAAACCACCTTTCTTAGACCCTCCATTTTGAGGGTGGAGACCCATAAACAGGTGACCAGCTGAGAGAAACTGCAGCCCCTGTAGAGCCTTGAGGGGAGAGAGAAATACCCTTCTCTTTACATGTATCATTGCTTCTCCAGCTCCTTTCCCCTCTTTTATCCATAACCAGGTTGGTTAGAGTCTTAGGATAGTTTCCCCTTCTCTGACCTAACTGAATTGATGTTCACAACCAGAACAGCTATGAAGGTGAGTTTTTTTTTTGTTTGTTTGTTTGTTTTTTAACCTCCAGTGCTCACCTCTAAACTATTTACCTCTAAACTAGTAGGGCAATCCCATGACTTCCACAGATCCAGACCAACCTTCTTGCTATCTATTAGAAGAATCCATGTGTCCAAAATGGAAAGGACAAGTGAAAATCCATTCATTCTCAGCAGTCATTATTTAGAAGCAACATAATATCCAGGGACCACAGTAGAGAGGTGTTAGGCTGTCATTCTTGACTCTCAGAGCCTCTTCGGCAGTGAGGTGACCTCCCTGCTGGTCCGCTGGTTTCAGGATAGATACCTTTCGTTTCCTTTCAGCAGGCATGTCTTCAGCCCAGATCATTCTGTTAACCATTTTATAATGTCCTCCCCTGTAAGAATGTTTGCATGTCTTGATTGCCTTAACCAGGTGAAGCATTTCCTCCTCGGGATCAAAATGTTGTCCTTCAAGTCTTTCCTTGAAAGACTTGTCTGCAACTCCAACCTGCATAAGTAAGTAACAGATGGGAGGGTATCATGAATACACCTTACTTGTGAACCACAAAATTATATGGTTCATTCATAAACCCCCTGGTGAAACAGGCTTTTATGACTCTAAGCTGGAAAATTTGAGGGAATTTCCACTTAACTTCAGGTTAGTTTCCATGGTACTAATCAGTACATTCCAGCTGCATGTGGTTATCTCTATTTTTAAAACAATACTCTAAATCACTACCCTTGTAAATATAATACAAATTTATATGGCAATAAAGTCACATTTAAGAATTCTTCTCTTCTCAAAATAAATTACCTCTCCTTTTTTTATTTTAAACAAATGATCTTTTTTAATGTCTTAAAAATATTCTTTGTTTTACAAATACAAAAATATAGCAATTTTACTAACCTGGATTTTGAAGACTCATTTTATCAGCTAATGAAGAACATAAGAAAAATAGGTGTTTCATATATTTATGTTTATTTGATGGAAATATACCTTGTATTTTTATTTGCTTCCTGCCTTAAAATACACTTAACTTCTGACACTTTCTTAAAGATATGGGAAAATAGCTTATATGTCTATGGTCTTTTTTTAAATTCAAGTACAAATGTTGTATTAGTTTCAGGTGTACAACATAGTGATTTGATATTTATATATGTTATGAGAGATGTTTACCACCGTAAGTTACCATCTGTCACCATTTAAAGCTCTTACACTATTATTGACTGTATTCCCTATCATGTACATTGTATCCCCATGACTTATGTACCTGAAAGTTTGTGCCTCTTAATCCCCTTCACCTTGTGTTCTCTGCCCCACATCCCCTGCTCTCTGGCAGCTACCCATTTTTCTTCTCTGTATCTATAGGTCTGTTTCTGTTTTGTTTATTTGTTTTGTTTTTTAGATTCCACATTAAAGTGAAATCACACAGTATTTGTCTTTCTCCATCTGCCTTGTTTCGTAACACCCTCAGGTCCATCCATGTTGTCACAAATGGCAAGATTTCATTCTTTTTTATGGCTGAATAAGATTCTATTGTACATATATATATGCATATATATATTACATCTTCTTTGTCCATTCATCTATTGATAAGCACCTATTGATTGCTTTCATATCTTGCCAATTATAAATAATGCCGTAATAAACACAAGGGTGCATATATATTTTAAAAGTAGTGTTTTTAGTTTCTTCAGGTAATACCCAGAAGTGGCATTGCCAAATCATATGGTAGTTCTATTTTTAATTTTTGAAGGAAACTCCATACTGTTTTCCATAGTGGCTGCCCCAATTTTTATTCCTACCATTAGTGCAGGAGATCACTTCTCGGCCTTTTGGCTAAGATCAAGTGTAATATCCATTAGTGCAGGAGAGTTCCCTTTCCTCCACATTCTGACCAACACTTCTTTGTCTGTGGTCTTTAAATAAAAAGCAAATGATTATCTAGGCTCAAAAGCTCCCATCAGTTAATCAGTAAATGTTTACTGATGACCTACTGTGTTCTAGACACTCTTCTAGGCACTGGGGATATATCAGCAAATAAAACAAACATGTTCCTGCCTTCATGGAGCGTATATTCTAACTTGTGCTACCTAATGGATGAGGAAGATCTAGGAAACGAGATTTGGGTTCTAATGTTTATTGTCCAATTTACTTTCCATTAACCATTTCACTTTTCTTAGCCTTACAGCTTTTCTTCCTATTAAATAATTATTTTTTTAAAATACCTTTTATCCACCTCATTTGAGTGTTTTGAAATTGAAAACAGCAAGGAGGGAATTCCTTTTTGGTCCAGTGGCTAAGACTCTGCACTTCTACCTCAGGGCACATGGGTTGAGTCTTTGGTTGGGGAGCTAAGATCTCACAAACTGTGTGGTGCAGCCAAATTAAAAACAAAAACAAACAAACAAAAAAAATGACTTAAAAATTAAAAAAAAAAACACAAAAACAGCAAGGATACAGAAAGTCATGTACACTAAAGAAGAGAAGAGGCAATTATGGGACTCACTAAGGGATAAGCTGTATTGTCTACCCTCAAGCAGATGTTAATCTTGTGCAAGGAGATAGCCACGCCATGAGACATATAATAATCCATTACTAACCTGTGTGCTGCTGTGTGCAGCTGGAGATATCAAAGAGCGCTAACTATTGGGGGATGATTCAAGGAGAAGGTGAAACTTGGATTGATTCTTAAATAATGTTGAAATTCGGCAGAGAGTAACAAAAGTCAGATATGGGAATTGGAATGATGTAATTGATGTATGATTATGGAAGCTGGTTGATAAGGACTGAGAGAAACAACCCGATAAAGGGCATGGAGAAACATTTTGGAAGTCTTACAGTCCAGACAGAGGGTTTGATATAATACAGTGGAAATCTCAAGCATGAAGGGGAGATGGCGATAGTGCTGTCTTAGGAGGGTCTGATCTACATACTGAGTCTACTGTAAGTTTCCCTCAAGAATAGGCATGTTCTGACATTGTCAGCCTTTCCCAGGAATCAGAAGCCTTCTCTTTCCAGACCTAGTGAACTTCTGAAGTCTGGGAGGAGAGGAGAAATATATGCATCTCCTGTGCACAAGAAGAAAAGCGAAATCACTATACTTCTGGGTCCTCCGCCTGCAGCTCTTTGGGAAGAACCAAAGGTGAAGCATAAGTCTTGACTCATCCTCCCTCGATAAATAAACCTAAAGAATAGCTTGGTCTTCAGCCATGTACTCATTCCATAAGGCCTGCCAAACTTGAAAGACTAGGAAAATACATGATTAACTTAGGTTTGATATCTTTAAAAAGTAAGTGCCTAGAGAAACTATCTTATTGAGAATCTCACAGTAACATGGTCAATTAGGAAAAGATTTAACAGAAAATCTGAAATACCAAAGCCTTAAGTAAGATAAAAATTACTTCTCTCTTAGATAAAAGGAATCCAGAGGTAAGAGGCCCAGGGTTCGTGTGGTGACACCAGTCATCAATGGCCCAAGCTCCTTCTATCCTTCAAATCCACCATCCAAGCCCTGGTTTCCATTTTTAAGATTCAATTCATGGTCTAATATGACTGCCACCATACCCACATAGCAGGCAAGAGAAATAAGGAAGACAGAAAAGACTAAATGTACTCTTCCAGCCTAATCTTTCTTTGAGCATCCATCCTGAAATTTCACTGCATGTTTAGTTCACTGGTCATATACATATATGACCTTCAGAGGCTGGAAAAGACAGCCTCTCAGCAAAGTTTACTCCTAGCAAAACTGAACTCACTTGAGGTTGTAAAGTAAGAAAGTGAATATAAAGTCTTTACAAATGAGAACAGACCAAGGTGAAAAATAGTAAGATTGATGGTTACAGTAGTTAAAAAAATAAGATGCCCAAGTATTTTTCCCAGGGTTAGATAAGAAATCAAAACAAGGACCAGCTGCCAAAACTGGGCTTTTCTTCTGCCTTATTGATTGCTGTGTATGTTAATATACACTTCACCAGATTCTCCAAATACTAACCATCTAGTTCATTTGTTTTTCATATAGCCATTTGAGAACAAACAGCAGACGTAATGT
Organism: Cervus elaphus; assembly: GCF_910594005.1. Taxonomy (NCBI): domain Eukaryota; kingdom Metazoa; phylum Chordata; class Mammalia; order Artiodactyla; family Cervidae; genus Cervus; species Cervus elaphus. The sequence goes on from NC_057821.1 coordinate 23,830,135, forward strand.
TGCTTTATCCTGGAAAACTTCAGCGTGTTTCCTAAGTGTGATGGTATTCTCTTTTTTCATTAAGTTTTCTTTTTTTTCTTTTCAAAAAAAAATTTAATTTTCTTAATTTTTAAGATCATTTAAATTTTTAATGGAGTATAGTAAATTTACAACATTGTATTTGTTTTTGCCATATAGCAAAATGAATCAGTTATACACAGACACAATCCACTTTTTTCTTAAAATTCTTTTCCGTTATAGGCCATTACAGAGTATTAAGTAGTGTTACCTGTACTATACAGTAAGATTTTATTAGCTATCCATTTTATGTATTAGTAGGTAAAGGTATTTGCTTACAAAGCCACAACACAACTTTCAAAATCAGGAACTTAATATTGCTAAGATACTATTTATAATCTACAATCTTATTTAGATTTCACCAATAATACCAATAACGTCTTTTAAAGTGAAAGAAAATATCATATCATGCACTACATTCAGTTGTCTTATCCCTTTAATCTCCTTTAACATGGAACAGTTTCTCCCTCTTTCATTACATGAGCAGTTATTTTGTCATTTATCTCTCAAGTTGCATGAATGCAGTGTTCCTTCCTGATAAAAGAAAAAATAACTTTACAGTGGAGGCATGGCAGACACCATTTAAGCCAGTCATTCAACGTTGATAGCACCGATCATGGCACAGGCTGATGTCAGTGACCTTCTAAGGATGCAGTGATAACATGTAATTTCTGTTCTATGCTTGCTTAGTCATTCAGTCGTGTCTGACTCTTTGCGACCCCATGGACTGTAGCCCTCCAGGCTCCTCTGTCCATGGGATTTTCCAGACAAAAATCCTGGAGCAGGTCGCCATTTCCTACTCCTGGATCTTCCCGACCCAGGGACCAAACCTGGGTCTCCTGCATTGCAGGCAGATTCTTTACTGTCTGAGCCAAAACATTCAAGCAAAATGTCTCCACTTGCATTCTACCCTTCCCTATCTGTCACAATTGCAGGATGAATCAGGTGACATTAAATCACAAGGACTGAGTTTTACCATCTTATTTACTTCACAATCTAGAGAGTTTGCAAGAAAAGGGTGAGTGCTACAAAGACTTTTTTTTTCCACTTGTAATCACATATAGGTTTCAAGGCTCCCACCATCTCCTCCATCCCTTGTACCTAACCAGTTATGTTCTCACTATTTCTTTGTATGTAAATATGTAGACCCATAACCTGGAAAATTGAAGGGAATATTTAGTTTCTGTCCTATGTTTCAGAATTTGAAAAAAAGAATGTTGCTTATTGTGTTATGTTTTTGTCCAGTTCCTCGAAGTTGGTATAGACATTTTCATTTGTATCTTGTACTTAATCACTCAGTCATGTCTGACTTTTTGCAACCTTTTGGACTGTAGCCTGCCAAGCTCCTCTGTCCATGGGATCTTCCAAGCAAGAATACTAAGAGTGGATTGCCATTTCCTCCTCCCTGGATCTTCCTGATCCAGGGAACCAACCTGCAGCTCCTATGTCTCCTGCATTGCAGGTGCATTCTTTACCCTCTGAGCCATTGGGGAAGCCCTTCACTTGTATTAAAAGATGCAAAAAAAAAAAAAAGAGAGATTTTAAAATATTTGTTTGAATGAATCTATCTTTTCCCATGAATGCTTAAAGTATAACATTGCTATTATTTGCATAGGAAATGAAAGCTATATTTTCCCCATTGTCTAACAACAAATTATGTCAAAATTCAAATTTGCAGAGCCATATGAAGTTTCATTCCTCATGAACCCTAAGCCACAGTTAACAAAAAGAAACATTTCCTTTATCAGTTTTTGCTACTTATCTTCCTTCACCATATTTCATTCATTTTATTTGTTCCATTTTGTATCAGGGATTAATCTGAAATGTCTGATTTTAATTACAAGTCCTCTTTATACAAAAACTTTTAAAATATGACTTTAATATAATTTATTCCTAGCTTCAAATCTTGTAGATAGGAAATGTCAAAGACATAACAACTTGCTTTTGAAGATTACAAAAGTAATGATCCAGGGAAGAGGCAAATGAGAACCACTGGAAAAAAATCAAAGAGGTGAAAACAAACATAAACCAGTAAGTAAAAATAGAGCCAGATTTGCTTTGCAAACAGAACAATCTACTCCGTAATGACACAAGTCCCTGCATAGTCCCAGGAGCATCCTTGAACCTGGCCAATCCTGATTTCCTTAAGTAACAAAGATGAAAACTGGGCCTTTCTTGTGATAGTTCAACTACAGGTAGCCCCCCACCAGAATATTATGGTAAATTAATAGATGATATTTTTTAACCAAAATGATTCTTTTAAAACATATTTTAAATAAACCACATAATGAAATTTCATACTTAGGCTTTAGGATTTTGTTATAGTGTCTCTAAAATATTCAGTATTATTTTAATGTAATGAAGTAGCATTATTAAAACAAAGGTGGTATTATTACTGCTTTTTAAAAATCAGCCCAAATATAGAATGTTTGAGTGAGATACACCTTTGAACAAAAATATTTGACTACATAAGTGAGCCTATTAGCCAGCATCCTATGCACATTTCTGGTCACCTGGGAAAATAGATAATTTTTTCCCCTTTTTTCATCTCAGTGAATGAGATTGCTAGCTAGATGGAAAAATAAACTATTGAATGCACTGTAGAGGTGTGGACGTCTATTTCTGCATCTGAGAAAGGCACAGTCCGTCTGCTGGAACCCCTCGCAGCTCAGACTGCCTTCTGTCTAGCTTACACACAAAGACCTCAGGTCCCAAGGTCACGAGGATCAAGTTGAATTAGACTCATCTTGAATCACTTCATTAGCTTTAGAGATCCACCTTCAGATATAACCATGGAAAACGATCCATCAACCAAGGGCATATTCCAGTATCTTTCACAGGATTTCTCAGTTGCTGTTGAAAGGGGCTATCTTTATATTTTCAAAATTCCTGGGCACCCATTCCTCCTCTTCGTGTTTTTCCTTCTCCTCTGCTTCCCCTAAGTTTTAGCTGCATATTCACCTTCTCCTAGAAATCCTTTCTGATTAAAATCATGTGTGACTAGTACTAGCTTTCCCTTCTATCCTTTTCTCTTTTCAGACATTTCCATATATAAGTGGGTTTCAGACTCTTATGCACTGCTTCTCAATTAAATACATATTCCCAAAGGGTGAAGGAATCCTGCTTTGATTTCTGCTCATCTCCAGATCGTCCAGTGGCTGCTACAATACATGGGATAACACCTATAACACATACACTTAGAACTTTGCCTGGCACAAAAAAGCACCTAGTAAACGTTAGCCATCCTTATCATAACCCAGGTGCTAATGAGTCTGGACATGACTGAGCAACTGACTGAACTGAAGCACTGATGACCAATAGTAGGTATCTCACGGACATTTAGGTTTTTTTGATTTTTGTTTTTAATGGCCACACCATGTGGCACGTGGGATCTCAGTTCCCTGAACAAGAATTAAATTCTGCATTGGAGTTGCAGAATCTTAAGTTTAAGTGAGCTCAACTAATTACTGTACTTAGCTTAGGGCATGGGACATGAGAAGGTCTCAACAGGTGGCAACTATTACTTACTAATAGGAAGTTACTAGGGAAAAGGAAGCCATACCTCAGTCACCGTGAAGAGATTTTAAGAGTAGAAGAGCTCACAATAGCAGTTAAAACATTATTATTGTTAGTTGTCAAAACAGGTACAATCTAATTAGCCAAAAGAAAATAAATGCAGAATAAAGGGCAAATTTATTGGTGGTCAATCAGTTTTTGAGTCTTTCTGCCAAGTTACACCAAAAAATTGCTAATTCCTTCCAAGTGTCTGTCATGGGACTGTTTCACTGGAACAACTGGGTTCATTCTCAAATGTAAGTGTGTGGTACTAGAAATATATTGATATAATAGTCATTCCAAAAGTAGTGACTCCCTTCTACTATTGAAGAAAAAAATGATGACTGAAAACAATAAATTCACCAAGTAATGTTTGGAGAATATTTCTGAAACACCCTAATTTCAAAAGGCTAGAGCTGATATGTTGGTTCTCTTTATATCAAATATGATTTTGGAGGCCTCTCTTTGCAGTCAAATTCATTTTTGTTATTCTTGGAATCCTTTGGGTAATAGGTCGCTTTGCAGCCACATCATCACATCTAAAATTGTATTCCTCATTTTCTACTACTGTCCTCATGACTGGAGCTGAAATTAAAAGTATTTTCAAAAATAACATCAAGGCCAATGATGAAAAAGAGCTGTTGATTGCAAAGAGCTGTTATCCCAAATAGGACCTGGAAGCAACCTAGATGTCCATTGGCAGATGAATGGTTAAGGAAGTTGTGGTATATATACACAACAGAATATTACTCAGCTCTAAAAAGAATGCATTCGAGTCAGTTCTATTGAGGTGGATGAAACTGGAGTCTATTACACAGAGTGAAGTAAGTCAGAAAGAGAAACACCAATTCAGTATATTAACATACATACAGAATTTAGAAAGAGGTAACAACAAACCTGTATGCCATGCAGCAAAAGAGACACAGGTGTAAAGAACAGACTTTTGTACTATGTGGGAGAAGGAGAGGGTAGGATGATTTGCGAGAATAGCATTAAAACATGTATATTACCACATTTAAAATAGATGACCAGTGCAAGTTTGATGCATGTAGCAGGGCACCCAAAGCTGGTGCTCTGGGACAACCCAGAGGGATGGGGTGGGGAGGGGGGTTCAGGATGGAGGGACACATGTATACCTGTGACTGATTCATGTCGATGTATGGCAAAAACCACCACAATATTGTAATTAGCCTCTAATTAAAATAAATAATTTTTTTTTAAAAAAGAGCTGTTGTGCCAAGAAACCAGGTTATGAATAAACCAAGGTCAGACTTGAACCCAAGATTTCTGAAAATCAGAAAAGCTGGTAAAGCTGTTAAGTCCTGGAACTTTTTAGCATCACCAAGTAACTGCCTAGTTGCTGCCTGACCTAGCTCTCTCCATGAGCTGTCATTCAACAGGCAGGAACGCTGAGTCACAGAATACTGATCCTGGATTCTGAGGCCCAGGGAGATCAAAAGACCAGGTAGTGAGTACACCAGTGTCCAGGCCAGGACTAGGCTCCTCTTCAGTTCACAGTCCAAAGCTCTTTGCTTTCCTTGGGCCAAGTATCAAAGGTTATGATGATGATAAGAGATGTGACCTTGAAGATAGGCTTCCACTAGTGTTAGTAGTTCAGTTGTGCTTGACTCTTTACAACCCCATGGACGGTAGCCCACCACGCTCCTCTGTCCATGGGATTCTCCAGGCAAGAATACTGGAGTGGGTAGTCATTTCCTTCTCCAGAGGATCTTCCCGACCTAGGGATTAAACCTGGGTTTCCTGCATTGCAGGCACCAGGGAAGCCCAGGCTTCTGGCCACCAGGGAAGCCCAGGCTTCTGCTAGTGACTGTGTAAATCAAGACCTGGGGTGCTCAGGCTGAGACTTCATGGGACACAGTCACCGCTGGCAGAATATGGAACAGTTCTTCCTATCAATAAATGAAAGCTCAGGGATCATACAGCCTGAAAGGGAACAAATAGACCCCCACCTATGCACATACTTTATGGCAAATAGATGGGGAAACAATGGAAACAGTGACAGACTTTTTCTTGTGCTCCAAAATCACTGCAGATGGTGACTGCAGCCATGAAATTAAAAGACGCTTGTTCCTTGGAAGAAAAACTATGACCAACCTAGACAGCATATGAAAAAGCAGAGAGATTACTTTGCCAACAAAAGTCAGTCTAATCAGAACTATGGTTTTTTCAGTAGTCATGTATGGATGTGAGAGTTGGACTATAAAGCTGAATGCCAAAGAACTGATGCTTTTGAAATGTGGTGTTGGAGAAGACGCTTGAGAGTCCCTTGGACTGCAAGGAGATCCAACCAGTCCATCCTGAAGGAAATCAGTCCTGAATATTCATTGGAAGGACTGATGCTGAAGCTGAAACTCCAATACTTTGGCCACCTGATGGGAAGAGCTGACTCATTGGAAAAGACCCTTGATGCTGGGAAAGATTAAAGGCGGGAGGAGAAGGGGACGACAGAGGATGAGATGGTTGGATGGTATCACTGACTCGATAGACATGAGTTTGAGTGAACTCCGGGGGTTGGTGATGGAGAGGTAGGCTTGACGTGCTGCAGTCCATGGGGTCGCAACAAGTCGGACACAATTGAGCGACTGAACTGAACCCACACACATGCACACACACATCATTTCATGTACTAACACTAATCATGATGTCTATATATTAAAATAAAGCAAAACTCATAGAAAGAAAAGCAAAATTTGTCAAAACTAGGGATTCTAAACTCTAGATAGGATGTGATAAGTTATTTAAGGCTTTACATTAGAAAATAAAATACCCCTTAACGTAGTTTCATTGCCCAAATCACAAACTCTTCTCATCCTATTTCACTTCCTTTGCCAAGACAGTAAAATCTTTCCAATTAATTTCCTTCTCTGATTTACCTTTATACCCATATAAAGCACTGCAAACAATAGACCCTTAATATGCATTTACTGAAAGGATGGGCCCCATAAAAGCATCAGATGGCTTCAAAAGTTGAAAATATGACCTAATGCAAGTTTCCATTTTGATTCCTTGGAAGCTTTCAGATAGTTTTCAAGCTGAAAACTCCATATTTCATGTATTGGCCAAAAATTTGAAGGAAATTGGTAAGAAAGAGATGATTTAAAAGGTGCTGTCCATACTTAGTTGGGTTTTAAAATACTTTTTCACTCTTTGTTTAGATTGTGATGGTGGCATTAATAAAAACATTTTACAATACAACAGGAAAAGGATATGCACCATAATTTCTTGAAAAATAACAGTGAAAGCAATTAAAGAAAGATTTTAAAAGAATGACTTTTCTGGGCTTCCCTGGCGGCTCAGTGGTAAAGAAACTGCCTGCCAATGCAGGCAGCTTCCCTGATACCTCAGTTGGTAAAGAATCCATCTGCACTGCAGGAGACCCCAGTTCAATTCCTGGGTCGGGAAGATCCACTGGAGGAGTAGGCTGCTTACTCCAGTACTCTTGGGCTTCCCTCGTGGCTCAGCTGGTAAAGAATCCACCTGCAATGCGGGAGACCTGGGTTCGATCCTTGGGTTGGGAAGATCCCCTGGAGAAGGGAAAGACTACCCACTCCAGTATTCTGGCCTGGAGAATTCCATGGACTATATAGTCCATGGGGTCGCAAAGAGTCAGACACGACTGGTTCAGTCCCTGGGTCAGGAAGATCCCCCAGAGAAGGAAATGGCAACCCACTCCAGTATTTTTGCCTGGGAAATTCCACTGACAGAGGAGCCTGGCAGGCTACAGTCCATAGGGTTGCAAAAGAGTCAGACACAACTTAGCGACTGAACACACAAGTTGAATAAAATGGAAAATAAAAATAGTAAAAAAAAAAAAAAAAGAATGACTTTTCTATAATTGTGTGCTTGTTAAACTGTCTAAATATTTTATTGTGGTGCTGTCATTGTTTAAAATTATTTATTTGTTTAATATACCTTTCTGTGAGTTAAGTTGATACAGTATTACTGTGGTATGGGGAGTAAAAAGATTTGCCTACACAAAAGAATCCAGAAATAAAAGTTACTGTTCATTGTTTAGAATTACAAAGCTCTAATAAAAGAGTTCTGAAACTGGCTCCAATAGAATTTGGTTTGGAGTGTGGTCATTGGATAAATCCTCAGCAAAGTATTTATTACTTTTATGGGTCAAACAAATGTCCCTCAAAAATGATTACAAATGAAAGCTTAAGTGCCCTTCATTCATAATCTAAATAAATTTCCTTTTATAATTCTATAAAACCACCCCCCAGAAATCCAGTTAAATAAAGAAAAAAGTGATAATGACAGAAGCAAAAGAATCAGAGACTGACAGACCAATAAGGTTATTGAGTATAATTATTAGGATATTATTTCTACTAATAGACATCAGGTAACATACACAGTGGGAATACCAGACCACCTGGCCTGCCTCTTGAGAAACCTATATGCAGGTCAGGAAGCAACAGTTAGAACTGGACATGGAACAACAGACTGGTTCCAAATTGGAAAAGGAGTACGTCAAGGCTGTATATTGTCACCCTGCTTATTTACCTTACATGCAGAGTACATCATGAGAAACGCTGGGATGGAAGAAGCACAAACTGGAATCAAGATTGCCGAGAGAAATATCAATAACCTCAGATATGCAGATGACACCACCCTTATGGCAGAAAGTGAAGAGGAACTAAAGAGCCTCTTGATGAAAGTGAAGGAGGAGAGTGAAGAAGTTGGCTTAAAGCTCAACATTCAGAAAACTAAGATCATGGCATCTGGTCCCATCACTTCATGGGAAATAGATGGGGAAGCAGTAGAAGCGATGTCAGACTTTACTTTTGGGGGCTCCAAAATCACTGCAGATGGTGATTTCAGCCATGAAATTAAAAGATGCTTACTCCTTGGAAGGAAAATTATGACCAACCTAGACAGCATATTAAAAAACAGAGACATTACTTTGCCAACAAAGGTCCGTCTAGTCAAGGCTATGGTTTTTCCAGTGGTCATGTATGGATATGAGAGTTGGACTGTGAAGAAAGCTGAGCACCAAAAAATTGATGCTCTTGAACTGTGGTGTTGGAGAAGACTCTTGAGAGTCCCTTGGACTGCAAGGAGATCCAACCAGTCCATCCTAAAGGAGATCAGTCCTGGATGTTCATTGGAAGGACTGATGCTGAAGCTGAAACTCCAGTACTTTGGCCACGTCATGAGAAGAGTTGACTCATTGGAAAAGACCCTGATGCTGGGAGGGATTGGGGGCAGGAGGAGAAGGGGACGACAGAGGATGAGATGGCTGGATGGCATTACCAACTCGATGGGCATGAGTTTGAGTAAACTCCGGGAGTTGGTGATGGACAGGGAGGCCTGGCGTGCTGCGATTCATGGGGTCGCAGATAGTTGGACACGACTGAGCGACTGAATTGAACTGAACTGAACATACCTAGTACCTGGAAACACGTGCTGAGTAAATGTGTGCAGTTCCTCAATCAGATAATAGTCATACAGATGCAGAAATGACAGGATCTTCTGCATACACCTCTCAATGCCAGTCCTTTACAGTGATTAATCTGGAAGACTTGCAATAGAATGTCAAGCTGAGCACATTGAGCAGAATCACAATACCTTGGCTTCATTAAGGACTTCCCACCCAGTTCTATACAGTCAGTGTTACCCGATCCCTGACAGAGATGGCCCAGGCTAAGCTTACATCCTGAAGGGACAGGCAGTTCACCACAGTCAAAGCTGTCTTTTCCAGTCCTTTAAATTTTTAGAAAAAAATTTTCTCACATTGAGTTTAATCAGTCTCCTGGTAACATCTCTCGACTGACCTTTATCCTATATCTTTACAGGAAAAGGGTATGATTTCACCTAAAATGCTTTGAGCACGTCTGGGTGAACCATTTTGCTGTATGCTGGCAATGTAAGAATGAAAGAGACAAATACCAACTTCATCCACAGTCTACATCTTCTTCCCCAAAACCAGCCCCAAATACTGGAGGATAGGGTTCACAATTCTAAGTTTTCTCTGTTCTAGGATGACGATCGCAATCTCCTCAACTCTTTCTCCCTCAACATGATGTCCAGGACTTTCTCTAATCTGATTGCTCTCTGTTAGGGACATTTGGGTTTACAAATGAGGTCATAAGCACATCACCCCTGATCTTTATTAATGCAGTCTGGGATTTCACTCACTCCCTGTGTTTGTCGGTCTCAGTATATTGCTGGGCATGATGCTTAATGTGGTTTTTGCTATGCTTTGTGGCTTGCAAGATCTAAGTTCCCCAACCAGGGATTGAACCCACGCCCGTGTCAGTGTAAGTGTGGCGTCTTCACCACTGGACTGCCAGAGAATCCCCAAACTGTACACATTTTCATGTCTTCCTCTGTCCATTTCTCATCCTCCCCTTTATGCTTACGTTTTTATTTTTATCTTTGTTAAATTATAGCCTCGAGGATTTTTTTCCAGAGTATTAGCCTGTCAACATATTTTTCAATCCTCATTCTGTAATGCAAGGTACTGACTCTAATGAACACATCTTCTAATTCTTCTGAGTTACTAATTTTTAATATTAGAAAGGATAAGGCCAAGGACAACAGTCCTATAGCAAATCATTGAAACAATTGTCTCAAATTGGTTTCTATTAGTCAATCAACCTCTTTGGGAGAGAATTATTCAAATAGCTGCAAATCTGGGGTGAAAATGGTAGATACAACATACCAATTGATTTCCTTATGCTGGAGGCCATGATAAGCATTTCATATGTATTATCTTATTTAATCATCACAACCATGCCCATGCAAAGATTATTGCTATGCATGTTTCATATAATGAATGTGTCTCATATGTGGAGGTATGTTTCAAGGGTTTCATACAAGAATATTATGGCTCAGAGAGGTTATGTAATTTTCTAATATCCAAGAGAGCAAGGGATGGATCTGAAATTCACAAATGTCTGTCCCACTCCAAAGCGCATGTCCTTAGTCTAAAGGCACACTGCCTTCACATAGGACGGCATCACTCAACTCAGACTGGAGAGCCAGTGAGAAAGTTTTGAAATGTCTCTGTAAGCTCCGGATACATTATGGCCCTGATACTCAGTCTAGTAAATCTATAGCAAAGGATGTGCGAATACGTGGAAGGATCTGTTCTTCCAGAATCCATGCTGGCCCCTAGGGGTGCCCTCTTTCCCTTCCAGAGTGCACGACTAGCCATGCTGACAATCTAAACTATCACTTTTCTGTGGAAACCACAGCATGATTCCCCACCTGTAGTTTCTAGAGCCCCTCTTTCTCCCTCTTTCTGAAAAATAAGTTTTTTTTCAGCCTCTGCTATTACACATCCTTCCCATTTTGCATACATTTCAAAGGTAACTGACCATAATTTCAAGATCGAAACTGCAAACTCTTGACTATATTAGGATGTCATTCTTCTAGACTTGACACTTGATCTCTTTCAAAGCACCTATTAGGTACTATCAAAATGATTGCCTCTTCCTTCAAGTTTTATTCTTATCCTTTCTTCGTTTTCTTCTAATATGATTTTCCTAAAAGCTTTTGTGTGTGTGAGCCAAGTTGCTTCAGTCATGTCTGACTCTTTGAGACCCTATGGACTGTAGATCTCCAGGTTCCTCCGTCCGTGAGATTCTTCAGGCAAGAATACTGGAGTGAGTTGCCATACCCTCCTCCGGGGGATCTTCCCGATCCAGGGATCAAACTCATGTCTTTTATGTCTCCTGCATTGATGAACAGGTGGATTCTTTACCACTAGCACCACCTGGGAAGCCCATGTGTGAGACTAGTATTTATCAAAAGATCAGGGTCAGTTCTCTTAAACTGTCCCCTAGACAGTCCCAGAGAGTTCAGATTTTGCTGTAACATGTTCAGAAAGAAATACTTTCATTTAAAATTTTTCATTAATTACCATTAGTTGCTTTTATAAATCTCATTAAGTCCATTTCTAAGGAAAAAGAACTTCGATATCATTCATTAAATTCATCTCATTTTGTAGATGAGAAAATTGAGGAATGGAAAGATCCAAGGACTTGCCCAAGATGATATAGCTGGTAAGTGAAAGAATCTGCTTATGTTAAAGAAATAAAAAGTCATTGAATACACATAAATCTCCATTTTTCTCAAAGTTCATGAATGGGACTTTTAGGAAATAGTTCCAATGTAATGCTAATTTCTCCTGAATGTTCCTTGGACTTAAGAGACATTTCAGCTCTGATGTTATACATCGTATGTGTTTACTCATGCTTTAAAGGTTAGATTTCTGCTCTACATCTTTCCATGTCTTTATTTGCAAATTTTTCCTCACAGATGTGTATTGGTCTATTGGTTGCATTTTGAAACCAAATTGTTTAGCATTCTCACCCTTTGAGATTGCCCCTTCTTTAAGCAATAATATGGAAAATATTCACAACGATGGAAATACCTGTCCCCCTGCATTGGTCACGCCAGGGAAAATGAGCACCTCTCACATTTTGTATGTGAAATATCCACTAGTGTTGGAAGCAATTGTTCTCTGGCTGTGTGCACCATTTACTCCAAGCCCTACCCCTACCTCCATTCCTTAACCTCTTTATCTCCAGGAGATAGAAATTTGAAAAGTGTTCCTTTCTGCAACTTCACACCCCCACAATTAAATAGAAAAGCCTAAGGATGTCCAAACATCCAAAATAGGCAATAAAATTACTGCTGCTCCTCAAAGTCCCAGAGAAGGTAGAAGTTTCTGTAGTCACAGTGATTTTCATCCTTACAAGTGATTTCAGTTTAAGCATCACTTTAGAAATTCTCAATATTGACATTGATTAAACATTATGGTTAAAGCAAGAAAAGCTGTTTCCTTTCCAGTGTTTGCCTCCATCTGTATAATCATGAAGAATCATTCTAGAGGTCATTTCACCTGCATTTAATTTAAGAAAAAGAAAATCTTTATGCAAATGTTAGTCCCTTCTATTTCGCTCTCTCATATCCAGATCACTGACACCTACGTGGTAGCAAAGTCTTATAAATCTAAGGGCAGGAGCTTGAACTGTAGTTTCACACATTCGACAGTAATTTTTCCAAATTGATGTTAAAAATACATAATCAAGATTCCTCCAAAATATGATTACAAGAAAGCTTCCAGATAGAAACGTGGCAAACAAAAAAATTAGAGTCAGACTATCACAACAAAACATGCACCTGTAATGTCTGATTTGGTGAGCAGTTATGCTTTTTGACGGGTAAGAGGTTGAAGTAGTATTTGGGTATGTGAAAGTAAGTCAATGCTCCCTTTTCTTGCTTTCTTTTGCCTGTTTATGAATCCAGGACAAAAATAACTCTGGAGAAAAGTGATAGTCCAAAAATATTGTCTCCTTCATTTCGGGAGGAAGAAAGTAAAGAAGGGTGGGAGGAAGAAAGACAGCATCATAGCAGTGTGGACAAAGTGCTGAGCATGTACATAGGTGGGAGATCCAGGCTGGAGTTCTCACCCTTACTTTCTAAGCAGGAAATTATGCACGTCCCCAGCTGATGAAAGCCTTCATTTTCTTTACACCCAGTTCAGGGTCTTGAATTGATGATAGGAAATTAAATTGTTTTGCAAAGTGACAGTATAGGATGGATTCCTTCCCATGTGTGATCTTAAGGAATTCTCACATGCATTCCCATTTCACAGCTCACTAGCTATTGAATAGCTTACTCCAACACCCAGGATGAAAGGGATCCGGGTCCTAAAGTGACACGATAATCCTAAATCTTGGTGTTCCCCCATTTTACTATCTTTGTGGCTTGGAATGACAGAAGAGGGAAACCAAGGCCGACAGTGTATTGTGTAAAAGAAAAGGCAGTCACAGGGAGCTACAGACAGAGTTTATGAAACCTTAAATCTCAGATGCCAAGGTGAGTAATAAGGAAGGAAGGAAGTCGGAGAAATTTAGACAATTCTTAATTAGATTTTTAGAAGAAAGACGTGAGACATGAGAGTGGAAATAGTTGATTTAATAGAATATTTTTCGGTGACATAAAAAAAAAAAAGTTAGAAATCTACTAGAAAACCGCCAGCAGAGGGCTCCATGCTAAGAGCATTCACATCCATGTGTGGCGCCTACATTTATCGGAAAATAGTCCCTCTCTCTGAGACTGAGAAAAGGGGAGTATTATCAACCTTCCTTTCTACTGTTAAAAACGTAAGTAAGTTTAAGTGAGAGCGGAAAATATGAACCTGGGATGTCTCCAGAGCACTTCTACTTAGACTAGCATGTGCCAGCCTTGAAAAACAAAACAAAAACAAAAAAAATATGTATGTATGGGTGTAAGGCATGATGAAATGGAAAATGAAATGATGATGAAAATACATATATTGGGTCGTTTATCTTCCCTTAGAAACCAGAGTTTGTTTTGCCTTTGCCTTTATTTTGTTTTGCATTTATTGAGTCCTTGTGGGAAGCTGTTCCTGCATCACGTGATTGGAGGTTAAAGCGAAATGCAATGGAAAGTTAGAAGCTGGCTCAAGTTAGGAAATTTTTCTTAGAAGAGAATGAACTTTTATTTGTACATACTTGAGACATTTGGAATTTTTAGATGCGGAAAAAATCATTTCTAAAATTAGTAGACATGATAAGACTTGAACTTTTAAAATGTCTTTAATAATAACAGGTTTTGAAGAACCGAAAGAAATCTCTCGGGGGAAAAAACAAAAAATCGTGCTTTCGTGCAGAATTTGCTTACACAAAACCCCGACAGAGGGCGCTGTTGCCCGTTCAATGACTTAGGGAAGGCTCCCTAAAAAAATTTGCCATGCAATTTCAAGGATTTTTTGAATAATGCCCACGTTGAAAAATTGACTCATTGACTTTAATGATAAATTGTGTATTTCCTTAGGTATCTCTTACATATATGTATATATTTTAAAATTTATGCTTCATTCCTAATAAACCAGATTTCCGTTTTTCTGAAGAATGTACATAAATTTCAACCAAATATTTCAAGACATTTCTAATTTTTAAAATACACAATTGTACCACAAAATAAAATTACACATGGAAATTTGAAATTCTCTATATACGGCTATGTAAAATAGTTACCCTAACAACGTATTATGTATTTTTAAGTAGTTGTTTAAATAAAATATCCTTCTCAGGCTTTTTTGTTTGCTTCAAGCTTTAGAGTTTATTTATTTTAGACTAAGCAATGATATACCAAAAAGAGATAAAAAGGTGTTAAAAGTATTTAGAGAAAAAAAGTTAAGATTCTTTTCCAAGTGCTTTTTATTTGGGTTGGAGTGATCTTTAAGTAAAAAAGATAAAGGAGTTACTGACTTGAAAGGGAGAAGACAGTTATTCCCATTAATAAATTTTGTCTAGACAATTTGAATTTCCAAGTCTATAATATCTATCTCGGACAATATTGATCTGAGATTGGTTTTCGTTCTGGAAAGTCTGGAAAGAGAGGGTAAAAGCCCGTTTCAAGTCCCACCACACAACAAAATTAGAAAGAATTCCTCCCCATGTCCAGACTAGGTCCAGGAGCAAAGAAGGAAATCTTCGCTCAGCCGAAGATTTGTACAGATTTTGTATAATTTAAGGTGTTAATGTTTAAAGTAGAGAAAAGGAGGGAGAAAGGAAGGGGGGAAGGAGTCAGGGAGGGAGGAAGACAGGATGGAGGAAAAAAGGAAGGAGAGATGAGGGAGGGAGGGAAAGACAAAACGTAAAAATTAAACTGGAAATGAGGAAAGGGTTCATTTCTGAAGTTCCTTCTGATGCACCTTCTTCGAGTTTCTTTCATGTGACTTATCTTTTAAAAAAATAAATTAAAAATCTGCAGACTTGTTCATTCTGCACGATATGAAGCGTCGCCCCGGTTTTGATCGAATCAATATCCACCGCGGTTGTCCGGAGCCCTCTCCGAGCGCGCTGCAGCGCTCGGCAGTCCAGAGATTTAGAGACAATCGCCCTTTGCAGATTCACTCTTATCAGGTTTAATAACTTCCACCCCAAATTGCCCTGGTCCCTCCTCATTCCCTCCTGTCATTTATTTTCTGCCCCAGGGGCAGAGAGCCTCCACTGGACTTCCCTTCTGGCAGTGGGAATCCTTCCGCACCCTGGACGGGAGTAGAAAAATAGAGGGGGTGGGGAAAGGGGGCAAAGAGGTGAGCATTCGCTTCGATGAAATTCGGAAACCCTGTGCCTTAAAGGGCGCCCATTTTCGAGGTTCGGTTAACTTTGTTCCTGTTGATGTTTATGTTTTTCTTAAAAAAAAAAAAAAGCTATACAAATCACCTTACCAAGAAAAAATACACTCAAAACAAACGAACAAACCCCCACATATCTTAAAGTATTTTTCAGTATCTTCCTGAAAAACATTCTGCTTAAATCTTCCAAAGGTTCAGGTGACCATTTCTTGATTCTCCGTGATTAAAACCACTTAAAAGTTATAGACAACAAATGCAGATATAAAATATCCCATGCCTCTGCAAAGAAGGCTTGAAAATAGCATTGCGTGATTGTGCACCTATCTTGCTTCCGACATCTGAAAAAAAAAAAAAAAAAAAAAAAAAAACTTCATAAAATGGAGACTTCAGCCAAAGAAAGAATGGCACATGGAATCCGTTGAAAATACAAACAACCCTTAAAGGATAAGCAGGACAGACTTAGGTGGTTATACTGTATTTAAGTTTTCAAATGCGTTGGGAAAATATAAGAAATGGTCATTGTGGTGAGCCGGCTTTTTTGTTCTACAGTGACTAAGGTACAGTGGGGGGAAAAAAAAAAAGTTGTGTAGCCATCAACACAGAGAGATCACCCTTAAAATCCCCAAATCCAGCTTGCAAAACCCTCCTGCTGAACAACCAAGAACAGGAGCTTTTGTATTTAAAAATCTCAGTAATGGTCCCTCTTTAAAATCTACATAAGAAAATGGGGAAACTGTGGGCACCCCGGTTTCCCCTAATGAATTGTAAAGATTTTAAATCAGTGGGTACAATGATTCATCATTTTTAGTACAGAGGTTTTTAAATGTGTATATTTATATTAATCATGCTGACCAACTCTCTCTCCTTTAAATGCATGTTTAGAGTCTGTAGACTCTTCATGACCCAGGGGTGCTTATATAACTAAATGTGGGTGTCTGGGTGTAAATACGTGTTTATGATTTTTTAGAATATATATGTCTGTGGGTTGCATCTAACTCCAGTGTGTGTAATCATGTTTTTCTCTCAGCTGAGGCTTACTTCTCCAGCCTATTGTTTGAGACAACAGATATAAGTTGCGATGGGAGAGGAGCGTCGGATTTGGTGTGTATCCCCCATTTCCAATTATAGATGGATCATTACAGACAGCGGAGTCCTGAGAAGCCAGACATCTGCTCCTCACATGAATGCACTCACCTCCTAGAGACCAGGCTGCCATCATGCTCTGGAAGCTCGTGGAGAATGTCAAGTACGAAGATATCTATGAGGTGAGCCGACACCCCCAGATGCATCTTAGAGCTTTGCAGATAGAGAATTTGAGCTTCTTGACACCCCAACTCATCTATATTTTTAAGCTATTTGCTTGTAGATTTCCGGCCGGTTTTCTCAGCTTTCTCTAACTTTTCGAAAAACTGGCTTGGGGAGACTTCGACATTCTGAAAAGGGACTTTAAGGTGGAAATCTGACTACTTTAACCTAGGAGATTTCTCTGGGGTTTTTTGCTATTTTATTTTTCTTTCTCTCTTCCTCGCCCCCCCTCCTTCAGGATCTGATGAGGAACGGGTGCTAGTGAATGTGGGCATAGAAAATAGAGACCAATAAAGGCAGAGGCTCCTCGTTTTGAGTGTGGGAGAGAATTAGACTTTCAAGCCTCCTTCGTAACAGACTCGGGCTTTGAATTTTTTATTTTTAATAACATTTTTGAGATCGATAACAAACGGATCCAAGTAGAGCACGAAAAATTAGAAGGAGGGTGGTCAACGGATAGACGGACAAACGATAGATGGATGTAGAGAGAGCGCAAGCCAAGGAGCCGTAGCAGACAATTTTTTAAACTTTCTTTTTTTCTTTCATGTTTCGCTTCTTTGAGACTCGGGGCGTCCAAACGGCCCCATGTCTTGACATTTTTAACCAAATTTTCTACCCGGGTTGAGTGCGCACGGTTCGTTAGCGCTGAGGCCAGGGGGACTTCCCCTCGGATGGAGATGCCGTCTGCAGCCCGGCGGGCGTCTGCCTCCTTGGGGCCGGGCGCGCAGGCCGTGCGCTCGGGTCTCGGGCGCCGACGGAGCGGCGGGGCGGCGGGGCTGCGCGCGGGACGGGCGGCCGGAAGGAGCGGGGACAGCGGCCCAGGCCCGCGGAACTTCGCTCCGAGCGCTGCAGCCGGGGAGCCCCCGAATTAGGCGCTAGGGGGGACGGGGAACGCGAAGATTCCGAGGAGACGTCGAGGGAGGGAAGCGAGAAAGAAAAGCTTGGAGGAAGGTGAAAGGAAAGGGGCAGAGGAATTGGGGAAGAGGGAGGTGGAAGCTGGCCAGCGGGCGGTGGCTGGAGATCGGCAGGAATCGGGAGAAGGGAGGCTGAGAAGCCAAGGCTCGGGCGATCGGCGCGGGAAGCGCTGGGTCGGACGAAGTGGTCGCGGTGGAACGCAGAGGATTCCCCAACCCGCGGGGAACACGCCACCCCGCCCGCTCCGGGGCGATCCCAGAAAGCCGGACGGGGAGCCGCCTTGCGGACGCTGGGAGTGGGCTCCTCCCGACTCCGCCGGCCCAGCCCCGCGACCCAGACCGCGGCTCCGAGGAGCCGGCGCGCGCCTTACGGCCACTCGGTGAAGTTTCAGAGGCAGCGCCCGGCGCCCGCGCCAGGAATCTCCCAGCTCTGCCCAGCCCCGAATCTTGATCTTGGGGTGTATATGTGTGTGTGTGTGTGTGTGTGTGTGTGCGCGCGCGCGTGTGTATGTGTGTGTGAGAGACAGAGAGAGGAGAGAGGGAGAGAGGAGATTCGTCTTTCTGCGCAATGATGACCGGGGCTTTCCTCTCCTCTTTGTGGTTGTGTATTGACTGTAACGGAGAGCCGCGCCTCCGCCTGGTGGGGTTTGTTTCGGTTCGGCCTCCTTTTCTTTCTTTAACAGCCGGGATAATGGTCAAGTCGAAGGCGCTAGAACCGTCCTAAAGAATGTGAGCGCCCAAAGTGGGCTTGGCGCGGGCTGGGATGGGACCACGGTGTAAATAGCTCGGGGTATACAGAAAGGGACTTCACTGGGTTCCGAAAAGTAAGCAGGATAAAACTCGTTCCAAGAGTCCAAAAGTAGACTGGCTAAATGGGAGGGAGGAGGGAGGAAGAGGGAGGGGTGGAGTGGAAGGGGGAAAGAGGGGAGAATAAAGGGGGTGGGGGAGAGGAGAGACTGGACGGAGAGAGACCAGAGATACTGCAGGTACTCCTATCTGCCTAATTTTTCTGCTCAAAAAAAATATAGGAGAAGGCGAAGCTGGTGGAAGGAGTCTATTTAAGTCTGGAGGAAGGTTGAACTTTAACAGAAATGGCAGTCAGGCCAGTTGAACGGGTTCCTGAAACATCCAAAAAGGTTTTCTGTTGCCCCTGGCTTTGCCTGGAAAGGATAACTTTAGTGTACTTGAAGATTGATTGCATATATTTTAAATTGAAATTTTAAAAAAATCACAGACTGCAGGAGCACCAACGAGGGAAAGGCTACACAGGGAATGGAAAGCTCCCCATGTCGCCTCTGTCCTTTAATAAATAAGCATCATCTCCAGTATACTGTGTAAGTCTGTAAACGTCACTATAAACAACCGGGCCCACCGGTTTCTTTTGCTCTCCCCTGCAAAGGGGGAGGCGACGCCTTTTTATTTTGTTTTGTAATCTGCACGCCAAGCACCTAGGGCGATCAGTTCTTCCCATTAGGAAAGTCCCTCTCCAGGAACCCAGACACCTACGGTTCAGCCCAAGACCCCAAGGATGCTCTCTCCTTCATCGTCTGGTCTAGGGGAGCAGGGGCTGCTTGACGCGCGTCTTCGGCTCAGTTAATTGAAGTTCTGCCTCTTTCCTGCTAAACTTTTTCCCCCGGCCTGCCTTTGCCAGCCCCCTCGTCTGATTACATCTAGTAATTCTCCACTGAATGAACGTCATTTACAATAGTAGGGGAGCTCTGCGCCCGCTGCTGTTCACGCTCCATTTGTCCTCCATTCTCCCTTTAAAGTACTCGTGTAATATTAATAGTCATGAATATCAATTATTATGAGGCGGTGTAGGCAAGCGGAGGGAGGAAGGGGCGCCCGAGCAGTCTGAGCCCAGCTTCGGGCGGAAGAGGACTGCTCCTGGAGCCTCGAAGAACCGCAGAAGAAAAAAGGCCAAAAAGCCAAGCAAGAGGCGGATGAACAGCTCTGTCTGTGTGTGACAGGCGTCGCCAATCTCGTTTCGGGGTGGGGGGGGGGGGGAATTTTTTTTTTTTTTTTTTTTTGATGGCTTGTCCTGGAAACACCTCCAGCTCGGCTCCTGTGTCCAGCTCGTTTCTCTGCTGGACTCCTTGATTTTTTTTTAAAAATCATTGTTTGATTTTGAGCAGTAACCAGGCTTTTTTTTCCAGATGTTAGTCCACACCTATTCATCCATGGTGAGTCTGGATTCACGTTGTACCAGAATTGCATGCTCTCCCCTCTCACTGTCTCTCTGTCTCTGTCTCTTGTGTGTGCGTCTCTCTCTCGTCTCTGTCTTCCTTCGAGCGCCTTTGGCTTGGTAATTTAGCACCATAATTGGACGAGGCTGCAGCTGCTTCTCTGCATTGTGTTCGTCTGAGCTCCATGAGTCAGCTGGGGAGTAGGGGGAGGCCGAACAGAAAAACTTTTGATTTGCCATTGCAGTTGGGAAATTTAGGTGACTCTTTCCCCAGAAAGAACCATGGGGACTTTACCATGGCATTTCCAGAGCGGAGAGGGAGAATCACACACTCATGCACACCTTCCCCTTTCACTGAGTTCAGCAGTCCACTTAGGACCAACACTAAATTGTCTGGGCCTTTTGTTTTTATTTTTTGGTTTCCCCCCCTCCCAACCCAAGGTCTTTCATCTTCACACCCTGGAATAGGGAACAATATTAGATAAAGAAAAGCAACCTTAGAAAGAAATCCTTTGAACTGCAGTTCAACTTAATTTAAGACGGACTCAGGATATGGTTTTTGAATGAGATCCATTTCAACCCAACCCTACATAAATTATTTAACTCCTCTTGGGGAGGAAGGGGTGACTGGAAACCCAGATCAGGCAGATTCCTAGGTGTCCTGGAATGACCAGGTCGTCTTGGGAAACTCCTGGCCAGCGGGCTGGGTGGCCACAGAGGCAGAAGTTGGTTTGTAAGGAGAGGAGCAGCACAGAAAATAGTAGGAAGTTTTATTTGTTATGCTCTGGACCTCTGGAAGAGTTAGAAAAACATAGTCTAAAACACCCAGAAGAACAAATACCGTGTGTTAGACTCCTGTATTTTCCATTAGGGAATTGATCATCTTCCCCCTCCCCCCCATACACACTGTTTCTTTACCCTCATCCCTTTTGCCGGCTTTGCACCCCAACAGAAGGCTTAGATATTGGTTCAGTGGGTGAGTCGCCCCCATGTTCCCCCAAAGCCTCGCGTTTGGAATTGCTGAAATCATGTACCCTCTGAGTCAGCTTGGGAGGCTAAGTTTCAGACTCTTGTTTCCCCTGTCCCGGGAAGAAGATGCCCAAGCCGGGTTTCTCCATCTGTCGCTTGTGTTTTTTGTTTTTGTTTTTTTTTCCTTCCCCTTCTCTCTCTCTCTCTGTCCTCTCCGCTCCCAGGACCGGCACGATGGCGTCCCGAGTCACAGCTCGCGGCTTTCCCAGCTGGGCTCGGTGTCCCAAGGACCTTACTCCAGCGCCCCGCCGCTGTCGCACACCCCGTCATCAGATTTCCAGCCGCCCTACTTCCCGCCCCCCTACCAGCCGCTCCCCTACCACCAGAGCCAGGACCCCTACTCCCACGTCAACGACCCCTACTCCTTGAACCCCCTCCACCAGCCCCAGCAGCATCCCTGGGGGCAACGGCAGCGGCAAGAAGTGGGTTCAGAAGCCGGTTCTCTCCTGCCCCAGCCTCGGGCCGCCTTGCCCCAGCTCTCGGGCCTCGACCCCCGGAGGGACTACCACTCGGTCCGCCGGCCCGACGTGCTCCTGCACTCGGCTCACCACGGCCTCGACGCGGGCATGGGGGACAGCCTCTCGCTGCACGGCCTCGGCCATCCGGGCATGGAGGACGTCCAGGTAACGGCGCGCAGACAGTAAACAAGTAACAAATGCCCAGGGAGGGGGGACGGGTGGGGAGGGACAGCTCGGTCTTTTGCGGGGGCGGAGGGGGAGGCAGTTTGTATAGGAGCCCCTGGACTCGACGTATGTAACCGTGTATTACCTCTATGACTCTCTAGTGGCGTTTTCTGGGGTTTTGATGATGAAAGCTAGAAAGTGTGAGAAATGCAAGAATGGAGGAGAAAAGTGTACATGTGTTTTGCTAGTTTGGGATCATCAGAATCAAGGCTAGGTGCTTTTGTCTTGCCTTAGCTAGGGGACTCCTTCCTGTTCTCTTGGCTTTGTGTAAGCAAGCCGGGTGCCCTCTCAACCTGCCCCCCTGGGTCTGGCCCCCTGACAGGGCAGGTGGAATCCTGGCTGCCCGGAGGCTGGGGCTGCAGCGTGGAAGTGCAGGGACCTCTATAGAGGTTCCTGCTCAATTTGCAAAGACTCTGTTAAGCATGACAAGGCACATTTGGAAGAAAACGTATTATTTTGTCCAAGCCAGGTCTTACTTTGAATGTCCCATAAGCTGTAGAACCCTTTTCCAAGAGAACTGAGCTCCAGAGGCAGCATCTGAGCAATGGAAGATTTATGGGGAGAGACCCAAAAAGTCATAATTCTGTTTGGGGGTTCATGAGGACACATACCGTTTTGGAGGTTCTTTTCCCCATTTGGACCGTGAAATGGCAGTGGGGCAACATTCTCCAGGTCCTTCCTTAGTCCTTCTTTCTGCTAGTACCCTCCTCTCCCCCGTGTCACCAGTTGAAGAGGCATCACATGTTTGTTTCTTAAAACAAAAGACTCCAAACACTCCCCCACCCCACCACTATCCCATCTGCAACCTACACAATGGAGCCTGATTTGGTGGAGAATACTTGGTTAGATTAAACAAAGAAACATCAAGGAAATGATTTCTGAAAACTGTCTGGGTGATTCTGAGCAGGTCTCCTTTTGCTCTTTAATTTAAATAGTCTCTAGAAAAGAAAAATGGTTGAAAGGTTTTCAAGTGATTCTTCAGTCTCATTGGCATGGTTGTCTATATTACGCATCCTTATAGACATACCTCTAAAGCGAAGGAACATGAAATGGGAAAGAGAAAGGGTGCATGAGTCCTTTCTCTTTACCTTGCTGAAGAAAATGTATTTTGAACAGTTAAAATGTGGTGATAGCATTAAATGCTGTCTGTGTCTTGTCTATGATGGTTTACTGATTTAAGGGAAATGTAGTTATTTAGTATTTCCGGAAATAATGGAATCACCTGAGTTGTGGCTGGATTTACCCATAGTCATAAGTGGTAGTTCTGTTGATTTAAGCAAGTTTAACTGTTTCTGTCTTGGAGGTATTGCTCATTTCAGAATATCAAATGAGAAAGGAAATATTCAGTAGTGTGTGTGTGTGTGTGTTTAATGCGTTGGGGTAATACTTGTCTGGGGGGAAAAGTTTTTAAATTAACCTTTGTGGGTACGGTTCAAAGTGCTAGATAATGAAAGTGGATCAACTCATCAGCATTGCTGTTGGCAACGCTACATTGGCTGTGTCACTACCACTCTGCAGGCGGGGTGGCTCAGGCTACTAAACCCAGAGTCTGCACCCAAAGAGGGAGCAGATTTCTTTGCTTTTAGTTATTTTATTGTATTTTTAAGACAGAATTGTGAGAACTTTGGAGGGTTTGGTCAGATGCAGGAGGCGAGAGTGAAATAGGGCCAGGTCGGTGTGCATTCGGGAGAACATCCTTGTCGAAGTTGCAGCCGGAGCTCAGACCTGGGAGGTGGAGAGAGCCCAGGGCAGAGAAAGCGCCGGCCCGGGGCCCTGGTTGCTCCCGCCTACCCCATCTCTCCCCGTCCCTCCCCCGGAAGCATCTCAGCAGGTCCCCTGGCGAGGTGGGGAGGCCCCTGAGACTTTCTCAGGGTCGACTCTTGGTGCCAGGGGTCAGGAGGAATTCACCCCGCGCCTTCCCAGGAAAAAGGGAGGATCTCTGTCTCCCACGCGATGACAGGTGTGCTTGACGAGACACGGGGCAGGTAACAAAGAAAGACAGGGGAGGAGATGGACCAAAGATGAGACCCCTGAATCCAGAGGCTGCGCCTCCTCTGTTCCATCCCGGAGGCTCCACTTACGAGTTAGGGATCAGGAGTGCAGGGGACGGTGTGGCAGGAGCGGCTGGCGGCCTCTGCGTTTCCCATTTCCTGCCTCTGCGGTATGGGTGGGCTGCGTCCCCCTCCCCCATCTGTAAAAAGGGACCAGAGGTGCCTCCGCCTGGACCCCAGTCACTTGTTCCATCTCAGGGGCCTAGTGTGTGTCCCGGATCTCTCTGTCAGCCCAGCCGCGATCCGGCAGATACCAGGGAGCTGCCAGGCCAAGGAGAGGGGAGTGGCCTCTCAGCCAAGGGTCCTCACCTGACCCAGGGTCGGGGCAAGATGTTGTGTGACCCAGACACACACGCGGGGCCACCGCCCCGATCGCGAGAGAAGCAAAGAAGAGCTAATTAACCAAATGCTTCTAATATTTTTTAAATGAAACTATAAAACCCTGTCAATTTCTATTTCAATTTACTCACAGGGGCTATTAAACCAGCAAATCGCTGTTTGGGTTCTGGTATGCTACATTTCACCCATTGTGTGTGTGTGTGTGTGTGTGTGTGTGTGTGTGTGTGTGTGTGTGTGTGTGTACGCGCGCGCGATCGCGCGCACCCGCGCACGGGCAGGCACGCAGGGAGTGGGGACAGTGTTAAAAACTCAGAAAAACAGCATCAGAAAGAAAGAGAGCTGCAGATGATAGTTTGGAGTTTGGTCAGTTGCTGTGAACACCTCTTTCCTTCTTCTGGCCTTTGCTCTCTAACCTCTCATCACCTCTCCTACCTGAGTGTAATCATATGAGGATGTTAAGTCAAAGCCCTTACACACACACACACACACTCAAACACACCCTACTGTCTTAAAGCAACCCCTGGTATCACTTTTAACTAAAGAAGTCTAGTAATTACGAGTCTGAGTTGTTTTTCCGAGCTTCCGCATGCAGTCCTAATTAAATCTTTACGATCCTCCCTGTGACGATTAAGCGCCAGCATGCTGCGTGAATATCCTGTACAAAAACCCAGCAGGCGGCCGTAATTAGATAGAAAATCAGACAAGAGCCTTCTCATTAACTACCACAACTACCCCACGTCGCTGATGAGGCGTATATACATATTTACGTACCGACGTGAGGGTGAGGTGTGGGGGCGCACAGTCCCGGCCCGTAAGATCGCGGGTCTGCCCGCCCACAGACACAGGCGAATATTTCTGTCCTGCGTGGACACGTCGCCGCTGTAGACACGTGAGCACAGAAAGGCGTGAATCTTGTGTGTGCGCGCCCGGTGTGCGTGGTGGGGTCTCCTGGGAGTTCCGAACAAGTTACATGAAGCATTTTTTTTTTTAAGCTTTTTGTTTTTACTATTTTTTAAGATGGAGATGGCATGTTGCAACATGGAAAATGGTTCTTATGGGGAATAACAATTTTCCTCATCTTTCTGAGAACAGAAGAGTGGCTATTAAAAACGAAAAGAAACAAATTAACATGCCCCCTCCGTGATTAGATCATCTCGTTTCTAATGTGCTGCTTGTTTGGGGTAGACAGTCTCTTCCTTGTGATGAACACACGCCCTGTCTGGGGATGCAGCTTGAGTGGGTGGGAGGTGCTGTCTAAACACAACCTCCCTCTCAAGCCCTTTGCTTTTTACTCCTCTGTAGAGAGGGTGACAGATGGGTCCAAATTTAGGTTTGTAAGGGTCAAGGAAAGCGGCTGGACATTGCAGGAAAAGCTAACACTAATTTTCACTGGGGAGTAAAAGGTGGGAATCCACTGCTTTTGGATGCCCTGGGATGCACAGCTAGAAGCCTAGTGCATCTTGACAGCAAGAATATCATTCTAAGAGCCATTTCCCCTCTGAAGTGCAGCCAACATCTAGGGTCGGAATTTTCCTTCTCTGGAATGCAACTGGCAAGGAAGGTGACTGTTCTTTGCCATGACCCAGGTGCTGCTCACCGGGAGATCCTGTGTGTGTGCGCGCGTGAGTGTGCATGTCTGTAGTTACTGCCTTCCTAACAGGTGTGCTTCTTGCTGGGCAGCAGCAGTGGCAGGGGGCGTAGACTGTGCAGGTCCCTCCGAGGGACTGTCCTGCAGCAGGAAGCTCACACAGCACTGAGATGTGTGTGGACTGCGGTGGGTGTGCGGTCCTGACCGCCTGCAAACGTGTTCCTATGTGTTGCTGTTTGCATTCCATTCCAAATTGCTCAGACTTTAATTAAAATCCTATAATGTAAACTATTATGTATTTGTAAAATGACTCTGGGGTTAAGATGCACTGGGATAGCATAGAAAACAGACATAGCTCTGACTAATATTGGTGGAAATCCTTCAGCGGCTGCCAAATTTTCACAATTCATAAGAGCGAATAATATAAGTTTATGTGTCTATGTAATATCTATGTTTAATATAATCACTAAACCAATCCTGCATCCCAGATGCCTCTCACAGTTTCCTCTTTCCTCTTCTTCCATTGGAAGAATTTATAATTTGGGTGAATTTCATTTCTGTGTCCATTTGGAGGTAATAATAATAATAATAAAACCTCCCTTTGTGAATTAATATAAATGGAAATAACAGAAACTCCAGTTTGGAATGACATGATTTATGTGTGCGATTCTTTAATATCCAGTCGATTTGAATAGTGATGTTTTTATATTCACAGTCAGTTGAAGATGCCAATAACAGCGGCATGAATCTATTGGACCAGTCTGTCATAAAAAAAGGTATGGACTCTCCCCCTCCCCAAAGTAAGCAAAGTTTTCCCGTGCATTCATGTCTTTGTGATGCATTTTCACTTTTAAGGACTTCATTGTTTTATAAGACACCAGTGTTTGTTCACAATCATAGGACAGTGGCTATCTGGATGAAAATGCCTGTTGGGAAGAAGGGATGGGGGTGGGGGACTGAAGGCAGAAACCCTGATGAGAGAGACAGAGACCACTGCCATTTTTCTCACAGTACATTCGCTAGCAATCCTAGATACATCATAAATAATTGAACTACCATTATGTATGGTTGGGAAACACTGCTTTCAAAAATATGAGCTAATTATTTCATTGATAACTGGAGTTTGTTGAGCCAAACCCTATGCCATTGGGGCAGCTCCTTCTCTCCTTGCTTTTGTATTTTGGAGTGGTAATTTTGTTCCCAGTTCTCTGTGTTTTACGAGTTGTTTCTTCAGATTTTTTTTTTTTAACTGTGCCAAATGTGTCGCTAAATATGCTCTTCCTGAGAAGCTGAGCTGGCCTCTGAACATTTCTCAATCTTCCTACATATGCATTCATGATTTAGTGTGACTGTGGAATCACCCCATACTGTTAAAGGGCATGTGATATTAACAAATGTTTGCAGTCTCTTGTACAGCTGTAAGCAAAATAATTAACTAATTAAACTAATTAAATGTAATTACAATAACTCATTTCGGGCGTATTGCAGCTGCTTAATTTTTCCCCCCCTCTTCTCTGACAGTCACTGAGAGAATGCTTGGCGATTAGTGTGGCTGCCAAAAGGCCCGAATGTCACTCACATGCCACAAATTTAGGAGCTTGAATGTGTAAACAGTGCAATCTTTAATTATCGCAAGAACCGGTATTTGGAGCTACAATTTTAACTACTGTAACCCTTTTTTAATCGATGCTGGAGAAGGCCTGTCCTTCTGTTTGGTGTCAACAATTCCTAGCTGCAGTCACTTCTGATTCATTTGAGCCAGATGACATTCACAAAAACAATGAAAAGGAAAAGGATGGTTTGAAAAGTAATGCAGAGTCAAGCCGGTAGAGTAGGACGGTTGTGAAGGAAGGATTGCAAGCAGGATGAGGTGTGCTCAATTTTCTGCTCTTACAAAAGCAGAAAAAGTCACTTGGAGAGGTGGGAGGTGAGGAGGGGGGGCTGTACTTGAAGTGATGCCATTTGGCTTTTGAATGTAATATCCTGAAGAAGACTAGTAGGGTTTGGGGTAAAAGTATCTAAGTGTTCCTCCAAATGTTTCCGACTCTTCCTTAGATAGTATCGTTTCGGGTTTTTAATGCCAGGGTTTGGGTTTGCTGGGACACTTGGGCTTGCGCTTGGATTTGCAAGTGCACTGACAGCTCACTTTCACCATTCCCTCCTGGGTCTTCTCTTCTGGTTAATTGCTGGTTAATGGGATGACGGGGTGGTAGTATGGGGAGGAGGAGAGGCGCTTCTTCATTGGCGTTCTTGGTTTCTTTTCTAGTTTCCGTCCCTTTTCATGGAAAGCTTGAACCCCTTAGCTCAGAGTTCTCTATGGGGGCTGAAACAGCATCGGGGCTGGTGGTGGGGCATGCCCAACTGACGACCAATCAGAATATTATTAATAGTCAGGCCAATAAAAATATTTGGAACTTAACTTGCCTAACAAAAATGGAGCTGAAAATATTCTTAGATGTGGGATGCTTTGGTTTCAGGGCTTGTGTATGTCTGTCAGTGAAATGTGAATATGTATGTATATATGAGGATCTCCAGGAATAAGAAAAAGAGAATGTTGACTAAGGTGGCAGTTTCTGGTTTTGGAAACATGGACTACTTTTTAAATAGTAAACCTTTTTAAAAATGCACAGCCTAACACATCTAAGTGGCACCCCAGTCAGTCTATTGATTTAAGGAGTGTGGTATGAATATGAAGTGTGAGGTCAAGTCCATTATTTAATATTTCAGGTATTTGCTTTATTACATGACAAAAAGATCCTAATACTATATTTTTATCTTTAGAGAGCCATGGGCAAAAGTGGAGTAAGTGGTTGATTTACTTTTCTAGATCACTATGAACCACTTAAAATAAGGTTATGGATTCATTAGCTCTGTCCCTGCCCTCTGGTCTCCCGTCTTTGCCCCTCCCCCACCTTTATGAGGAAGAGATTAATTTCATAAAAGAGGAGGTGAGAACGTTTCCTGGATGAAATATTCTAAATTTCAACAACTGGCAAGGGACTTGGTTGCTTTGTTTGTTTTCTAATGGGCTTTTAGAGAGATTTTTAAAGGTCTACCTTATTAATAAAGTGGCAGCAACTGGCCCAGGTTTAGGCTTCTGTGCCTCTGTGTGTATTTAAGGGAGAGGACTTAGACATAAAGGATATATATCTCTATGTGTCTGCATGTGTCTCTGTAATTATGCAAGGTCTCCGTCCTAAAATTTAACCCTGTCCAGTTTTGTGCCCGTGTTGATATCGCCCCCTTGATTGTAGGCTAGCTCTCTGGTTATGTTTGCTATCTGGGCTTAGCTGACATTTCTGAAGTAATTTAGTTAAGAGGAAATGAGTTGTTCCCAGTAGAGAGAGCAAACGAGTGGAGTGAAGGTAGCCAATGTGATAAATGGCTCTTTCATTTGAAGATCTCCAGAGCTCGTTTACGGCTAATTTTCTGTATTGGCCCCCTTTGAGCTATTAATGCAATCGGCAGGGACTGGGGCCCCTCTCCTCTTAGCTGCCCCATTAGAGCTCCCATTAAGCCAGCGAGTCTCAACTCCATTGCAGGAGTTGGGGGCGGGGGGAGTAATGAAAGGTGCTTTTTAAACTCTCCTAATCTAAACCGGCAGAGGGTGGTTAATACGATTTGAAGGGGGCTGGTCAATGAGCAATCAATAAAGTAATAATGAGAAGGATTCGGTACATTAACAGTCTAAAAATCCAACGAGACATTAAAAAATCATTCTTAACTCTCAGTTCCATTAAGATTAGGAATCTGGGCCGGGCAGGGGGTGGGGTGGTGCCCAGCTCCTATAAATGATCACTGCCACTCTCCTACCAGCCTAACCTAAAGAAGGCTCACCTAGGCTTTCAGAAAAAGTTTTTGGTGCAATTAGAGGCCAATATGCAATCGACTGGACATCTTAGATAGCAGAAAATGATGCTGGGATATCTTGGAATGACTGGCGTGGCTGGAGTCTAGGGTCCAAGTGCTGTGACGATGGGGCGTTTTCACTGGTCTTAGGGATATCCTGTTTGGTTAGTTTCAGTTCAACTTCTTGGTTCTCTCCCACTTTTTTCCTGTTAGTTCTGGTCCCTTCCCCACATAAACACTTTGATTGGTGTGGATTTTCTCTGGGTATGGTGGGAGATAGAGAAATTGCCAATTTCAATTACAAGGGGTTCTGTTGAGACTCCCCCTTCTGACATAGGAGGTCAAAGCACCCAGAGTCTGTCAGAACCTCTGAGAAGGCTATGAGTTTCCTCTCAAAGGGAGAGGTTCACGTTTTCAGAGCTGACTTGGGTCCCCATCGGCCTTTATTCAACTAGAGGCTCTCAGCCACATTCCAGCCACACAGGGAGTAATCAGAGTTCATAGAATTTCAAAGCTGGAAGGGTTAGATACTCTTCTCCAACTCCTACCCCCACCCTCCAGTGAGGAAACTGAGATGAAGAGAAGACAAATGACTTCTCAAGGTCCCACACACCCGAGTCAAATGATGGGATCCAACTCAGTTTCCAGCCTCTTAGGCTTTGCCCCTAAAGGAATCCAACACAGGATGTTCGTAGTTTCCTTATGTTCTGGCTTTCTCTGTGAGAAGCCTTTTTATGTTTTTTTCTTTAGGATTTCAGTGCTCATATTTATACACATGCTCTTATATACATATGGAATAACATTTAGCCCCCAGGTAGATAAGAAACAATCTAAGTATGAGGAAAAGGGTGATCTGCTGGTGAGAAATAATTATTTCAAGCAATGCTCCACCTCTTGCTGCTTCCGGGTGTAGTTTCCATATTTGAGTCTGAGCACCTTTCAGAGGGACTTAGGCTTCAGTCCATTAGATGGGTTCATTTCTTTCTTCTTTCCCACCAACAGATCAGAACCACAGAAAACGTGCCTCCAGTCAAACACAAAGATATCAGAGCTGTGATTTCATACTTAAGTGTAAAGAGTAAAGATGAAACGCTAGCTTATTAACACTTTGGCTCTATAGCGTTCACTAATGAATAAGATTTTCTCCAATCGGTTTTCCTTCCACTCTCTCAAATTAAACTCCAGTCCCTGTAATGAAATATTGATCGATTTTTAAACCTCTGTTCTTCTGCCCCCATATAATGCAAGTTATAAGGGAGGGGGGCAAATTTTGTGGGTGTTACATCCAGAAGTTGGCCACACTATCCAACTGAGAACTGAAGAGGGAAAAAAATCCCACCCAGTTTTAATGTATGCACAGAAAATTGTAAACATGTAAAGAACTGAAAGCTTCACGCTGAGTTTTGCTATGCTCCATTTCCTTACCATTTCCTGCTGTCGCTTTAAACCTATCTTAGTCATCTCTGGGTTCCGTGAGCAGGAGCAGTGTGCTCATAATTACTAACAAATCAACCGGGTCCTGTTGCTCCCTGGGTTTATTGATAAGCTGGAGGAAAGCAGAAGGGAAAAGACAAAGAGAATAAAATATGGGGTTAATCAGCTGAGGAAAGCAGGTGTGAGAGTGGAGGGGAAGGTAGATGCTAACAGTAGGCTGGACTTAGAAGAGTGTGAGACAAGACGTGCAGAGTCTAGTTTAGGAGACCATTCAGAGGCCAGCGTTTAGCACCTGAAGATGAGAGAGAGGAGGGTATGAACAAGATTGATACTGAAATTCAAAAATAGAAATATAACCTGAAGTGCGTCTGCTCAAAGTCTTGTCGGGCGGGGGTGGGGGGAGAAGGGGAGTGAAGAAATATCACCACTCCCCGCTTCCTTCTCCCTCTAGACAGCAGTGTGCTGAGGGATGCTGCCTGGGTGGGTGATATTTAGGTGATAATGTATATACAAAAAGGTACAGTCCTTGGGAGGGAGCTATGGACATGCCCCAAAGGAAATTGCTCTTGTCAGGTAAATCAGGCAATTAACAATAGTGAAATTGAGGGCAGGCTATAAAATGTCTCAAAAGGCCTGGCTTTTCAAGAGATTTGGCACCTGGGACTGTGAAAAGCAGGCAAAATTCCAGTTCTCAGCAGATATTCGGTTATCCGGTATGGTAAATAGGAATTAACTTACTATTTTCAAGTTGCTTGGCCATGGGGGGTGGGGGGGGGTTCTGTTTAAATTATCTTTCTAAATACAGTAGGATTTAAATTTTTAAATTTTGCTGAATATCAAAGATGAGGCTTTTTATACAACTTATTTCTATAGTTCATACCATATTAAAACTACAAAGGGCCATCTGTATTTTGCAGAAAAGTTTTTCAAGGTTACCATGATCATACACTGTTTGCTTATAGTGCCTGCATATGAATCTGAAATACAGAAATCAGAACAGCAGTGAACAAAAAAGGCATATTGCAATAGATGTGGATATTGTGTAAGAGAATTAAATGACAGGGTTGTTCCCACCCCAATCATTGTTTTTTAAGTGACTTTAAATCTGTACTTTACTCACATTTAATTAATACACTTCGAATTTGCATTGGTTCGCTCTCAAATGGGAAGCACTTTACTGAGTGTGATGAAGGGAATCAGAAAGAAGAAACCCCACTTTGTAACTGCCCCACCACCATGACAGTGCAGAATATTCACTTGGTTACCTGACATCATTCATTCAGCCCTGGGAGAGACTATATAGACAGATCAGAAACTCTAAAATGTCTATAAGAAGTAGAAAAAAGGCAATGCTTGTCTCCCTGTCCACTTTTCTCAAGAAAGACCTTTCTACAGGCATTTGTAAAGAGCCAAATGCAATTTATAGGAAATAGAAGATTTGAGACCTGCCTTTTAGGAGTCTCTAAAATACCATGAAGGTCTGAATGCTGGGATCTATGGTAGAGAGAATAAGCTGTTTCGAGAACACTCAGGGCGGTTAGTCTGTTTTAGTCAAGGGAGGTTATATAATTTGCTTGACGTGTGGGGTTCTAGGTTCCAGAGAGAAGAAAAAGCGTATCTTTCTCTTACTAGGATTATAGAGTGAGACAGAGTCTTTATTAAAAAGGAAGAATGGAAGCATCCTTTTTCATGCCAGAAACATTGCATGTTTCAATAAGTCCCCTGGCCTAGTGATCACTGGAGAGGTGCTTGAGGGGCTTCAGACCCCCATGGAAGAAGCTAAGGTTTAGGGCAAGCCAGCAGGGAGCGTCTCCTGCCCAGGGGCCTGCAGAAAGAAAATGGGCATCAGCCATGTAGAAGTCCAAGGGAGGGAGACTGCCAGGGAACTGGGAAGCTGACCGTTCACTGTTCCTGGCTCCCAGCCTCTGGTTCTACCGAGCCCCGCCTCCTCCTAAGGTGCAGATGACGCTGAAACACAATTAAACAGAAATACAGGCTGAAGAGACTGAATGCGCCTGGGTAGCAGTGGCAACCAGCTGTCAGCTCTTATTAACTTCTGCATAAAACATACCTTGAGTGCGGTTTGTTATCAATTACTTGCCGAAATGAAACAACTGGGGCAAGGCAAGACCGCCGCTCACATGAATTAGAGTGATTGGTTGATTGATCAGGGCACCTGTTGTAAATCATAACTGCTCCAAACAATCACCAGCCGGGTGCTTTACGTTAATTTGTAAACAAAATTCATGTCACTGCGGAATTGCTTTCACTGGAGAGGAGCATTTGGGTTCATTTCTAAATGAATCTGTTGTTAGGATATAGCAAAAACTGGGATCCACTGCAGAGAAATGAGCAGCTCTTTTGGGCCCAACTGCCCCAGTTTAATGGTATTATTACTTGGCTGTTCTTGGGCAGAGTGACTGATGGGGCTCACCATGCTGATCTTTGCCAGTGATGATCACGGATTTGTATCAAATAGGAGAGGAGGGAAGGGTTCCCATAAAACCATTGGTATTACTATTTTATATCACTGGTAGGGAGCATCGCCTTCAGGCTTCAGCACCAAATGTGATTATCAGGAGACAGACGAGGACGTTAAGATTCAGAGAGGTTTAGTGAGATGTCTAAGGTCACACAGCCAACACGTAATGGAATCCCATTTGTCTGGCTTCACAGCACAGTCCAAACTCTGGGTTGCGTGCTTTTCCTGATTTGTGTAGTGAGCGGGACTGTGGCAAGCCACTCTCACATGTCCACACATTTGGGGTAAGTTTCCAGAGGTGATGGCTTTTGCATTTTGTTTGTACACAGTGCTCTGAACGCACCGCGGAACCACGGGAACAAACACTTCCTCCTGCAGCTTTCCTCTTGGCGCCTGGCCTGTGGCCTCGCCCCTGCGCAGGCAGCGACACATTCATTCTATCGGCGGTCACGAGGATCGAAACCCGGTCACCTTTATGGCATATTTTTTCTCCCTCTCTCTAGTTCCGGTTCCTCCCAAATCTGTGACTTCCCTGATGATGAATAAAGATGGCTTCTTAGGAGGCATGTCCGTCAACACCGGCGAGGTGTTTTGCTCGGTCCCAGGCCGTTTGTCTCTGCTTAGTTCAACTTCAAAATACAAAGTAACTGTGGGAGAAGTTCAGAGACGGCTGTCGCCCCCCGAATGCCTCAATGCGTCTCTCCTCGGCGGCGTCCTCAGAAGGTAACCCACCACCTCAACCACTTTTTAATGCCGCGCGGTTGCCTAGCAACCGAATCCTGTAGCTTACGGCCGCCTCCACCACGTGCTCCCCGCCCAGCTCGCGCCGCCTCGCCCTCCCGCTCGCCTTGCGGGCCTGGGGACCTTCCACTTTCCCCACCGTGTACCCGGCGCCCCTCTTTCCACTCCCAGGATCCTTCGGGGCATTCTCTACCTTGAGTGGGACCCAAACTCTGCACACACTTACCTAAAACAGGAGTATCATGGAGCAACCCCCTTCTCACCTGCAATGTTCTCTGATCTCTTATTTTGTTTTAAAGTGCACTTGGCGGCTGACCAAGTTGATCCTGTCCCACTAATGCATTGTGCGCCGCAGTTTGAAAAACTTTATTCTAGACTTGTGTGACTTCCTTTCCTCAGTACCACTACCAAAAATAACAATGACACCATTTTAGAAGTATAGACAGGTATTCTTAGGGCCTTTCACATGCTCCCCAGTGTTGGAGAAAGACAATCCATAGACTCCTTTTGGAAACTGGGGAGGAGTTGAGTTTTATCTTAAGATTCAAAGCCTCCCCAAAAGTCCCTGCCAACACCTGAACTCTTTGGTTAGTGCCTCCGATATGAAGGTGTCACACTGCATGACATGACCTTTTCAAGTTAGCCTATCTTGGGAGTTGAAACCCCTTCTTCCCTAAAAGTGGCGGGGTGAACAGCACAGGAAGAGAAGTCAGAGTAGGTTTTTTCTTGTATTTTTGCCCAGACCTTAGCACATAAAGGGGGATCATTGGGAAGAAGTAAGGGTGTGACCCACAGACTTTTTTCACTTTGAGTCCTTTTGCTCTGCTCTACTTTGTAGTTCAGTTTCACATGAGTCCTTTGAGCTCTACAGTGTAGAAATTTCTTTCAATCAACCCTAGGAATTGAGGGTGTGTGTGTATGGAACTTACTATGAGATTAAGTGAGATGATCAATATAAAGTGCGTATCATGTAACTAAACTCCTCTGGTGCTAGTTTTATTGTTATGATGATTGCTAACATCATCATTAGTTTCCTGTTTCAGTCTTCCTTCCCCTTTTAACCCAACTCCATTTTATTGTGACTCTTGACCTCTTACTCTGAAAGCCCACCCGTTTCAGGCTGAGCCTTCTCCTTTCTGAACCACCCAGTTCTTCTCGTCTTTCGGCAAGGTTGTACTTGCCCGGTTTCGACTTCAGCTCACCTCTCTGGCTCCATGACCAGGAAGGAGCTGGGCTTGGGCACATGCAGCTTCTACCTTCTCTGGACCCACAACCTACACCCTAATTATTCCCATCTGGTGTCATTTTTTATTCTCATGAGATAGAAGAAAAGGACACAATTTTTTTTTATGCTCTGTATTGCAGAAATTAAGCAAGCCTCAGCAAACTATCAGCAAATAACCAAAAGGAAGAAAAAAAAAGTGCTAACCTCAAGTTAAAACCTCTTCAAGCTCCACTGGGCTTTAGATTGCTAAATCTAAACTTTGTTTCAGGAACACTCTGAGGTTAATCAGAATGTTAATTCTTGCAATTTCAGAGCCAAATCGAAAAATGGGGGGAGATCTTTGCGAGAAAGGCTAGAAAAAATCGGTTTGAATTTACCCGCGGGCAGACGCAAAGCAGCAAATGTCACGTTACTCACCTCCCTGGTGGAAGGTAAGCAAGACGAGTGGCCATTTCACGAAGTGGCAGAGTTTAACTGTTGGCTGAAGGCTGACATTTTACACGTTTCATGATTAACTGGAAATCATTGCAATTGTTGTGCCCTTATGAGTTGGATGTCAAGCGTTTGCTTGAAAAGTTCAAAGGTCTTTTTACTTAGAGGGAGTAGCAATTGTCCAGAGGCCAAGGGATGTGTGCGAGGGTCCCTGAGCTCTGGAGAGTGCTCAGGTCTGGCTTCCAAGCCAGTGCAGGTGCCTCCAGGTGGAGGACATGGTACCTGAAACAACCTCTATACAACTCACGAATAACTCTGTAACCATTAATCCCTTCTATACCCCTTCTCCTTCCCAAATTTTACCTCTGAATCATCAGTAGTAGTAAATACACTGTTGATTTGTGAAATTATTGTTGCATTCATGACCTCTAATGGTTATTTTATTTTTTTTTCTAATGGTTATTTTAAAACTCATGTCACTTCCAGGGCCCCTATCTCCCGCTGATTACCTGGGATTTATTGAAATAGAGCTTCATAAGACCAGTGACCTAGGAGAAATACGGGTTGGGGATGAGGGGAATGGGAGGGAGGAGTTAGGAAACGTGGAGGGGAGTTATGTATGATCTTTGGTTGTAAATTTAAAGGCCCATACTTATAACAAGCACATTCTAATTTGCTCATCATTTTGGGATTGGAGATGATATTTATGGTATGTAATAAAGAGGATCTTCTCCAGAGTCTAGAACAAGTGGATCTGCATTTGAATTTGTGGGTTGTGGAAGGCACAGGAAATACAGCCAGAAGGGCCTAATAGAGGAAGTTGTAGAATTTTCTCTATAGTCTAACATGTAGGTTTTGTTTTCTTCTTCTATTTTTATGGATATGATATTCTGACACTCCTTCGGAGAGTTAGTTTTTGGAGAGGGGATCTTAGAATATTTAGGCAGCAACCATAAAGTCATCACATTGACAGGCATTGCACTTTGCCATCTTTCAGGTAAAGTTGCCTGGCCCAAACTTACCCTTTAGAGGCAGAGGTGACCAAATTTCCAGACCACACTTATTAGTGGTTGCCTCTCAGCCTGGGGGCTTTACTTTTTGCCCTTTAGCGTATTGCTAAAATCACAATCTTCATTTTGAAAAGCAGTCAAGGTAATTTCAGCCCAAGACAGGGATTTGGGTGGAAAAGGAAAGGAACTGGAAAACCCACTGAAATGCCAATATTCCATTGGCAGTTTTCAGTGTTATGAGATGTTGTAAGCCGGAAGTGTTTGGTTACTATGCTAATGATGATTAAAAGTAGTCATGCTCCTTACAAATAATGTGGCTGTGGGATAATTCAGCATATCTCTTTTTTATGTTCAAATCTTCCCTTGAACCCCTAAGGCTGTGTTTTTAAAGGGTAATAATGCTTTATTCGAAAGGGGTTTCCACATAAACTGAGGAGTCTCTCAGCTGTCCAGGTTTTCTATAGCTGCTCTGTCATCTTTTGTAAAGTAGAAAGTCCTTAACTAGGAAAATGATGGCAAGAACCTCTGAAGAGGAGAAACCTGAAACCTAACTAGCAGGAAACTGACAAGGAGAATAAATATTTCATTGCTGGATAGACACTGATCCATATATGATTTACATATTCTTTAATATATGTGGACATAGGCACACAGGGATCTATATTTGTATATATTAGTTATTATAGGAAGATACAAAAGTTAGGAAGACTTAAATTTTATTTAAAGCAGGTGTTAACATGTTAGATGCTTAAAAAAGGGGCGGGGGGCAGATCTGGCTTGAATGTTCAGTTCACTGTCTGTCTAGGTGCAATTGCAAGGTGGCTCCCGAAAGTGGCCCACCTTTCCAGGGCTGGGGTGTGGGAGACCCAAAACTATTCAGGGGATGCCTAGCTAGGATTTGACTGGAAGTGTGATCAGGGAGAGGCTGGAAGGAGCAGCAGGAACAAAGTTTGTTCCATCAACTTTAATCATGGCCTGAGAACCATGTTCATTTGGGCATCTGTCCCACCTTTGCTACTGCCCCCAAGAGTTGACCTGTTTTGTGAACAATAACAATAGACCAGGGAACACCTCCTGATCTTGGGATGGTCTTGCGTGTTGATTATTTCCTCTGTGCCTGTCTTCTCAGGAGAAGCTGTTCATTTAGCTCGGGATTTTGGGTATATTTGCGAAACAGAGTTTCCCGCCAAAGCTGTTTCTGAATATTTGAACCGGCAGCACACGGACCCCAGTGACCTGCACTCCCGGAAGAATATGCTGCTGGCCACCAAGTGAGTGTCCTAAACTCGTTCCTACTCCCAACCTGCGCAGCCACCTCGCTTGGGAGGAGGCGGTGGGAGCTCCCAGCTCAGTGGCGGAAAGCCGGTGGATTGCTGGTAGGGAGCCCTCTGAGCTCCGCCCCCCTGCGCGTGCCCACCCCTCAGCGTTGATTACAGGCTGTGTGTTTGTGTCAGCCTTCTCTGTTTCCTAGATTCTGAGAAGGATGGCTTTGTTAATCTGAATCCAGGCTGCTTAACAAGTCACATCCCCAGCCCTGGGGATGACAGGCAGACCTTTTCGGGGTGGGGCCTTATTCCAGTTCTTTCCTGCATCCCTGGGTGCTTGTTTCTGCCCAGGTTGCACATCTTCCTGTCCTCCCCACACAGCCACGTGGCTCGCTCAGGGAGTCTGTATGTCACCCACGTGTACCCATCTCTACCCCCAGCTCTAATTACTCTCTTTCCAACGTTGCTGTTTGGCATCTTCCACAGACGTAGAATTTACTACAACTCCAGAGGGGAAACTAGTAAATCTCTGGCTAAATTTAGGTCTAGAGCTCATTTGAACTTTTACAGTGGGTTTTCTATTTATTTGATTTACTCCTGTCTTTGGCTTCGATGTCATATTGCTGGTGTTTTATGGCCGGCTCAGGCCTTCAGTGGGCGGCGCGGCGTGCACCCGCACGTTTCTCTCGCAGGCGCGGCGCAAGCAGCGGCGCTCATTTATTTAGTGCTCCAGGACGCGGTTTGTTCCGTTGACAGCGTAATTTAAAGAAATATATGGAAGGCTGAAAAATCATTTGCTCAAATTTGTCCAGATGTTTTTGAGACGTGATTGGAATTTGATTGCCCCTTTCCGCAGGGTCAAAAAATATTAATGTCCCAGAACTTTAATTGCTTACAGACCCCAGTTTGGGCTTTGAAGATTTAAAATGTTTGACTCTAAGCATTTGTTCTCCGCAGTTCAGAATTTCCTTTTTGGCACTTTGGTAATGAGTACAAACTTCAGGAAAGCCTTTAACCATCCCTTCCAATGATCAAAACCTGGCACCCACCTCTTTTTAGAAGGTTTTCCTTGATGTACTAACTAGCAATATAATAGATCTTTGTCAGTAAATTGCCCTCCCACCTATTGCCCTTGGTGGCTAGTGGCAGGGGAACTGTTGGTGCTTTATAAAAGAGTAAAGGTACTTTGGGGAAAAAATAAAGCCAAACTGGATAAATTAGATAACAGGATTTCACAAACAACTCTGTGGTTTCCCTGAGGAGTGCTTGTGGCTTCTCTTAGGCCAGCATTTCTTAACCTGAGGTGAGCATCAGAATCGTCTGGGGAGCATTTCCAAGATAATTATTCGTGGACCTAGCCCCAGGCTCCCTGAATGGGAACCCATTCGGGGAGGGTGAGGGTGAGGCTGGAGGCCTGGATGTGTTTGTTTGAACCCTACAGGTGATTCTTAGGAACCTCTGACTTAAGAAACTGCCCTATTTAGGTCAAAACTGTTACCT
The DNA here is from genome assembly GCF_910594005.1 of Cervus elaphus. Classification (NCBI taxonomy): domain Eukaryota; kingdom Metazoa; phylum Chordata; class Mammalia; order Artiodactyla; family Cervidae; genus Cervus; species Cervus elaphus. The sequence continues at coordinate 23,869,924 of NC_057821.1, forward strand.
GTTTCTTCCTGGTTGGGATGATGTATGCCTGCATTTTGAACAGAGGAACCAGTGAGCACACGCCTGGTAGTGTCTTCTACCCATCAGTCTTAAAACCAAAACCCTTTTCTGGCTGTTGCAGGTGGGGGAGGAGGTGTTTTTTGTCTCCTTTGGCTGTTACTTCTCCTGGGTGTAATCCCCTTGGAATAGGTGCCCCAGAGTTACTCACATGAGCCTCCAGGCATTGGCCCTATTCATCTGTTGGCCAGGCCGGGTGTCACCGAGTGTCAGACTGTCCCAGGGAGGCCTGGAATTGGAGTTGTGTAGTTTTTCTTTTCTCACCACCCTGGAGACCAGGTGGAGGCAGGCTGACAGAAGCCTGCCAGTCTGTGAAAGGCTATGACCTTTGGGATGCCATGCCTCTGACCACGGTGAACCAAGCCCTTGGGCCTTCCAGGAGATGGCCTTTTGTCCATCTCCTATATTAAAAATTTCTCAAGTAAGTTCAGCCCATAGTTAAGCATGCAAGATTTCTAAGGCTGGGAGATTTGGGTACCTTGAGGAATTAAAAACCTTCAACAAATAAAAATCTTCCCTCCCTGGAGTCTTAACCATCTACTTTTAGGTTTTATTTAAACAGTGTGGGACTCCTTTTATATGGACAACAATCCTGTTGTACAAAGATCTTCTGTAGCCTACACTTTAAAAGAAAGGGGAAAAGGGGGGAGATGGTGGTGGTGGGAATACCTCCCTTCTCAAATACTGCAGGTAAACAGCTTTTTGCTTTGAATGGAATCAGCATTCTCTCATGGAATAAACAGTTGCTTGCCCTGGGCCATGCACAGCTCCAGCAATCTGCTTCTGTGAGAAGGACAGGCTTGTGGCCCAGGGCCCTAAATCTTTCTGGGCTTTCTGAGCCTGATCGCCAAGAGGTTGGAGAGGCAGGAGAGAGGAGGGGGAAAGGGCTTTAAAAAGAACTGTCAGGTAAGAGCTAAAAATGACTGAATATTCCAAATCAAATGCTAAAAGCCTAGCGATTTTCCCAAAGCGGGGTTTATGCAGTTTCCTGCATAATGAAGGGGGGGGGATGGGCAGGGGAGAGGGCTGCCAAAAAGGCCAGGCTTTGGGATGGAAGGGGTGCCTCACCTCCCCACCCCCGCTTTCCTTCCAGTCCCAGCTGCTCGAGAAGGCCGAGCGCTGGGAAAGGAAACAGAGCGGAATCGCCCACATTAGCCTCGCTCCCCGGCTCTCCGGTGACCGGGCGCCTCTGGGCTTGTGTGAGCGTCTCCTTTCTAATGCCAATGACAGCGACGCTGAGGGTGGTGTGTGTTTGTTTGTTATTGTGGTTGTTGTTCCTCTCCTGCCCCATTTGCAGGCAACTTTGTAAAGAATTTACGGATCTGCTGGCTCAGGACCGGACTCCGATCGGGAACAGCCGGCCCAGCCCCATCCTGGAGCCGGGGATCCAGAGTTGCCTCACGCACTTCAGCCTCATCACGCATGGCTTCGGCGCCCCGGCCATTTGCGCCGCGCTCACGGCCCTGCAGAACTATCTCACCGAGGCGCTCAAAGGCATGGACAAGATGTTCTTGAACAACACCACCACTAACAGGCACACGTCTGGGGAAGGCCCAGGTAGTAAAACTGGCGACAAGGAGGAGAAACACAGGAAATGAAAAATTAAAAAAAAAAAAAAAGGAAAGATGTTTTAAATACAAAAGGAAAACAGAAACAAATTTTAATTTTAGCTTTAAAAATATTGGATTGGCTTTGGAAGAATTATATTAGGTAGATACACATACAATCAAAATTTTAAAAAACAAAACTAAATAACTTAAAAAAAAAAAAAAAAAAAAAACTGAGGCGTACCACGGAGCAACAGTATCGGTTCTCAGTGTCTATTTCAAGATACACTTGGAGACCACCGTCCGGATTTTCCACTTCGGTTCTTTCGAGCTTAATAATACTGATAATAATAATAATAAAAACATGATTTTTTTCCCCTTTGGAAAATAAACATAAGACTAAACATGAGAAAACGCTAACTTATTGGAAGAAAATCGGAGAAACCTTGTCGGTGTCAGTGCTTTGAGAGCTGGTTGACTGAGACGCACGAACTTTTTAAATTTTTAATATATTTTTAGGAAACTGGCAGTCCCCGCCTTTCCACCTCACCTCACCCCTCTCCCAGCCACCCTTTTCTACGTTGCCCTTCCTCCCTCTGGCTGTCACAGGAATCTTCCGGGATGAAAAGGCGTGTGGTGATTGCGGTCCCCTCGATGCCCCCGCCCCGCCCCGCGTCCTTAACTCACCGGTGCCCCAGCTCCCGGGCCGTTTGCATAATTAGGGAGGGCGAGGGAGGGCGGGGCGGGGGGACCCTCGGGGACGCAGGCGGTGGCTGCAGCTCTCGGGCCGGCTGGCCTAGCGGAGGCTCCCGCGGCCGAGGAAAATCCGGACCAATAAGTTGATTCAGACTCATCATCAGTTGCTTTCAGAAACCTTACTAGTTCCCAGCCTTGCTGGCATCTGCCTACAGAGCATCTTGCATTTGTTATCCTATTTGTCATCTACCAATTTTAAGAACAATAGTAAAACCAAAACACAATATGAATACGTTGATTAGTATGTAATCCCTTCGGAGGGGTATGTACCATTTCATTCTCTTCTGTTTTCCAAAGCTTTGCCCGCATGGTTTATGAGCTTCTTCAAAGAGGACTTGGGCTTCCTACACAATCTATAAGGTACAGAGAAAAAAAAATCCGATCCCTTTTTAATCAAAGCCTGTGTGTCAGAATTCTGCAGGTGCACTTCTTTAAAGAAGCTCAAAGGGAATAATTTAGAAAGTGGCCAATAAGAGATTGAAGCAGCTTTCAGTCTAGTTGTTAACAGATACCTCATCACGGAATTCCGGAGGAGTGGGAAGCTGCTAAATGAATTTTAGGGGAGAGGAGTAAGGCTTCTTGGAGCCCAATATTTTAACATTATTGACTCGCCTTTAAAATGGATTCCATTTCCTTGGGCTCTTTGGCAATTTCGGGAAAAGCAGCAGCTTTGCGAGTGGTTGAGTGGTCCTGGGAAGAAGGGTGGTGCAAGCTCCTGTGTTTCAGCAGCAATTGCTTTCTTACAAGATGCTTTATAAATGGGGCCTTCCCCCACCCCAACGGACATGCACTTGTTTCGACAATAATGGTAAAATAATGCAAAGTGAAAGGAGATGTATTTCAGCTTTGAATGTTACCGTCTGGATACACTGGGGCTATTCCCAGTGGATAAAGTCTCATGCACTTAATATCTCTCACTTCTGGCAGCCCAGCTCCTTTCTTGGGCTTCACCTGAGCATTATCATGAAATAAGATCTGAAATCCATTGCTCCACCATCCCCAAAGCAGTGGGAAATCCCCAGGGGTATAAGTGGGTGAGATAGATCTCTAAAATAGAGTGTGAATGAACGCATCTCTTTAAACAAAGTAGGCATTAGGACCTTTGCAGCATCTCTTGAAGATAAAGCTCCAGAGGTCTGTTCTGCAGGATTTACAGTTAGGACCCACTGGGACTCTTAGGCCGGTGCCCCTGGGGCCTTGGCCTGGGGAGGGGGAAGGTTGAAGGGTGGGACTTAGGGACCTGCTGAAAGTTTTATGTTGACCTGTTTATGGGGGAGGGAGTTAGGGACCTGGTTTCAGGTCCCCAGGAGGGCCCAAGCAACGGTTGATGTCAGACCCCAGCCCATCCACTGTCAGCTCCTTTGAGGACCTCTGGATGTGCAGGGCCCAGCCATAAATGAGTTGATAAGAGTACAAAGGCCGGGAGCGTGTAGATGCGCCATCTCTTTCTAGCTTAGAAGCCTGAGCCTTTGTCCGAAGGCCTGGCCGCTTGCATAAGACGTATTCTGATTGCCAAAGGCAGAAAGGAGAAACCGCACTGAAAACCATCGTCTCCTTTCCTTGCAGGGCAACGCGCCCCACGCGTGTGACGTGCGAGAGACGCGATGGATGCGCCTTGCTCTTACTGTGCAGGTCCCGAGAGCGTGGGGGCCACTCGCGCCCAGTCGTGTTGAGGACATAGAATCAGCCGCTGGAGGGGCCGCGGGCCGCGCGGGCCCTTCCCGCTCTCGGTCTCACCCTAAGGGCTAAGGCGACCGAGAAAGCCCGGTGCTCCAGTAGGTAATGGGGCGGCGCCCCGCGGGCTGCAGGCTAGAGGGGTCTCAGTGCTCCCCGAGCCCCTAGCTGCCAGCGGCCGCCCGGGGCGCCTGCTCCCCGAGGGCGAGTGGCCTAGAAATGTCCAGGGGATTGGAAGCTTCCCCCGCCTTTGCCAGGACGAAAACTCTCCACCCTCAGGCTCCTAAAGGCGGGTCTTGGGTAGGAATTGTCTTACTGGGCTGCGCAGCCTCCTCCGTCGCCCTTCGCCCCTCTCTGTGAGCGTTCCTCCCGCCCGGGCTGAATAGAGCCCTCGGCATCGCTTCCCTGCAGCCTCCCACCCCACCCCCCACACACGTGGATAGAGCCCGCTGCCCCCTTTCCCTCCCTCATTTCTTCTTTCATGTATGACTCCCGCCCCCCTTGCTTTCGTTAGGCCCGCTACGTTTATCTGATAATTGAGTTATTAAAAGATTTGGTTTCCTTGGGTCCATAAATCAATAAACATTGGGATTAACGCAAGAGTTTGCCTTTTAAGTCAAGGGAAACGTTTAAAACAAGCCCCTTTGAGCCTTGTTTTCAAACTAAACAGGTGAGTCGCAGCTCTCCCCTGCACCCCTACCCTGTTAAGACACTATCCAAACCTCTTAAGTGCCCGGTCCCAAAGTAAGAGCTAAAAGGTAGGAAGAGTCAGGATATGGCAGCACTGCCTTCACACTTTCCATTCTGTAAGTTCCTTCGGAGGTTCTAAAGGTCTTCTGACCATCATCGTCTGTCCAATCCTGCCTCCTCTTATATGTATGGTGGCTCTTCTGGGAGAAAGAGAGAAAAGAAGGGCTGTTCTGGGTGAGGATTTCATCATCCAAGTGATCATTAACTTCTCTCCCAAACTGGGAAGGTAACTTTCTCCCTCGCAGTTAGCTTGCATTTTCTTTCCTTCTCTCTGGCACCGCATCCTTAGCTTTCTCCACTTTCAAAGTTTCAAAGACATGGCTGTTTTATTTTCTTTGGCCAAGGAAACCACTTTCTCTCAAGCAATTATTTTAGATCCTATGAAAACTTTGTTCGAATGGAAAAGCTGAAACCCCCAACTTATCTACACGCTGTTCCTCTGGTACAAAGCCTTACCTAAAAGGGCAACTCATTCCTACTTAGTGTGTTTATAGACAACTTGTCATCACATCTGATATTCTGTATGCATAATACATTATGTGGAAAGGAAAAAACCTTAAAACATCTGATGTTGCCTCAAGAGCCCAAACAGTGTTTCCCCTCCTGTGCCGATGTATGTTAAATTATAGGGTTAAAAAAATAACAAAATTCGTTTTGTTTTCTTTTTAAAAGTAGAATGAACACTATTCTTGAAATGCCAAAATCGACTCCTCTGTTGAGTTGGTCTCTCACTAACATTGTTTTTGACACACAATCGAGAAATATCAATCTATTGACTCTTCAGGAGAAGTGCTCTGGAGGGTATCCATGTTAAGTTTGTATATATTTATTTATGCTTAATTTAATGGGAATGTGTAAATATGGCGAGCAAGTAGTTTGGGATTATTTATCTGTGAATCTATACCTCTGTGAATGGGTGGTAAAAAGAAAAAAAAAAAAAACCGCTTGACCCTAGGTAGAATCCTCTCTGAATTTTTCTGTTCTTTATAGACAAGCTGTTATGGTAATGGGTAGAAATTGGTTTATTGTCCAGTGTTGATCTGATTTACATAAATAAAAAGATTGTTGTGTTTTTGTTGTGTTTTCATCTTCAGTTTCTTGAACATACTGTTTAATTCTACAGACAGAAAGAGTACAGCCAAGGAGGTTTCCTTTTTGTCCCCCACTCCATCATATAAACACAGGCAGTGTTTTCCTTACAATAAATACAATAAATTTTGCTTCTCAGAAAAATGGACACTTTTGTTTTCACTAGAAGGTGTTTTTGACTTTTTAAAATTCCAAATTGACACTATTCTCTCCTGTTTCTCACCGAATTTGGAATAAAAGCTCATGTTAGTTGCATCTCTTGGCTTATTTTGCCCTTTCAAAAAATGAGGTTGTCAAATTACTTACTTCCTAGATAACTAAAAGACTTTGTGTCCCAGGCACTATGGATCTCTGGGTCCAAGTTAAAGAAGGTGCTCCCCTCTTGTTGCTAGTGAGATGGCATTCTGGCATGATGTTCTTTGAAGGAGATGGTGCAAGAGAGTAGCCCACCAGACCAGGGCTCCTGTGCCTTACACCTTGGGATGTGGAGGAGTTAACTGGCTCATTTCAGGACTGAACCCTACCCTGACCTCACCAGCAGTGCAAGGCCCTCTGTAAACAAAAGAGGAAAAGCTCCCTTGACTACAGGAGGAAACAGGCTTCCTACCTTAGGCTCAGAGGGTGCCCAGAGAAGCCAGAGCATTTGTCATTTGGGTTAATGCGCTACAGCCCAACCCTAATGGGCTGCAGTTATCAAACATCTTCTCAATCTGTATTTCATCCCAAGGCTTGGTGTCTTCCCTGAGGCTAGGAAAGTAAATTTGTCCAAGCTGTTGCACACTTTGGACCAGTCACTGTTTCTCTCTGGACCTCAAAGTCTTTATCTGTAAAGTTCCTTTCCAACATTGTCTAGGTTTAATTATAAAAAGCAGGAACAGCAACATGTATATATATATATATTTAAGGATAACTAGCAAAGTTAAATCTAGATAACTGGTAAACCCAGATGAGGAGAGTGCTTCACATATAGTTGGTACTTGGGTAATTAATACTCAGGTAATTAATAATATGCCTTCTATATCAATTTTCTGTTTTTCAGGTGACTCAATCCCACTTGGACTCCCCTATAGGGAAAGACAGAAGGGACAATGGAATCTGCTTTCTGTGAGATTTTCCACTTCTTGGCTTCCTTACTAATTAAAAAAGGGGGATTATCATGGCTAGAACTATAAATGACTGAATCGAGAAAGAGAAGGAAAATAGAAGGAATTAAAAAAAAACAAGAGAAGTGATTAAGAGGGCCTGCAATGCATTTATCTAGAAAGAAATTAGGTATATGCCTTTGTCTCTGGCTCAAATGTATTGAGTTTCGTTTTCTTTTGCTTTCTTGGCCAGCGAAGGGTTGGTTACCACTGGGATTACACAAAGGCAGTGATGAGTAATTTCCATATCCTACCGCAAACTTACCTACTGAAGGGTTAACACCAGCTCTGGAGAAACAGACCAGCCATCTATTATTCCATAGGTAAATTCCAAATCATCCTCTCTTCCCACCACCATAAGACAGTCACCTTTACTAGGCAAAACTCAAGGTCCTGAGGGGCCTGAATGTGTGGAAAGAACTGGAAGAATGGGAAGGAAAGAGGTAGGTAGCCAAAGAGCCTTGCCTAACAAAAATGGCCCTGGGCTGCTAGTTACAGGTCCTCCGCCGGTGCTTTTGTTACTGCCTTAACCAGGCCGCGGAAGTAGTAAGGCCAGAAGGGAAACTGGAACCGCTAGGCCGTGGACCCTGAACACGGGCCCTTCGGGGGTCCTGGGTAACCTTGAAGGAGGTGTCTCTGCCGCCCCAGCCTGCCTGGAGGCAACCAGCCCGGGTGCGAGGCTTCCAGCGCCCCAGAAGTCAGCCTGCTCCCCCGCCCGCATTAGCGGCTTATGGGCCCATTAAAAATAATGCTAGGAGGAAGAAGAACCGATTATTTTTTTATGCGGCCACGTGCTTTTTCTTCTTTTGCAAATAAAAGTCCCATGGGGGTGGGGGGGAGGGTCCTTTCCTAGGGACCCCAGGCACCAGAGCTTAAAGACACCACGGATGGGACGTGTAATCTTCTTGGGGGCGCTCATGACTCCCAACGAAGGCTGCCTTCCACGCCTGGACTTCGAAGGCGGTTACCTGTCAAGTCGAAGCCTCAGAAATTAAACGTGCGGCTCACAAGTCCATTAATTTTGGCTTCCCATTAATCTATTTATAAGTGAGCCAGCGCTGGATCTATAAATACAGTCCTATAAAATTGAACGCCTTCCCATAAATCTTCTACGTTGTTTATTTACATGTATTCCCTCGCCCTCCAACGAGCCTCGTTTCAGGTTGGGGAAGACACTTCGCGGGGTGGGATCTCCCCACCTCAGCTTCCCGGCAAGAATCCTGGGCTCCTTGGAAAGGAATTGCGCGGGGGCAGAACACGGAGGGAGAAAACTCATTTTTCCTTCTTGACTTTGTTTCCTTGAGTCTATCCCAAACTCACGTTCTCCATATTTCCCATCACAAGCTCCACATTGATTTATACTGTCATAAACAGCATTCTCGAGACTATAACTTCTCTTATAGCTTGGGGTGAGCTCCTTTTTCACTTCCCTGGCAGCCACTACTTTTAAATCAGGCCTCATAAATAATCTCAGCGCTTCCAGAGGAGGAGGTCAGTCAATCGTCTCCCCAGGTCCACTTTCTTGGCTCGGGTCCCTCTGTGCCCCTCCCCCAGGTCACAGACCAGCGCTCTCCCACCGCCTTTATGCCACATTTCCAGGACGCAGCCGCGGACAGCAATGCGGAAACTGGGCGCCCGCGCTCGGATATTCACACCCCGGGCCCAGTCAGCGTGTGCACGTACCGCGCCTGCGCTGCCGCTGCCCAAGTTGAGCGCAAGCACGCGGCGCCGTGGTCCGCGTCTAGGCACGCTCTCCCAGTGCCAGGGCCGAGCGTCAACGAGCACGCACGCGCGGACGCCTACGCACGCGCACGCACGCACGCGCCGCGGCCCTCCCCCCAGCGGGCGTATCTCGTGGCCCAACTACTGCCCAGGGCGCAGTCTGCCCGTCAGGCTTTCTGCTGCGCGCCCTTGGGGTCAAGTTCGCGAACGGCCGCAGTGTTGGCAACCCTTTTTTCTTTTTTCAGGCTATTTATGCTGAAATTGAGGGAGCCGTTTTGTCACACAAGTTCAACACATTTTAGGCTGGTTCCAACCTAGCAAGATCAGGCCGCGATTTCTGGCCTTCTTGTTCTGAACCTATTTGTTCCTCCCCACCGTGCTGCTTTTTGCTTTTTCTCTTCTCTCAGAAGGGCTGCCGCCTTCTGGAGCTGACTCGAGCGAGAGGCGTCCAGACCCAAATAGGGGTCACACTTGCTGTCAGGAGAGGCCTCTGCATAAAAATGCTCTTAAAAAAAATTTTTTTTTAAAGCCGCATAATAGCCAATGGGCTTGGCAGCCTTGGCAGTCATCTGTGACTGGACCACCAGTTAACGTCGGAAACGTGCCTGTTCGCGGACGTATTTGCAAACGTTTAAAGGATGTGGCTGTCAGATGTCATTAGCCCACACGTTTTACTGGAAGGAGGGCACGACCATGGCGTGTAGGCATAGAATATTCTGGGGAGATCAGAGTCTGCCCTCTGTAAGTCACATGTCCCTTCCTGTACAGACTTTTATCAAATGACTGGAGAAAAGAAGCCGGCACATGAGCAGTGGGGTATGGGGGTGTGGAAGGAGTACATGCAAGACTTTGGGGGAAAAACTCGGACCCAAATCAGACACTACATAGAATGAGGTGGAGGATCGGATCGAGTCAACCCAATGAATTCTAGCACTCCCTGTGTGAACCATCAGGTTCTGAATGCTAGAACCTGGTGTCCAGAAGTGCCAGTTGAGGCCAGGCAGCTTGGAGAAACCTGGTGAGCCGGAAGGGCTGGTGGCTGTTCAGGTGGGCAAAGTGAGTGCGACTATAATCTGAGTGTCGAAAGAAATAGGATTCTAGATAGCTTCTACACAGCAGTGGATTTTACTGCTAAACTGACCACCCATGTAGGGCTGGGCGGGAGGGGAGAGAGGTTGAACAGAATGGCTGAGAAAATGCCAGTCAATGTGAAGAAAACAAGTGTAAAACCAAATCTTTGTGCTCCACTAGCCAACATCCTCTTTACCGCCGCTGTGTCAAAAGGTGGTAGTGCTAATTTTGAGAACAAAGTATCAATCTTGGACCAGTTTGAGTTTTCTGTATACATTATCTTCATTGATAATTCTACTAGAAACGACATGTGAGACCTGGGGGTGGAGGGTTGTAGTTACACACACACACACACACTACTGCCCCATACACACAATATCACAATATGGAAATTCCCCTAATAGTAGGACTACAAAAACAGTCACAATGAAACAGCATTTACCAATGTGAATTTACCTTTGCACAGGACTCCCATGAGTTAAGGAACCTAGAAAAGGGTTTTTGTTTTTTTTTTTTGGTAGTTTTTGTTTGCTTTTGTTTTTTAGGTTTTAGGGACTTTCAAGAGACTCCTTTTGGCCAGAGATTCCTAAAGATAGGAAACTACCAAGATTTGAGGCAGAAGCACAGTTGACTTTGGTTTGGGTTGTTTTCACACATTTTCCTTTTTGCTGTTTTTAGGAAGAAAGGAGAGCACGGGCCTGAGCCATATCAACAAAATAGACTCACTGAATGATTTCATTTGCCTTTATGTGCAATCTAAATATTCTTTTCTTCTTCAAAGATAAGGGCCATTTCAGACAATGGGGTCAAATAATCCAAAGAGGGATCAAGTTGATCTGAGTCCCTGTGACCTTTACCCTTCCTTTAATTCTCAATAGTGAACATCTGTGTTTGGTGGCCAGTGTCTGAAAGTAATAAAGACAATTAGAGCATTTTATTTTTTCTTGAAGGAGAGGGGTTTGGGTGTTGGTGTAGAGAGGTAAAAACTTTGCTTATGATGCTGCTCTAGGGATGAAACTAGGGAAGCAGCAGTCACTCGGCCTTGCTGCTTTGTAGGCCCTGAGAAGTTGAGTGTAGTAATGATGTACACTGAAGCTATAGGTAGTACATATTGTCCTTTCTTGATGAGGCTGGAGGCAGTCTTTTCTTACAGTCCCATCACTTGTCACCTATGCACCAGAAGAAGACAATGTCCACCTCTCTCTCCCTAGCCTTGCTCTGAGTTTGCTTCCAGCACTGACGATGGTTAATGAGTTAATGAGCTTCCTGAATACGTCCTCACTTCCCCCCTACTCTTGTGAAGGCCCTTCTCTCTCTTGTGCCTAAGAACAAACTAAATCCAAGCCCAACCCAAACGGCTTGACAAAGCACCAACACCCACCACATGTTAATCAGTTGACTGAAAAATATTTCAGCTTCTACTGCGTAAAACTTGAAAGTCCACCCATCTTGAGGCCATTTGAAAGGGGCTCAAGTTCTGAAAGAATAAGATATTCCAGAGATGACAATTAGAGAAAGTTATGTCCAGAACAAATGTCTAGTGAAATCACACATTTTCTCAGTCCATGGTGTCCTCGTGGCACTCTGCTGTGGGTTTTTCATGATCCAAAGTTTGTTTCTTATAAAGGACAAGTAGCTGATCTTGAATGAGAAAAACCTATTACTAATGCATGCATAAAACTACATAATAATTTAAGACTCCTGGGTGAAGTTAAAGTTGAAAAGTGATAAACTACACACACACAGATGTGAAAGCTCAGTTGAAGTGAAACTTTTTTCCTAAGGGAGTTCTTTGGAAAAGTCCTATTTTTAGTATTCTAAAATTCGTACAAGGGGGTACGTCTAAGAATCAGAGCATGAAACCTTAAAATAAGGGTAGAGATTTTTTTGTCAAGTAGACCCTGAGCGCCTTCTCTGCATGTCCTCACTCTGACATGCACACAGGAACATGCATCTTCAGTGGAATCATTCTGTGTTTAATCTCATGTGTGCACAGGCACACACAGAAGGCTGTTTTCATTCATCATTTCTCCTTGATGTTAAACATGTGTTGGGAATTTTGGAACTCGGACTTCTCCAAATCATATTTGTGACTTTGTTCTCACACATGCAGTTTAGAAACCTACAAGGTGATAACTAGGTTATTCTTCCTCTCTCTCTCTTTTTCTTTTTTTTGTTCTTAATAACTCTGTCCTTCTTCCTTTCCTCTCCCCCACTGGTTCCCCCTCCCCAGCATTCTGTCAAGCAATAGGCTGTAAAATAGTTATCCAGACCAGCAGCCAGGCAAGTGCCGTTTGAGAGTAATTTCTGCCCCAAGCGTTTAGCCCAGGGCAAAGCAAGCGTGCTCTCTAACTGATCAACCTGGATATTTCATTATTCATTAATTTACTGTTTAACCAAATCCCACTCATTATCAGAGGCAACGCTTGGCAGAGCCCAGCGAACAGTAGCAGTTGGTGTCAGGCGTGGAGAATTGGCCCATTTGATCCTGGGCTGTTTTATTATTCAACACCACTGACTGGGAAAAAGGTCCATGAATAATAAAGAGCCAAAGCGTGTTTGAACTGAGAAGCATGACACAGCCTTACAAAACAGCAGTTAGAAAATTAAAGGCAAGGTGGCCCAGACTTTGCATTTTTTATCTTGGCTGTGGGCACAGACATTTATATCCCTACATTGTTTTCAATGATTTTTTTTTTTTTAAGTCCTGAAGACAGAGGCATTTGTTTCAGTCAGTCTCACCCTTTCAAAACAGACCATTGAAGAACTCAGGAGCAAACTCACACAGCAAGAAACAAACATGCCTCCAGATGGGAACTTGAAAACATAATTTCTAACCTCATAATCAGTTAGGTCCTTTGTGGCCCTTCTCAGCTATAGGGAAGAGGTGGGTGATTTTAATTCTTCTTTGGACCTGCCATCATTCATACCCTGGGTTGGTTTAATAAGATAATTCATGATGCTGATCAAATGCATGTTGAGTTTCCTTTCTGTCCAATTGGTTCCTTGACAAGATTTTGGCTCTCTAAGCACCTGGTCACAAAAGCACATGTAGTAAGGGTTTTAGAGATCTTGTAGGATATCTAAAACCTTGTTAATATGAGAGAAAGGTCTATGAAATATATGGGTATGAAGGGAAAGTTTATGTTCCCCAGAAACACCTTTTTTGAGTTTACACAGGCAAGGAAGGTCATGAATTCTTTCTAGCCCTGTGAGATTTGTAAATGCACAGTTGTATTGAATATACTTGTTGGATTCACTGGTGGTGGGTCTGAAAGTGTGACTGTCTTTATTTTTTTAATTTATTTTTAATTTTTATTGGAGCGTATGACTGTCTTCAGACCTGACCCGTCCTGTCACTTTACTCTTGCGTCTTTTTTATTCTTTGCATTATAGTCCCTAAGTAAGTATGATGAAGCAGAAAACAGTCATGATAACAGTACTTCTTGTATGTTGCCTTCTGCTGCCCAAATAGCCTACTTTCCACAGGGAAATAAAGCACATGAGCTGTGAATCTTTCATTTAGATGAACAATAGCTGTGTAGGAAGCAGTTTCTAAGGACCAATGAAGTCCATATGGGCTGCTTATTCTCATCAAAGTAATATAGATATCATCTCCAGGATTCTTCAGAACTTGGTCAGGGTAGAACTGCCTCGGTATTAAGATACTTAAGTGAAAAACCTGTCCACTTAAGTATAAACCTGTCCACATAAAAGAACCTGTCCAAATGTGGAGGTGGTAAGATCAAACCTCAAATGATTTTTAATGTCAAAATCTGTAAACAGAGGTTGAAAGCACTAGGGGAGACTTGGCTTTTCCTTACCTCAGGATATTCTCTTGCCTGACTTGGATGCATTTGGAAACTATTGTTAATATGTTGAATTTAAAGAAGGACAGAATGTTAACATGTTAATGTTCCTTTTAACGTCATCAGCCTGACCACTTCATTTTACAGATGCTTAGAGAATGGCTTGTTCAGTTTCACGCATATAGCTCCTGGCAGAACTGCCATTGGAACTTTAGTTCCAAAGTGCCCTTTCCTCTACAGAAGTTCTTAGGACTTTGGTTTTTAGCTTAGATAATAGCATCAAATTGTTTTTCTACATATCTTTCAGTGGTTTCGAAGAAAAGGGCTTAACAAATTCTGATCCCACAGGACTGAAGTACAGTATTTTAGAAGTAGATCTCTTACAACAGATACTCTTCTGGCATCACAATTTTTCGTATTAGTTTCAAAAAGAGGGTGAAAATTGTTCCTCCAACTTAGTAGCTGGGATTGGAGGGTCAGGATCATCAGATAAAGAACTCCCTAGTTTTCCCCTCCTAACGTGGTAGACCAGGTTGCTCATTTATTTTAAATAAGAGTGAGTGTTTCTGTTGTTATCTAGTTGCTAAGCTGTGTCCGACTCTTTTGTGACCCCATGGACTATAGCCTGCCAGGCTCCTCTATCCATGGGATTCTTCAGGCAAGAATACTGGAATGGGTAGCCATTTCCTTCTCCAGGGGATCTTCCTTACCCAGGGACTGAAACTACATCTCCTGATTGTCTGGAGGATTCTTTACCCATAAGCCAGTAAGTTAACATAACTCAGTATGAATGTGATTGAAGCTCATGACAGAGAAAAATGATGCCTTGCTAAAATAGCTTGTGGTTTCAATCCCTGTTGATGCATTCTAGATGGTGAGCCAGTGAGCAAGATGGTAAATAGACCAAGTATGTGTTTATGCCTGCATGCACATGCTCGATTCTGTCCAGCTCTACGACCCCATGGACTGTAGCCCACCAAACTCCTCTGTGCATGAAATTTTCCAGGCAAGAATACTGGAGTGGGTTGCCATTTCCTCCTCTAGGGGCTCTTCCTGACCCAGGGATCAAACCAGAGTCTCTTGCATCTTCTGCTTTGGCCGGCAGACTCTACCAGCTGAGCCACCAGCAAAGCCCATGTGTTTATAGATTGTTCCAATTTCCTTTACTCTGGCTTCACCTTAAGCTAGGACATAGTATATTTTTCAGGTAATAATGAATTTGAAGTTTATATCTAGATATCTTAATATGGTATGCCTCATCAACATTTCCTTCTAAATCAAAGTATCCTTTATGTAGCTAAAATAATTATAACATTTGCATTTTACCTTCTGAAGTATTTTCATTGACTTAAGTAACATCATTTAATTTGATTCTTGCAACAAATTTGAGATGTAAAATGGGTGTAAAGGCACGTCTCTTGATTCTACCAGGTGAGAAACCTAGGCTTAGATTGAGACTAAAGCTCTCCTTACAGGTAATCAGAGAACAGATAAGATCCATGCTCTTTCTGTATTCCATACTGCTGTACTTAATGTGATGATGTATCTTCAGGAACCACAGAAATATGCAAATACTGTTTTGTTACAGTTCTTGAAATGCAAAAACAACAAGGCTAGCATATTAATGTATAGGAGCATGATATATATTTCAACACATACTAATTTATATCAGCTGAACAAAGAGGTGCATGTATTTGTGAGAGGTTTGAACTATAGAATATTTTAAAAGGATGTAGCTTTACCTCTTTCAAGAATACAGAAGAAGTGGACCTGCAATAATTAAAGAATCATTTTAGAAATTCTTAGAGTACTGATTAATGCATAAGATAGATTTATAACTATACTATCAATTATTTGTATGCAAATGGGTATCCTCAAGTGCTCAAGAGCACTAAAGACAGTGTATTCTCTTACATATTTTATGTTCTCTCCTTGTAATCTGTAGTTTACACTGGCCATTTGTTCAGCACGTCTTTTCTCTATTGATATGGTAAAGAAAACTTCTGCTCAGCCAGACCTTTGTGAGGCCAGAAATTCTGATTTAAGTGAATCTGAATTAATGAGGTTTTAGTTTACTTGCAACTTAACAAGTTTTGCACCATATATCTGCTTTTATATACACTTATAACTTTATTAATATATGTATTTTTATACATGTAAAAATATTCTGCAGAGCTACCAACTTGATTTACCAATGAACCTGAGACATTTCAAATTATTTTATAGCTTCTTAGCATAGATTTGCCTTAGTCCATCTGTAGCAGTGGAGGAAAAATTCTGTTTCCTTAAGTCCTTTTATGAGGGTGCCAAAAGGTATAAAAATATGAAGCCATTTAATAGTCCGGCTCTTTGAAAATCCTGAGCATACACAGTGTGCATGCTAAGTTTAATCACACTGATGGATTTACATGTAATGTCTCAATTCCAGACTCCCTCATTAGTGCAGTCAATCTTGAAGTTCTCCCTGGTGAGTGAAGGGTGAAGGTGGCTTCGACACCCATGAAAGAATGGCTGGATATTGCCAACACCCAGAAAAAGACAGTGGGAAAAAGCTCTACCATATGAGGCTATAATCCTAGCTGTGGTCAATGTGTTGAAAGCTTTATATTTCCTGACCACAGGATCTTTCTATAAAATGAACAGGGAGAAGGGATATTCCCAGGATTAGCCAGCTGGCTATTTCTATATGCTTATTAAAATTTCTGGAAGAAATGGTGGAGCCTTTAAACCCTTTTAAAATACATCCACTGGAGAAATCATAAACTTCCCCCCTCACCTGAATTTAGTATAAGAGGGCTGCATAAAGCATTTTCAAACTTAACTTTTGACAGTTGCAGCAAAGAAATGGGAATATAGAAAATGGTGGTAAAAACAGCGGTAGTAGCAGAAGCAAAGAGGGAGTCCAGATGTCACCTTCATAGGAAATCTTTTTCTCTTTTGAGGACCCGCAGGTCAGACTTTTTAATTTTGGACAAAACACAGTTTCATTCCATCCCATGCAGGGTGCAGGGACGGTCTTGTCTTTTGGAGGCTGTGTTTGGAACCTACTGTCTGTATTCAATATCCACACGCCATTTCCTTTGCTTGCTGAGAGTGGTATTAAGGAAACCACAGCACAGGCAATGCGTTTGCCTCTTTGTTTAGGGAAGAAAAAGCAATTTAACAATTAACCCTCATCAGTAGACCCTGGTCATCAGGTATTCTGTAGAAGTAGCATTCGAATCAGGTCCACCAGTGAGAAATCCACAGAGTGTTTAGTCAGACCTGCCAGATCCAGGGATATTCTGTTTCATGGTGTTCTTCCTCTTTCTTCTTCTCTTCTCCTCTTCTTTCTTTTTTTTTTTTTAAAGAGAGATTTGATAAGTGAAGCCTAGATCTGCACTCTTTCTCTCTTTCAATCTCCCTCTTTCTCTTTTCCTCTCTTGCTCTTTCTTTCCTCTTTCTCTTGCTCTTTCTATCTCAGATAGACAGATAGACATAAATATAGAAGTGCCAAATGATCTTCTTTTCCTTCTTTCTCTTCTCCTTTGACTAGATCACTGAGTCTTTACAACCAACTCTTTATTTTCAGATATAGGACTCCCAGGATATAGATAGGCGAAATCTCATGTCCTTTTCTGTCTTGAAGTTTTATCATTCCAGTTGGGAGACTATGTCTTTTTCTTCTAACTGGTATCCTCAAAACCATTGCATAACACATGTGTTAGACTGGTGACTTAAGCAAATTCAAAGGAAAGCTTTTTGTGGAAAAATATAATGAAAGTAGTAGTTTATATTTATTTAGGTTTTTACAGTTTATGTTGTGTTTCATTTAACTCTCCACAGCAAGTCGTCTGGAATATTACAAACTGCACAGAGTTGGCCGAGTAAAGGGAAGTCGGTTAGAGTGAATAGGCTTTGTCCAGTGACAAGAAATGAAAAGATATTCAGCTGATTCTCTGGTAGTCTTCTTCGAGACTGCCACACCAGAGTCCTTTAAATTACAACAGAAAATCACACTTATCAATTCAACTACAATAATATAAGTGAATAATGAAAGAATGAATTAGATGAGTTTTTGGTGTGTATGTATGTATTTCCAGTCATCAAGTACCTAAGGAGAGAGATGTCCAGGTCAAGGGCAGTGGTACGAAGAAAAAGAGAGGGCTCTGATTTTTGAGAAATATCTGTTTTCTGGCTTTTAGTCATCAGGGCTTTGTGCACAGGAGGACAAATGGTAGATTAAATGATTATCCACAGAAAGAAGAAATTAAGGGAATATAAGGATAAAAAGAAAAGCAAGATGTCAGGACAGAAATAAGAAAAAAAGGAAAGACTGGATTTGGGAATGGGCCAGTGAGATGGTAATAATACCACTGTTCTTTCTCATGGGAAGCCTGATATTTAGATTACTAAAATATTATGTTTAAATTAGAGTTGGCCAGACATTTAATAAGACTTTGAGAAAAGAAAAGGCTTCCTTCCCTTTTAAGGTATCTTTTACTTGGTTTTTGATGCCAGAAATTTCCTTGCCATCAGACAGTTTTTCAATTCTCTACTACAAATTAAAAAATTTAAATGACAATGTACAGGTAAAAGAGTATATAGTATGGATGATTTTCAATCAAAGTATAAAGGATGATTTCAACTTATTTCCTGTTTGGATATAAGAGGAGCATTGGGCTGGCCAAAAAGTTCTCTGGGATCTTCCATAATGTCTTATGGAAAAACCTGAACAAACTTTTTGGCTAACCCAATATTTATAAATATCCTTTGTGCCTTTGACAATGGGATGGAGTTGCTACTGAACTGAAAATGAGTGGAGGAAGTCAGGGAACCTCTTGATACATCATTGGAGAAACCTAGCCTTAACTGTCTTAACCAGGGGGCATGAGTCTCCTGTTGTGATACCCTGAGAAGAAGAAAATGTCGTATTGTCACTGTGGACTTTGATATCTTGCAAAGAATGCATAATCTGATTTTGATCACAAGGAAACATCAGATAAACCCAAATCTAAGGATAATATGCATGAGAAGTGCTCTGTACTCCTGAAAAACACCAAACTGCCCTGGTTCAAGTCTGGTCACTTGTTTTTTTCTTTTTTCCTGTTATCACCTGGTGTCACATTGATCCATGCCTCATGTTAATGCATTCCATATTACAGTGGCCCATATAGGCTTGGTCACTTATTTGTGTCAGAACTGATGCATGAATTATGGAGAATTCTTAGCTCCTCTACAACAAAGTTTAGCATTTGAAGTGCAAATTCCTTGTCTACTGATTTTCATGGCTTTCGCTGTTTGCTTCCTATCTCCTACTGTATAGTGAAAGTGAAAGTCGCTCAGTCATGTCCGACTCTTTGCGACCCATAGTCATGGAATTCTCCAGGCTAGAATACTGGAGTGGGTAGCCTTCCCCTTCTCCAGGGGCTCTTCCCAACCCAGGGAGTGAACCCAGGTCTTCTGCATTGCAGGCGGATTCTTTACCAGCTGAGCCACAAGGGAAGCGCATCTCCTACTCTATGGATTCATGTTAATCCTGGACATATGATTAGCCTCTCATTTGGCATTTTTTATTTAGTTATTCTATAGCTGACTGGAAATAAATGTGTTTTCTTTGCAATAGTAATGGAAAGGTTTTGAAAATGCTCTTGGATGTAAGAGTGGGAAATAGAACAAACGTCAGGCTGAGCACTATTTAAAAAAAAGTCTCCCCCACTACTCAGAAGTCATTTACTTTATTGTTACTTCCTGTGTTTTGCTATCAGCGACCCCCCATGACACCAGCAGCCTTTGGTTAAAAGCTGTTCACTGGCTCCCTTGACAGGCTTTTACTGTTTAACTGTTTCAGGCCCACGCGAAACTGTCATGTACCCATGCTTCCAAGTGCTCTCAGTTTTCCCATGGCGTAGGTTCTAGATCCAAGTCATAATCTTCAAAGACAGGCCTGTTTTTAAAACTAGCAGGTTTAGAATTGAGCTACAGGAAATAAAAGGTGGGAAATGCACAGAATCTCTGGGGCTTTCCTGAAATTTTTTTACTGTCAAATTTCTGCCATAACACAGGGCGCATCTGGGTAGTACAATGACAATGGGAATTTGGGGATTAGAAAGGACGAATGTGGAATGTTTCTGCCCCTCTATAAACATTCTGAGCCCTGCCTTGCTCTCAGACAACTACTGGAAGTACAACTATTGAAGCTTCTACCTGAGCGATTTCTGCTATGTCTGAGTTAGCTCTGTGCCAGCATCAGTCAGAAAACAGCCATTAGCAGGAACTGTCACAAATGTGGGGGCAGCAACACCGTGAGAATGATTCTCCCTTCAGCAGCAGCAGCAGGTCCTTGGGGTCTCTATAAACATAGCCTGCTATCAGGTTGGCTTACAGATTGTCAAAGTGTTTATAGATTGCCCTGAAAATGAGATGTCATGTGAGGGGCTCCCAGGGTGTGGCTCTTGAAATGAATTCAATATGAAAAATTAAAGTGATGTGGGATCTTAGTACCAGTCAAAAACCTATGTAGAATCATAGATGAAAGGAGCCAGTACTGTAAATTATGTTATTATGGATGAGGACCATTTATATCAATAATTAGGGCTGGAGGATGAGTTTATATTTGGGTAATTGATGAGTCACATTAAAAAAAAAAAAGGGCCAATATAGATAATAGCTGAGTAGGAAATAATTCCCCTGATGTTTGGGCCTGAAGTTGTCCTCTGAGTCACAGTAGCTAACAGTCAGGAAATTATTTTTTTAGCTGTGTGTGTGTGAGAAAATGCTGAGTACCTTTTCCATTAGACATCTCTGAACATCCTAAGTCATTACAGGTGCTGAAGTCATGTAAGGATTTTAAAGCACTACTTACAGATTCCAGAAGAGAAGGCCTGTGTGGTCTGTTTTACTGCAAGCACAGTAAAAATTAGTGGGCCCTATTTATTCATTACTAATCTGGTGGCAGAGATGTACCTTAATTCCTCATGTGCTTTAAGTGCTGCTGCTATTATTTGTTGAGAAATTTTCCCTTTTTTTCCCCTGTTAAATCTTCATTCCAGGAGTTGTGTTTATTTGGCACTAAGTTAAAAGGAGAGGATGTTGTTAAAAGAAGGGACCACTTTACTGTTCCTGTTAACACAGCATCTCAGTACCTACTCCTACTAAAACCCAATTGATTCAGTCTCTGAAGTCTGTCATCAAAGGGTAATTTGGAAACTATTAGAATTCACAGATATATTTTTTTTAAATCTGAAAATACACATCATGGTCAAATGGTTGAAATTTTGTGCAATGTTAATTCCTTTCTCTAGATTTTGGTAATGGCTGTATCATATTTTAATTTTATTACGTTTCTATGGGATTCATAGAATATGTTAGAGATTCTGTCCTAGAGGTACAAATGCATTTAAAAAAAGAAAGAAAAACTTCTATTGATAAAAAGTTCTGTCTATGCTGACATGTAAGAGCATTTAAAACTGGAGCAGATGATGAGCAATTTCATATAGTTGAAGTTGCTAATAATGATGTATCTGGCCATGTTTTAAAACTGAAGTGCAGAGGGCAAACAGAAATCTACAGAAACCCAAAGAAATACTACATTCGTCTCCTGAAACTGATAATTTAATTCCTGAGATTTTCCTTTTCCCCTAAAGAACTTGTGACTAATAAGGTGAAGTTCATTAGGAGCATTTTAACTTTCATATTGTATTATGCATAACTGAGTGAACATTCCCTCTATGGATTGAACATCTGTGTATCTCCGCTTCCCAAATTCATATATTGGAACTCTATCCACACCCCCAATGATATTATTAGGAAGTGAAGTCTTTGACAGGTATTGGGATTACATGGGATTGTAAGGGTAGAGACCTTATGAATGGATTTAGTGCCGTTATACATGTGAGGAGAGAGAACTTGCTTCCCCTCTCTGCTCTCTGAGAATATAAGGAGAAGCCGGGAGTCTGAAACACAAAAAACATTCTCACCAGAACCTGACCACGCTGGCATCCAATTTGGATTTCTAGTCTCCAGAACTAAATTTCTGTTGTTTATAAAGCCATATAGTCCATGATATTTTTGGCTGTAGCTGACTAAGCTAAGACACTCTCTGGGAAATCCCTTTACTTTTTAACCTGGGGACCAAGTCAATGTTTCCTTCTAATATGGGTAAATTGTACCTCAGACATTCTATCTCACCAGCTTGTGCCTAACTCCATGGCTCATGTAAGGGGCTCAGAAAGACCACCCCTGGTTACTGGCTTATTTTGATCTCAACCCAAGTTTCAGATGCCCTAGGAACACCA
This sequence comes from Cervus elaphus, assembly GCF_910594005.1. Taxonomy (NCBI): domain Eukaryota; kingdom Metazoa; phylum Chordata; class Mammalia; order Artiodactyla; family Cervidae; genus Cervus; species Cervus elaphus. Next base: position 23,891,817 of record NC_057821.1, read on the forward strand.
GAGTTTAAAGCCGGTACTGTTTTTGAGGGTACCTGAAAGAGCCAGGTGAGTCCTCTGGTTTGTTGGTTTCTCCCTGTTGTCATGGGCATTCTGGAAGTAGGGAGCCATGGCCAGCCACGGTGTCCTGGGCAACTGCAGAGAGGACCATTTTATGACTAGCTAGGGTAAAAGACACTAGAAGTGCCCTGAATCACATGAGTAGAAAGCCATCCTAATAACATACTTTGGATAAAGATGAAAAAGGAAATGGGCCCAAAACGTGTTTATTTTATGGGGGCTTACCAGGTGGCACAGTGGTATGGAATCTGCCTGCCAATGAAGGAGACACAGGAGACCTAGGTTCGATCTCTGGGTTGGAAAGATCCCCCTCTGGGTTGGAAATGGCAACCCACTCCAGTATTCTTGCCTGGAAAATTCCATAAACAGAGGAACGTGGTGGGCTAGAGTCCACAGGGTTGCAAAGAGTCAGACACGATGAGTACACACGCTGAGCACAACATAACAGTTGTTTCAATGCACATCAGAAAGAACCATGATATGTGATTACTAGGTATAATTAAGCGTTTGAAAAAACCAGAACAAATTGCTGTGTTATCTCTCTAAGCTATGAAAATAGGTAAACAGCACATTAGAGATTCTTTTTGTCCATGTGAGGATGCTAGATTAGTGGTCAAGATACTTGGGCATCAGTGCTGGCTCTGTCACTAACTACCTACTTGACCTGGTAAAGCTCTACTAACTTCCTCGGGCCTTAGTTTCTTCACCTATAAAATGAGAGAGCTGGGTTCAACCAGTTGGACTGTGCACCCTGCCTCTCTATGCCTTACAAAGGCATTTTAAGAAATAATAATCATCTGACCTTCTTTATTTTATTTAACTTTTTAGTTCTCCTGTTGGGGTATGTACCCAGGTGACAGCTGGGGGCTCTGTTCTGTCAACTTATTAATGAAAATATTACTGAGTTTGTTCAGAAGATCTACAGATATGCTAATTGGCAGCTGCTCCATTCTTCTCAGGGAGTGATTCCAAGTGAAATATTTGGAATTGGGTTTGAAATACTTCTTCCTTATTCCTGCCTGGGGGATTTATGTAAAAGAATAAAAAATTTACCCTAAGTCAGAAGATTCTCTGGTCTGATCCACCTCTTCGAGGTCTTTATGAGCAGGCGGGAAGGTTATGGCAGTTTTTCATTTTCTACAAGACTGTCAGAGCTTGAAACAATAATGGAGTCTGGAATTGCTCTTCATAAAAGTGTATGAAATTATCAGCAGAATGGAAGGGAAATGCAGCAGGTGAGATTAGAGATATAAAAATAATTTTCCTATTACAAAGTGGTTTTCTTTCTTTAAATGGCATACAGTGCTAATCCACCCTGAAAGCCAATGGTGGGTATTTATCTGGTGATATATATATATATATTTTTTTTTGCAAATAACTTCATGCTGTATTCCCTGATGGCTCATGTGGTAAAGAATCTGCAATGCAAGAGACCCAGGTTTGATCCCTGGGTCAGGAAGATTCCCTGGAGAAGGGAATGGCTACCCACTCCATTATTCTTGCCTAGAGAATTCCATGGACAGAGGAGCCTGGTGGGTCACAATCCATGGGGTCACAGAGTCAGACACGACTGAGAGACTAACACCTTCACTTTTCACTTTTCAAACTGTATTACTATTGTGATAAATTCTTCTCTACCTAGAGCTTTCCCAAGTGGTCAACATCCTAAGCAGAGCAGCTTCTGTCGGTGATGCAGGTGATGGTGCACATTCTTTAAAACTCCAGACCATGGACCGAGGCACTCCATGAAACATGACATCCCCAATTCTAATCAAAATGACTTTTAAAATCTTGATTAAGTTTGCAAGAGAAATGGGGATAAAGCAACTCGAGTTTCTCAGGACAAGCCAACCACAATGCCTGCAAGGAACTGCGTTCATGTAACCCTAAGAATGTAAATTGAATAATAATTTTGTAGACTTTAAAGCCACAGAAGGATGCCTGGGGTCGATGTTAAATGTAGAAAAAAAGATACTGTACTTAAAATTCTGTTATAGAAACTTGAAGACTTTGTCAGATTTCCAAGACTTTTTCTCTGCAGGAAAAACCATATTCTGTTGAACCCATGCATGATATATTATACATGCAGACATTCTAGGGGTTTATGGGTGGTGGTACAGGGAGTAATTATGGACTGCTGTTCGGAGAAAAGACAAGAGAAAAGACAGAATAGCATCTGGACGTCGAGTATTTCAAAGACAAGCTGAGACATTTTTAGAAAGGGAAGAAGCTGAGCAGTAAGATGCAGGGTGGTATCAAAAGAGATGTGGCCAGAGTTCTCCATGTTACCCTCTGGAGAGTGGTCTTAGAGTCAGAAGCGTCGAAGCCTTGATGCTTAAACGTCCTTCCCTGCTTAGCTTCTCTCTGGAAGTGGCCCTTCTCTTTTCTGTGTTTGCTTTTTCTCTTTTCAAGGAAAGATTTCGGCCCTGGCTATTAATTCCTCTTCAAAGAGTTTCTTTAATTTATAAAATTAAAAATTGCAATTCTTTAATTTCAAATTTCCTATATTCAAAAGTCAATAAGTCAGGCCTATTCTAGACAATTTCTGTGTAATTCAATTCTGAAAGACAGCCTACATTTCTTAACGTAGGTGTCAGCATTGGAACCAACAAGAATTGTTCTTCTGTTTCTAAGCTAGCTAGATGTTACATATAACACTTAAGGCATCTATCTTGTAGAGAAAAAACTGTCCTTCTCCGGAAATGAAAACTACAGATTAAGAGTTTGGCAATAATTTGTTCTGACTCACACAAAAAGAAAGATGAGCAGCCTGGGTCGTGTAAAAGAACAGTGAGCCTGGAGTCAGAGAGGCGTATCTGGCTCTACCGCTTACTAATTGTTAGATCTTGGAGAAAAGTGCATAAAACACAGGCTTCAGCTTTCTCATCTGCAAAATGGGTTTATAATATTTACTTAATAGAAATATTCTGAACAGTTTAGTGAGTAGGCAGCATAAATCACTTGGCACAATGCCTGGCAAATTACAGAATTCACATCATTGGTAGTTTAGCAAGTTCCCCCTACTCCGATCCCTCCTTCTCCCTGAGTAAGAACTGTACTCACATTAACGAATTGTGTTCCTTCTACAGTACTTGACTCTAGTAGGCTGTAAGCGATGCAGCTGTATTTGGCTCTGAAGTGTGGTACTCCCAACTTAATGGGCAGGGCCCTTAATGTCTCCCACCTGTTTCGTTTCTTATTAGCCCCTGTCTCTTCTACTTTTCCTACTCAGGCCACAGATCTCTGTTCTGAGTGTAAACTAATTCAACTCTTGTTGGTTATACAGCAAGGCTACTCTTTCCAAGTGGCCTTCAATGAATGGTTTGGAAGGTTAACATAGGACCCACTACCTGCTAAACTATAACCTTTTTTGTACTTTTTCTGTATTTAAACTTCACTCTGTTGTCTAACTTGTTTAATTAAAGATTTTATTAGTCTTTAATTTTTATATCAATAACTATAAATACATAAAACTATATACAAACTATAATATCTATAGAATTATATTGGTACCATTTCTTTTTAAATTTTGTTTCTTATTTCCTCCTTTTAAACACAGGCCACTGGGTAGGGGTTTGATGTGGTGATTGGCGGGAGGGACGACATCTCACTGAGGCAGACAGGTGTTTTCCAAATTAAAGCTACCTATGATGGGACTTTTTCACTTTGGTCAACAGATCGCCCCTAACATAGCTGAAGACTGGAGGCCTTCAGTATAAATCTGGCCGACATAATTCGATGATAAACTGTTTCAATATGGTTCCCATGCTGTGCTTGAAATGAATTTGTGATTTTTGCTATATGTGGCTTTTTGCTATGTATTTTAAATAAATAATGACACTTCGTGGGCCTGTCCATTTAGGGCTCCAACCAGCCAACAGGCCAACTCCCCCCCATCTTCCCCAGGACAGCCTGAGGCCAGGACTTGCTCCCAGGGTGTGTTTGTTGTCCTCCAATCCACTGACAGACATTTCCTTAGCCTAGATCTCCCTCAAAGAGACTGAGAAAGGACTTGATTGGAGTCGTTATCTGGGGAAGTGAACCCAAGGAAAAGGAGCGGGGGACTGGGAGGTGAGAAATCAGGAAGACAGAAAAGCCAAAGGGTACGTTATGGAACTGATCATGATCACAGCCGTGTGCAGCCGGGAGGTGAGAGAGCAGTGTGTGCCCTCTAGCTCCCTGCCCCGTGGATCCGGAGTTGCCTGGGAGCGGTAACTGCCGTGCACTTTGAGGGGTGTGCATGCGTGGGAGGCGGCGTGTTTCCTGAATACCCCTCGTGGGGAGCGGCGGGGGATGGGAATGCCTGGAGGTGCTGCTGGAAGAGGCTCTTCCTGGCCCCTACGGAATGTCTGGAGGAAAACAAATATCCTGAAAGGAGTAAGAAGTTTCTAACCCAGAATTGCGCTCTCCCTTCCACTCAGTGGAAGAATGACCATGTTTCCTTGGGAAACTGTCTGATTTGGTGAGAAACTGGAAACTTCTGACTTCACTCTTACAGTTAAGGTCCCTAAGCTAAGCTTTAGTCACCTTAGGGTACTGTCCTGCGAGACAGTACCTGAGACAGGTACTGCCCGAGAGCAGAACCTGCGACAGATGTTTGGGTGGCATTTGGGTGGCAGTCTTTTATTTGGACATTTTCATCGTAGGGATCCAGAGTTCAGGAGAAGGATTTAAATAGGAATCATGTGTACTTTACGTGCTAAGGCACTTCAGTTGTGTCCGACTCTTTGCGACCCCATGACTAGCCCACCAGGCTCATCTGTCCATGGGATTCTTCAGGCGAGAATACTGGAGTGGTTTGCCATGCCCTTCTCCAGGGCATCTTCCCAACCCAGGGATGGAGCCACGTCTCCTGCGACTCCTGCATTGCAGTAGGATTCTTTATCGCTAAGCCACTGGGGAAGGCCAATGTGGGGAACTGTGAGAGTGAACTCAAGAATGCATTGAAAGTGAAGGTGGCTTAGTCGTGTCCGACTCTTTGCGACCTCAAGGACTATACAGTCCACAGAATTCTCCAGGCCAGAATACTGGAGTGCGTAGCTCTTCCCTTCTCCAGGGAATCTGCCCAACCCAGGTCGAACCCAAACCTCCCACATTTGCAGGCGGATTCTTTACCAGCTGAGCCACCAGGGAAGCCCCAAGAATGCAGTAGAACGCATTATAGTTTGGTTATCCAGGGATGATGTGGGCTTCATCCTGCCGGGGCTTTTGAGGGGCCTTGTGAAATGTCTCTCTTTCATTATCTTCCAGGTTTACGGAAGGAAGTTCGGTCCATCTCTTTAGGTCACAGGGCTATTAGAGACTGAAAACAGATTTTAATCCAGGTCTGGCTGATTCCCAAGGCCTTTACCTCTTAAATGTAAGGCTGTAGTGCTCGCTTATATTGCATATTTTCCTTATGATAATCAAATGTTTATGCAAAACCCACCTCTCTAGAGGATAGTTAGCAGATAGGTAAGAGTAAAACTATCACACATTTTTAGTTATCAGGCATAGTTTTGATCTTCAATGGCATCTTTTATAAAGACTGTCATGTCATTATGTCCTGTCTGGGCTAATTCCCAGGCTATTAGACATAATGTAACAGTTAAGGTCTCTTGGAGGAAAGCATTACTCGTTACGTGCATTGTCATTGTTTTTGTTTGTTTACATGGAAAACAATTAGCAAATCTAATTTCTAGGGAGATATGTGTCATTATAAAGACTTAAGAGTATTTGAGATGTTATATGCCTTGAACATTTTTTCTGTAATGAGAATGAATACAGCTGTCAAAATAATGTTTTGATTAATCATAACATTGCCAATATTTTTGAGATTGTCTGAGTGTGTTTGTGGCTTCATTGTTTATGTTGTAGGGAAGCTTAACCATCTGTGGATGGGGTTTTTTGATGTTAGTGGGGAAGTTGTTTATCTGTCTCTACAACTGCTTAGGATCTGCCTAACCAAAATTACAAAGGAGCAATGTTTTGTCTTTAACGTCTTAAGCTTCTTTTTGGTATGGGTTTTCCCTTTCTTCACATGCTCAGATGCCAAGTACAGCTACTCAGTCTAGAAAGTCTTTGTTATTCATCAAATGTATAGTCCGCTATGGACTTAAATCAGTGTATTGGTATTATTACCCTTTGCCCCTCCGATTCTTGCTCCTTAGGCTCCAACAACCCTGAGTTATGGATGGTAACCGAAACCCAGCATGCCGGCTCTGCTCTTTGCTGTACTCCGGAGGCCCCCTTTGTAAGGTTGTCATCTCTGCTCTTTACTTGGTTATCTCAGCTCATCTTCTGAGACTCAGCTTGGGGGTAACCTCATTAGGAAGTCATCCTAGGTACTCCTGTCCTTTCCAGAAGGTTAGGAGACCCTTTTTCCTAGTCCTATAATCCTCTGTATAGATCTCTTTTACTATACTTATCACATGTTTCGTGGCTGTTTCCGTTACACAGTGATCATCTTGAGGGCAACAACAGTGTTTATTCATATTTTTCAAGTCAGAATTTGGTAAATAATAGACACTTATTATATGTTTGCTAAATCAAATTTGAACTTAAGTTTAATATTTTAGGGCAGGAGCTCTTTCTCTAGCTCCTTAAATAATATAAGACTGCCTCTTCTTTCCCTGGTGCAGTATCAATATTTCCATTCTACAACATCTTGCATTCAGGGTTTATAACTTGGTGAAGTGCTTCACTCAATATGCCAGCAAACATCAAGACTGTAAATTGTCACCCTGCTTATTTAACTTATATGCAGAGTGCATCATGAGAAATGCTGAGCTGGATGAAGAACAAGCTGGAATCAAGATTGTCAGGAGAAATATCAACAACCTCAGATATGCAGATGACTCCACCATTATGGCAGAAAGTGAAGAACTACAGAGCCTCTTGATGAAAGTGAACGAGGAGAGTGGAAAAAGTTGGCTTAAAACTCAACTTTCAGAAAACTAAGATCATGACATCCAGTCCTGTCACTTCATGACAAATAGATGGGGAAACAATGGAAACAGTGACAGACTTTTTTTCTTGGGCTCCAAAATCACTGTAGATGGTGACTACAGCCATGAAATTTAAAGATGCTTGCTCCTTGGAAGAAAAGCTATGACCAACCTAGACAGGATATTAAAAAGCAGAGACATTACTTTGCCAACAAAGGTCTGTCTAGTCAAAGCTATGGTTTTTCCAATAGTCATGTATGGATGTGAGAGTTGGACTATAAGGAAAGCTGAGCATTGAAGAATTGATGCTTTTGGTGGGAGGGGGGTTCAGGATGGGGGACACATGCACACCTATAGCTGATTTGTGTGAATTTATGGCAAAAACCACTACGATATTGTAAAGTAATTAACCTCCAAATAAAATAAATAAATTAATTTACAAAAAAAAAAAAGAATTGATGCTTTTGAACTGTGGTGTTGGAGAAGACTCTTGAGAGTCCCTTGCAAGGAGATCCAGCCAGTCCATCCTAAAGGAGATCAGTCCTGAATATTCATTGGAAGGACTGATGCTGAAGCTGAAACTCCAGTACTTTGGCCACCTGATGTGAAGAACTGACTTATTGGAAAAGACCCTGATGCTGGGAAAGATTGAAGGCGAGAGGAGAAAGGGATGAGATGGTTGGATGGCATCACCGACTCTATGGACATGAGTTTGAGTAAACTCTGGGAGTTAGTGAAGGACAGGGAAGCCTGGCGTGCTGCAGTCCATGGGATCGCAAAGAGTCAGACACTACTGAGTGACTGAACTGAACTTGGTAAAAATTTAAGCTTGATGCACATAGTTTCATTTGATTAAAATAATTTTAAATTATAGTGGTGCTGTAAAATGAGGTTGGCATGGAGTAGCAAATGTGTTTCTGAATTTTAACTGACATAAGAAACGAATTTTCAAACCAAAAGCATATCCTCTGGTTTTAGTGATGATGTATGCCAATTCTGAGTCATTGCCTGGCTAACTGGAAGCTTTAGAATATTTTAAAAATGCCTTTACTCTGTAGATGGTGGGATAGCCAGAAAGTTGTAACCTTGAACTTCTATACTCACTGTTCCTTCCCTGCTCCTTGCAATTCCTTCATTTATGGGACCATTACCATGTATATGTAATCGCTTATATTTGAATTTAGTGCTTAGGCAACCTACATAACTCTAAATTTTAAGGACTGCATAAATACATGCTTATGGATATTAAGGGACTTTTCAATTCCCATTTCATAAATAATCATGTCATGCTTTCTAAAAGAACGGTGTTGGGGGGAAAATCACAAATCAAAGTCATTTATATCTAATACTCTTAGTGAAAAAACTTTAATATTAAAATGGTAAACATCAATTATTGCCATCACAATGACAGCTTGGTGGAATGAACTAAAAAGTCAGGAACCTAGACAGATAAAATATGTGTTTTGTTGCATTTTAATTATTTAAAAATTTTCAAATAAATAACATGGATGTATGCTTTTTCTCATTTCGTTTGCTACCGGTTTTGTTGTTGTTGTTCAGTCACTCAGTTGTGTCCGACTCTTTGCAACCTCATGGACTACAGCACGCTAGGTTTCCCTGTCCTTCACCATCTCCTGGAGCTTGCTTAAATTCATCTCCATTGAGTCTGTGATGCCATCCAACCATCTGTCCTCTTTTGTCCCCTTTTCCCCCTGCCTTCAATCTTTCCCAGCATCAGGGTCTTTTCCATTGAGTTGGCTCTTCCCATCAGGTGGCCAAATTATTGGAGCTTCAGCTACAGCATCAGTCGTTCCAGTGAATATTCAGGATTTCTTTGAATTGTTCACTTAGGAAGGCTTTCCTATCTCTTCTTGCTATTCTTTGGAACTCTGCAGTCAAATGGGTGTATCTTTCTTTTTCTCCTTTGCCTTTTATTTCTCTTCTCAGCTGTTTGTAAGGCCTCTTCAGACAGGTAGCACTACTAGAGTGAAAGTGAAAGTGTTAGTCATTCAGTCCTGTCTGACTCTTTGTGACTCCATGGACTGTAGCCTGCCAATCTCCTCTGTCCATGGAGCTCTCCAGGCACAAATACTGGAGTGGGTAGCCATTCCCTTATCTAGAGGATCTTTCTGACCCAGGGATTGAGCCTGGGTCTCCTACATTGCAGGCAGATTCTTTACCGTCTGAACCACCAGGAAGCCCCCTATCACTACCAGCCTATTTTCAAGTCTTACTCAGTGACTTTATTAAAAAATTTTTTTTTTTCCCAAGTGGTCTGTGATTTAATGGCTTACTCCTATAATTTTTTCTACTACTCATATTTGTTTATCCAGTTTATCTTGCATATTTCTCTGTGCATGTGATACTTTGCCACAATTTTAATGTGTTAGGTTTATTCAGTGGTATCAACTGGGTTCCCAAATAGGAGTTTAAGTGTATATGTGTTTGTATGTTACATATGGTGGGAGTTTAAAAAAGAAGAGATGGTTCTTTCCACTTTCTGTGCGTATCAGGATTCACACAGAGAAATAGAATTGGTAGGATGAATGTGTGTGTGTGTGTGTGTGTAATATAAAGAATTGGCCTGCATGATTGTGAAGGTTGACTTAAGCAATTTCAAAATCTGCAGGGGAGGCAGTCATGAAGGGAAGATTATGGTCAGGGTGGTACTCAGTGGGCATAGGCCAGAGCTGTGTCCACAGGCAGACTCAATTACTCTCTGTCTCTGAATCTTTAACTCTTTTTTTCAGGCCTCCCAAATGGGTAACTCAGACCCATTTCTTAACAGATTTTCCAGCATACTTTCTTTACTTAAACTCAGTTGATTAGAGATGCCAAATACATCTGCAAAATCCCTTTGCTACAATCAGCATTTGATTGAAAACTGGGGACTGTAGACTAGCAAAGCTGACATATCAAACAAGCAATCCCACTACACTTACACTTTACTTAGGAAGGAGAGGCAAGGTATACTTTAATGAAGCATCTGAGCAAGCAGATAATCCACAAGTAGCAGGTGCCATTGGAATGCAAAGAATGTGAAAAACTATTTTTCCTGAAGTTAACTGGGAAGGCTTCAGCCTGGGTCTTGAGCTGGATTTGAGTATGGCAGTTGACCTAGAAAAGAGCCTGTGGAGAATATACCAGGTTAAGGAAGATGGATAAGGGTCAGGGACAGGAATGAGATTAGATTGATTGGCAGGACTTGCAGACCCAACAGTCTCTATGACCTTGGTCAGAGTGAAACTGTTAGTCACTCAGTCATGTCCGACTCTGTGACCCCATGGACTGTGGCCTGTTAGGCTCCTCTGTCCATGGGATTCTTCAGGCAAGAATACTGGTGAAAGTGAAAGCCGCTCAGTCATGTCTGACTCTTTGTGACCCCATGGACTATACAGTCCATGGAATTTTCCAGGCCAGGATACTGGAGTGCGTAGCCTCACCTTTCTCCAGTGGATTTTCCTAACCCAGGAATCGAGTGGGTTGCCATTCCCTTCTCCAGAGGATCTTCCCAATCCAGGGATCGAACCTCGGTCTCGCACATTGCGGGCAAGTCTTTGCCTTCTGAGCCACCAGGGAAGTCCATGAACTTGGTAGGTAATGTAAATTAATGAAGTGGGCAGGCACGTGAGGCAGTCAGGAGTGATGGAACCATGCTGACCTAAAAAGTCATACCTAGTTTAAACTCATTCAAATGAAAACAGGCAAAAAGCATTGTTTGAGTCAAACAAGTATACTGGAGGCGTTGCTATAGAATGAAAATATTCCCTCCCTCTACCTGTGTTTGGAGGTGGGCAACTTTGGGAGGTGATTAGGTCATGAGGGTTGAACCCTTGTGAATGGGATTAGTGCCTTTATTAAAAGAGACCCTAGAGAACTCCTTTGTCTCCAGAAGAAGGCCACTTGCAAACCAGAAACTGGGTTCTCACCATGCACTGAGTCTGTCATGATCTTGGATTTCCAGCCTTAAGGACCATGAGAAATAAATTTCTGTTGTTCATAAACCACCCTATCTATAGTGCCAGTATTGTGATTTGTAAGAAATATATGTTTGATCATTTGGGCATCTAAATATTAGATGACCAAATACATATAGCTATATGTAGTAGTTCCCCCTTATCCATATGAGATATGTTCCAAGACTGCTAGTAGATACCTGAAACATACACTATATTTTTCCCTGTACATATGTAGCTCTGATGAAGTTTAAATTAGGCACAACAATAACTAATAATAAAGTAGAAAAATTATAACAATTTATTGTAATAAAAAATATGTGAATGTGGTTGCTCTCTTTTTATAAATTTCATGCCTTTTTCATCTTAACTAAGTACTTACCAGGCACTCTGGCTGTAACTTTGAGGTGTGACGGCTTGAGGTGTGACAGCAAAACTAGCATGAATTTCTTTTTCCCTCTTTACAATTTCATGGATAGAAAATTAGTTTCCACCATAGAGCAGCATACATTTTTTTTCTTTCCTTATTAAGTAGAGAACTTTCACCTTTTCACTTAAGGGAAGCAGTTTAGGGCTTCTCTTTGGCATATCTAAATTGCTGGCATCACTACTTTTGCACTTTGGGATCATTATTGAGTAAAATAAGTTCCTTGAACACAAGCATTGTGAGGCAGTGACAGTAATCTCATAACCAGGACCAGTACTAATGGGTGGAAAGGCTGATGGCCTTTATCAGAGCAGGTTTGAAAACAATGGTGAAAGGGGTGAAAGCATTTTCTATTTATACCCTTATCAATTCAACCAGGTTTACTAAACAAGTTGTTTACATACATAATATATTAAGATCAATAACAACTAACACATACTCAATAATTACCATGAGCCATAATAATTAGTATTAAGCACTTTCATGTGCTAATTATTTTAACCTGTCCAGTGGGTACTATTACTGTTCCTACTTTACAAATGAGAAAACTTCAGAACAGAGAAAGTAAATAATTTACCCACGGTCACACATCTAGAAAGTCACACACTCTATTTAATAGATGCCTTTGGTTGATGTCTGCCTTAATCAGCCCAGGCTGCTACAACAGAATACCATTAAGTAAGTTCTAAGACCAGTTTCTGCAGGGAGAAGGGTTCCCTTCTCTCCCCTCACCACCTCCCCCCACAAAATTTCAGACACCAGCAAGGTGTTGGAGAATTTCAATCGATTCAATTTACTTCTGACATGACCCAGAGATAGCATCAGATTCCACAGGTTAAGAGCTCAGACCTACAAGACTGCCTTCCAATTCAGGACCGATCCAGAAATTGTTTTCTTCTACTGTTGTTCCGTACTCCAAGGCCAAATTTGCCTGTTACTCCAGGTGTTTCTTGACTTCTTACTTTTGCATTCCAGTCCCCTATAATGAAAAGGACATCTTTTTTGGGTGTTAGTTCTGAAAGGTCTTGTAGGTCTTCATAGAACTGTTCAACTTCAGCTTCTTCAGCGTTACTGGTTGGGGCATAGGCTTGGATTACCGTGATATTGAATGGTTTGCCTTTGAAACGAACAGAGATCATTCTGTCATTTTTGAGATTGCATCCAAGTACTGCATTTCAGACTCTCTTATTGACCATGATGGCTACCCCATTTCTTCTAAGGGATTCCTGCCCACAGTAGTAGATATAATGGTCATCTGAGTTAAATTCACCCATTCCAGTCCATTTTAGTTCGCTGATTCCTAGAATGTCGACATTCACTCTTGCCATCTCCTGTTTGACCACTTCCAATTTGTCTTGATTCATGGACCTAACATTCCAGGTTCCTATGCAATATTGCTCTTTACAGCATCGGACCTTGCTTCTATCACCAGTCCCATCCACAACTGGGTGTTGTTTTTGCTTTGGCTCCATCCCTTCATTCTTTCTGGAGTTATTTCTCCTCTGATCTCCAGTAGCATATTGGGCACCTACCGACCCGGGGAGTTCATCTTTCAGTGTCCTATCATTTTGCCTTCTCATACTGTTTATGGGGTTCTCAAGGCAAGAATACTGAAGTGGTTTGCCACAAGAGAAGACTCTACACATGGACATCACCAGATAGTCAACACCAAAATCAGATTGATTATCTTCTGTGCAACCAAAGATGGAGAAGCTCTATACAGTCAGCAAAAACAAGACCAGGAACTGACTGTGGCTCAGATCATGAACTCCTTATTGCCAAATTTAGACTTAAACTGAAGGAAGTAGGGAAAACCACTAGACCATTCAGGTATGACCTAAATCAAATCCCTTATGACTATACAGTGGAAGTAGGAAATAGATTTAAGAGACTAGACAGAGAGCCTGATGAACTATTGGACGGAGGTTTGTGACATTGTACAGGAGACAGGGATCAAGACCATCCCCAAGGAAAAGAAATGCAAAAAGGCAAAATGGTTGTCTGAGGAGGTCTTACAAATAGCTGTGAAAAGAAGAGAAGTGAAAAGCAAAGGAGAAAAGGAAAGATATTCCCATTTGAATGCAGAGTTCCAAAGAATAGCCAGGAGAGATAAGAAAGCCTTCCTCAGCGATCAACACAAAGAAATAGAGGAAAACAACAGAATGGGAAAGACTAGAGATCTCTTCAAGAAAATTAGAGATATCAAGGAAACATTTCAGGCAAAGATGGGTTCGATAAAGGACCGAAATGGTTTGAACCTAACAGAGGCAGAAGATATTAAGAAGAGGTGGCAAGAATACACAGAAGAACTGCACAAAAAAGATCTTCACCACCCAGATAATCACAATAGTGTGAATACTGGCCTAGAGCCAGACATCCTGGAATGTGAAGTCAAGTGGACCTTAGAAAGCATCACTATGAACAAAGCTAGTGGATGTGATGGAATTCCAGTTGAGCTATTTCAAATCCTGAAAGATGATGCTGTTAAAGTGCTACACTCAACATGCCAGCAAATGTGGAAAACTCAGCAGTGGCCACAGGACTGGAAAAGGTCAGTTTTCATTCCAGTCCCTAAGAAAGGCAATGCCAAAGAATGCTCAAACTACCGCACAGTTGCACTCATCTCACATGCTAGTAAAGTAATGCTCAAAATTCTCCAAGCCAGGCTTCAGCAATACGTGAAACGAGAACTTCCAGATATTCAAGCTGGTTTTAGAAAAGGCCGAGGAACCAGAGATCAAATTGCCAATATCCGCTGGATCATCGAAAAAGCAAGAGAGTTCCAGAAAAACATCTATTTCTGCTTTATTGACTATGCCAAAGCCTTCGACTGTGTGGATCACAACAAACTGTGGAAAATTCTTCAAGAAATGGGAATACCAGACCACCTGATCTGCCTCTTGAGAAACCTATATGCAGGTCAGGAAGCAACAGTTAGAACTAGACATGGAACAACAGACTGGTTCCAATTAGGAAAAGGAGTACGTCAAGGCTGTATATTGTCACCCTGCTTATTTAACTTATACGCAGAGTACATCATGAGAAATGCTGGGCTGGAAGAAGCACAAGCTGGAATCAAGATTGAAGGGAGAAATATCAATAACCTCAGATATGCAGATGACACCACCCTTATGGCAGAGAGTGAAGAGAAACTAAAAAGCCTCTTGATGAAAGTGAAAGAGGAGCGTGAAAAAGTTGGCTTAAAGCTTAACATTCAGAAAACTAAGATCATGGCATCTGGTCCCATCACCTCATGGGAAATAGATGGGGAGACAGTGGAAACAGTGTCAGACTTCATTTTTTTGGGCTCCAAAATCACTGTGGATGGTGACTGCAGCCATGAAATTAAAAGACGCTTACTCCTTGGAAGGAAAGTTATGACCAAGCTAGATAGCATATTAAAAAGCAGAGACATTACTTTGCCAACAAAGGTCCTTCTAGTCGAGGCTATGGTTTTTCCAGTGGTCATGTATGGATGTGAGAGTTGGACTGTGAAGAAAGCTGAGCGCCAAAAATTTGATGCTTTTGAACTGTGGTGTTGGAGAAGACTCTTGAGAGTCCCTTGGACTGCAAGGAGATCCAACCAGTCCATCCTAAAGGAGATCAGTCCTGGGTGTTCACTGGAAGGACTGATGCTGAAGCTGAAACTCCAGTACTTTGGCCACGTCATGAGAAGAGTTGACTCATTGGAAAAGACCGTGATGCTGGGAGGGATTGGGGGCAGGAGGAGAAGGGGGCGACAGAGGATGAGATGGCTGGATGGCATCACCGACTCGATGGGCATGAGTTTGAGTAAACTCCGGGAGTTGGTGATGGACAGGGATGTCTGGCGTGCTGCGATTCATGGGGTCGCAAAGAGTCGGAGACGACTGAGCGACTGAACTGAACTGACTGTTGTTCCACCTTGTTTATCCATTTGTCTTTCCCCATTCCTTACACCGTTTCTGACTTCTGTGGAGCTGACGGAAGGGGTGATAGGTGAGGGGCAGATGTCTTTTAATTCACAAGTCCCGTGGCTATAGATTCTCTTGACTGCTGGACACCCTCTGTCACTTCAAGAGTGTGATGCAGTCACTCTCCTATAGGGGCCCATGGGTTCTTTCAAGAGTCCCCCATGGGAACACTTTGTAGGTGCCATTTTAAGACTGACTTCTTGTCCTCTAGCTAGGTGCTTCTGTAGTCTGCCAGGTAGCCTTCCTGGCAGAGTCCTTTCAAGATGTTTTGGGTCTTTGACATTTAGCAGCATCAAATCTGAGAAGAACAGGAAATCTTGTTAGCTCCAACCTCCAAATATATTTAGAATCTAACCCCTCTTACCCACACTAATGCTGTGACTTTGGTCCAAGGCACTACAGTATTTTACCTGAATTGCTGCAGTGGCCTCCTCTGGCTGCCGGTATCTACTCTTACCTCTCGGGATCCATTTCCAGTACAGCAGTCAGAGTGGCCCTTTTGAAATGTAAGTCAGAGAGTGATCCTTCTTTGTTCTAAGTCCTGCAGTGGTTCTCTGCTTCACGAACCTTCAAGCTGCAAACTTTCAAAGATGTGAACATGCGTTTTACCAGCATCAGGCCTGGGTGAAATGGCAGCTTGGCTTCTGTCTCCTCTCACCAATGATCCTTCACCTCTGCCATCTCCCCCCTCCTCTCCTTTCTCCAGTCTAACTCTGCTTTGCCTGTTTGTCTGATGCTGGCCCCTGTAGGCCAGCTGCTGTACTGTACTACTGTACTTTTTAAGGTACTGTATGTAAGATTAAAAATGTTTTATTTTTTAAAAATATTTATTATTTTTAATTGATTGATGATTGGTTTACAATATTGGCTTGCTCTCTGTCATACATTAACATGAATTAACCATAGGTGTACATATGTCCTCTGCCTCTTACATCTCCCTCCCACCTCCTGCCCAGTCTCACCTCTCTAGATTATTACAGAGCCCCAGTTTGAGTTCCCTGAGCCATACAGCAAATTCTCATTGGCCATCTGTTTGCATCCCTGGAGGAGGGTATGGCAGCCCACTCCAGAATTCTGGCCTGGAGAATGCTCATGGACTGAGGAGCATGGCCAGCTACAGTCCAGGGGGTCGCGAAGAGTCGGACATGACTGAGTGAGTGAGCACAGCACAGCACATCTATTTACATGTGTTGGTGTACATGCATGCTGTCCTCTCCACTTCTCTTTCCATCTCCCTCTTCTCCCCCACCCTTGTCCGTAAGTCTGTTCTCTATGTCTGAAAAATGTTTTGTATTTTTGTGTTTGTTTTTTAATGTATTGTTTGTGTAAAAAGTGTCATAAACCTATTACAGTACAGTACTATATAGCTGATTGTGTTAGTTGAGTACCTAGGCTTAACTCTGATGGACTTATAAACAAATTGGACTTAGGAACATGCTTTCAGAACAAACTCATTTGTATGTAGGGGATTTACTGTAAAAGGCAACATACTTATAGTGGTTTGCAAACTATTACATGACTGGCCCCCTCCCCTTGCCCCTTGGACTTCATCTCCTATTCCTATAAGCCTTTAGCCTCCTGATCCAGCCCCAGACCCTCCTTGGCTTTCTTTAATAATGACAGGACCTTTGCATGAGCTGTTTTCTCCACCTGGGTTGATCTTCCCTCCAGTTATCCATAGGTTAATTCTCTTATTTTTTTTTCTCAAAGGCCATTTTCCCAGTGAAGACCACCCTGATCATAGCTTTAAAATTACAAACCTACAGTTACTCCTATTTAGTCTTAATGCTACTCTCATTTTCTTCTTTTCTTTTCCCCAATACTCTTATCCTGTTTAATATGTTAGGCAATTTTCCAATTTGTCATGTTTATTTTCCTTGTCTGTCTTCTTCCTACAATCGGAAGCTCTACAAGGGCCGTGATCTTTTGTTTGTTCACATGTGGATCCCGAGTGTTGAATAGTGCTTCACAGGAAGGAGAGTAGATACAAATTTAGTGCAAATATATATTTGAATGAATGATTCATGGTCAGTTAGGTCATCTGTTGTCTTCAGCTTTGAGCCTCAGGAGAAATGTCCAAATTCCTAGAGAACAGAAAATGTCTCATTTAATAAATATCCGGATACATAAAGTGTTTACAGTGTTTTCACAGACATTGTCTCATGTGGTCCTTATGACAATCCTGTGAAGAGAAAAGGGCAGTTTTTCTTTCCCTTGATTGTCCTTGCCTTCCTTACTCCTTGCACCTTTCTCCCCACTCCCTTCCCTTTTCTTCCCTTTTCTTCCCCTTTCTTTTTCTTTCCACTGCCTTTTTCTTTTTTTTTTTTTCAGTCCTTAGTCAGTGCCAAGTTCATAGGCATTTTCAGCAGAGGGACAAATGGAGTTTTAGTATAGGGAATATTGCAGTGGGTATACCTTGGAGGTATCAGCCAGAGATGCCTTGCTGGGCAAATGATGTCTAATCTGAGACACGGATCATAAGTAGAAATCAGCTAAATGGATGAGGAGGAGCAGAAAGGGTATGGAGAGCATTTCTGGCAGTGGGAATAATAGAAGCAAAGTCATTTCTGGCACTGGAAAGAGTAGATGCCAAATAAAAAAGGGGATCACGGTGCTTTCTGGGAACTACAGAGTAGTTCACAGGCTTGAAGAAAAGTGAAGGCAGTTGAAGGAGAGGGATGGAGAAAAATGGGGCAGGACACATACTTTGAAAATAAAGAAATGGAGGCTCAAAGAGTTTACATCACTTTCTGTGGTCATGTGATAGTAGGGCTAGAACTGGGTCCCTCTCTGCCTGTTTACCACTTCACTGAGCTCACACCACACCACCCGTCTGAGCCCAGGCCCGTCCAGTCTCCTCTTTACCAACACTAGTGAGAGAAAGGCAAACCCAGGGTCAGATTCCATTCATCCCTTTACCAGAGACTCCTTGAGGAAGGAGCATATTCTCAAGTCATAGCCTTCTCTGGGAATGTTCTGCAGACAGAGGACATCCAGAGGGGAATGTTTTGGCTTGTGGACATAATCCACAGCTTTTTATGTCTTCTCCGAATTTTTATATTCTTTAACATTTTTGATTGTTGGATTCTTTTGTTTCTTTGTACATTCATGAACTTTGGTTTCTAGACCTCCACCATAGTGAAAACTGGCCTTGCTGGGGGACTCCTTGCTCCTGGCTGGATCCTCACCAGTGGCCTGTAGCACAGGCAGTTGTATAGGAGTTGTTCTGGAGTCTGATCAATACACGTTGGCATGTGGCGATTCTGCTGCATTTTCATTTCAGTTCCTGCAGCATAATACCTTTGGCTGTTAAAAACTTTTTCACTGTATCATATTTTATATACTGCTCTGATCCTTTGTTAAAGGATTAACATATATGGTAACAACTAATAAGAAAATAATGATGTGGTCCACAAGTGTACTCTGGTCCAAGCTGCTTTTGTATACTAAAGGAAGAAATGTTCTAGTCATTAAACAAATCTTCCCACTGATACAGGAAGCCAATTTATTATAATACAAATGTGGTTTTAGCTGTATACTGTATATTGCTGACAAGTTGACTTTAGCAGTCCTGGAGAACTGTAATATTTGCAAAAGGCTTTTAAATTACAGACTATCCTATAATTTGTCTGGTGTTGTTTTACTCATAGGTGAAAGTTGGAGGCAGTTTCAGAGAAACTGGAGACAAAATTAGGAAAAATGGGGTTTTAAGAAATTTATTTGTATTATTGTAGTTTAAAAAAAATCACAACTCTGCCAATCATTTTCACAAATGTATTAAAATATTTAAAATATTGCTAGTGTATTAAAATGCATAGGAAGAAATTCTAGAATGAAATGCATCAGAATTTGGACTATTAAAATAAGCTTTTTTATATTTTCCAAATATTCTACCATGAACGTGAATTACTTTTATAAACACAGAAAAATAAAATGAGAATTTCATTTTAACAGCAGAGAACAGATACAAATGCTGTTGAACTGAAGGCATTTTCTGGAATGGAAGAGCTCCAGCTAGACTCTGCATGTCAATAACATTTATGAGCTCACTGCCCCATTCACAGTATCACTTACTGCTCAGTTAGTGACACTTTGCCTCTTTAATACAAGCAGTATGATAGCAGACAGACATTTCAGTACAAACTGTAAGAAGGGCTCCTATTGGAACCACTTTATTTAAAGGACTAGAAGACTAATTAGGAAAATCTCAGGGGATGTCTACTTTTTCAGACATTTCAGATGGGGATGAAAGGAGTCTGAAATTTTGATTAGTGAGTTTTGATGGTGAAAACTTAGATTGTTAATAGACTACTTTTTAGAGAAGTTTTAAATCTGGGGAAAAACCGAGCAGAAAGCACAGTTTCTATATACACCCCTGCACTGACTGCCCCCCCCCCCAGCCATAGTGTCCCCTATTAACAACTTGAATTAGTGTGGTACATTTGTTACAATCAGTGAGCTAATATTAACTT